>NC_138371.1:120466467-120534332 GCF_054177405.1 Leptonychotes weddellii | reverse complement strand
CCCCTCCGATTTCCCCCCTTCATTCTTCCCCTCCTGCTATCTTTTTTTTTTTTCTTAACGTATATTGCATTATTTGTTTCAGAGGTACAGATCTGTGATTCAACAGTCTTGCACAATTCACAGCGCTCACCATAGCACATACCCTCCCAGTGTCTATCACCCCACCATCCCATCCCTCCCACTCCACCCCCCACTCCAGCAACCCTCAGTTTGTTTCCTGAAATTAAGAATTCCTCATATCAGTGAGGTCATATGATACATGTCTTTCTCTGATTGACTTATTTCGCTCAGCATAATACCCTCCAGTTCCATCCACGTCATTGCAAATGGCAAAACTTCATTCCTTTTGATGGCTGCATAATATTCCATTGTATATATATATACCACATCTTCTTTATCCATTCACAATGAGTGTACTCTTAATCCCCTTCACCTGTTTCACCCATCCCCCTACCCACCTTCCCCTGGGGCAACCACCAGTTCTCTATAGTTAAGAGTCTGTTTTATTGTTTGTTTCTTTTTTCTTTATTCATTTGTTTTGTTTCTTAAATTCCAAATGTGAGTGAAATCATATGGAAAACAGTATGGAGGCTCCTCAAAAAAATCAAAACTAGAATTACCATATGATCCAGTAACTCCACTACAGGGTATTTACTCAAAGAAAGGAAAACACTAATTTGAAAAGATACATGCACCCCTGTGTTTATTGCAGCATCATTTACAATAGCCAAGATGTAGGAAGCTGAATGGATAAAGAAGAGGTGGTATATGAATATACAATGGAATATTACTCAGCCATAAAGAAGAATGAAATCACCATTTGCAGCAACATGGATGGAGCTAGAGGGTATAATGCTAAGTGCAATAAGTCAGTCAGTGAGATGACCTTCTTTATTACTGGCAATGTTCTATGTCTTATTAACAGAGCCATTACATCTTTCTTTTAATTAGTGTTAGCATGAAAAGGGTGATATATCTTCTTCCTTCCTTTTAATCTACTTCCATCTTTCAAGTGTGTTTCTATAGGCAGCATATAGTATTACCTTACTTTTTTTTTTTTTAAATATTTTATTTATTTATTTGAGAGAGAGAGAATGAGAGACAGAGAGCATGAGAGGGAGGAGGGTCAGAGGGAGAAGCAGACTCCCCGCCGAGCAGGGAGCCCGATGCGGGACTCGATCCTGGGACTCCAGGATCATGACCTGAGCGGAAGGCAGTCGCTTAACCAACTGAGCCACCCAGGCGCCCCTATTACTTTACTTTTTTAATCAATCTGAAAATTTCTGCCTCTGAATTAGGGTGCACATTTACATTGCATGTGATTATTGATAGGGTTAGGTTTGAGTCTGTCATCTTGCTGTTTGTTTTCTATTTGTCTCATCTGTTCTTTATAACTTCTTTTATTCCCCTTCTGCCTTTTTTTTTGGATTGAGTATTTTTTTTATGGTTCTATTTCATCTCCTATGTTGTCTTATTAGTGACAGCATTTTTTGTTAATTTTAGTGGTCACTTTGGGGTTTATTGCACACGTATATTGATCCCATCTACTTCAGGCATTCCACATACGGCAGAAGAAACTCACAATAGGATGAAACATACAGTAGTATGCTTTCCTTTCCCCTGTCCTAGACTTCATGCTGTCGTTGTCATATATTTTATTTATATGTATGTTGTAAACCCCACACTAACTTGTTATTTTTGTTTAGTCAGTGATCTTTAAAGAGATTTAAGTAATAGAAAAAAATTCTTATTGATTTACCCCTGTAGTCACCACTACCAGTGCTCCTCATTTCTTTGTTTAGATTGATATTTTCATCTGGTATCCTATTCCTTCTGCCAGGACTTCCTTTAGCATTCCTGGTAGTGTGGGTCTGTTGGTGGTTATTGCTCTCAGCTCCTGAATGTCTGAAAAAGTGTATTTATCACTTTCATTTTTTCAAGGGTAATTTCTTTGGGATCATCGTGTTTTCTTTCAGTACTTTACAGATGTGTTCTGGCTTGCATTGTTTCCAATGAAGAACTTTGCTGTCATTTTTAGTTTTGTTCCTCTGTACATAATGTGTCTTCTTTAACTTTGTCTGCTTTTAAGATCTGCTCTTTATTATTGGCTTTGAACTATTGATTATGATGTATAGTTTATTCCTATTTCCTGTACTTTGGCTTAATTGAACTTCTTGGATGTGTAGGTTTATTGTTTTCATCAGATTTGAAAATATTTAGCCATAATTTCTTTAAATATTTTTTCCATTCCCACATCCTCTCTTTCAGAACTCCAGTGACACATGTATTACTAGGATGCTTGAAGTTATCCCATAGTTCACTAATGTCTATTTATTTTTCATTCTTTTTTCTCTGTGTTTTCATTTCATATAGTTTCTATTGCTATGTCTTCAGTTCATTAATCTTTTCTTACGCCATTAATCCCATCCAGTGTATTTTTCATTTCAATTTGGGTCTTTTAAGAAAACTTCTATGTCTCTACTTAATTTTTTGTGCATGAGGAATACCGTTCTTATGCCCCTGCCTGTTCATTCTAACATCTGTGTCTCATATCAGGACCCGTCCCTCAATAATTGGGTTCTTCATTTTTCTCATTATGGGCCAATTTTTCTGCTTCTTTGAATGCCCAGTAATATTCGATTAGATGCCAGACATTGTGAATTTTACCTTTTTTGGCCGATTAATATATTTTTGTATTCCTATAAATAATCTTGAGCTTCATTCTGGGGCACAGTGAGGGTACTCAGAAACAGTTTGATCCTTTTAGGTCTTGCTTTTTAAAATTAGTTTGTTGGTACCACAGCAGCATTCAGGCTAGGGCTCTTTGTTCCCTGCTGCTGAGGCAAGGCCCCCTTTTGAGTCCTCTGAATTGAGAGGCTTTCCAGTCTGTCTGGAGTTCCGAGCCCTGCGTGAACGTGAGGTACTCTCCCCTCTATCCTCCTGGCCCTCAGGTAGCTTCATCATCTGCATGCACTGATCAGTACTCGATTGGATACTCAAGCAGTATCCTTTGCACAACAAAGAAAGTTTCCTTTCTTTGTAGTTCTCTCCTTTCCTGTATGCCACCCAGTGAACCGTAGCCATGGTGCCTCTAGAACCCTCAGCTCCACGTCTTCAACACAGGGAGTCGGCCAGCCTTCCCCTGGGGCTTTCCATCCTGCACTGCAGATGGAAACTCTCTCATGGCAGTAAGCAGAGGATTCATAGGGTTCACCTCCACTGTTGCCCATCTTGCAGGGATCACTGTCCCACATGGCTCAGCGCCCAGTGTCTTGAACATGATTGTTTCATATGTTTTGTAGTTGTTGGTTTGGTGGTTTTAGGTGAGAGGATAAATAAAGTTCTTGTTACTCCATTTAGTTACAAGTAGAAATCTCAAAATTAGGGTTTATTTTTTCTTTTATATATTTAATATTCCTCTTATTTTAAGAAGAAAGTTGTATTTTAACCATTTATGAGTAAGGCGATTTCTAATCATGCTTGCTGTATTTAAGTTTATGAAGATCTGAAGCGGGGTGAAGGGAGGGGGGGACCCAGAAAATAAAAACAATAAAGTGCCACTCCTTACCCCAAAGCTCTCTGATTTGCTCTTTGGTAGTTGCTCTGCTAGATTAGGAGAGCCCCTTTGTTCCTTTTGGAGAGAGAGTCTCTAAATGAGTTCTATGAATGTGCATTCAAAATGTATGGAAGATGTTATAAATAAAATGGTCATGGTCTTTGAGTTTTGATCTACACCATTAAAACTTTGACAGTAAAATACTGTAGAGGAAACATAATTAGAGAACTTACTTCAATAGATATTAAAATGTATTTTAAAGCTATAGTAATCAAAATATTGAAGTAGTATTGCTAATATAGACACAGATTAGTAGACCAAATTAGAATTTCCATAGGCAGACTTATAAATGTAGTTTAAACATTTAGCATAAAGGAATTATTTCAATCATGGGTTATTCAGAAGATAGTGTTGGTACAACTGGACAATTCATTGAAAAAAAAAGTTGGATCTCCTCTCCATATCTTACATCCAACTATATTTTAGATAGAATAAAGATACAACATTATTTGGAGAAAATATAGGTGATTCATATAGGCTTGAGGAAGAGAAGGCCTTTTTAAGTATGATGCAGAGGGTACAACCAAATTGGAGTCAGAGAGTTTACAAAGAAAAATCATAGAAACAGAAGGAAAAAAAGAATAAAGTAAATAAGGTGAGCAACAAAGCAAATGTCTTTTAATTTTACAAACATCGTTTCTTTTCAGAATATTTAAAAGATGCTTCAAAGAAGATGAAAAGTGGGCTTATGTTTGTAAAATTGGTTAATCCATGTTCAGGTAAGCTTTCCTCCCCCCTTCTCTTCCGATAACAGTAACTTTAATGTTTTTTAAACATTGCTGCCAAAAAGTGTATATACTTATTTACCTTTGTACGTTTGTTCTTCCTTAATAGCTTTTAAAGGTAAGATGGCATTACTGGGTGACAAAAGCAACCTTGACCTAAACATTGTTTATTTCTTCTTCTAATTTAAATCCGTAGAACTGTTCACTCATCAGAAATGCATGCAAGACAGAAAGTGGTGTGTTTGGCTTCTCTCTGAAAATAGACTGATTTTCTTTAGCTTTCTTAAGCCAACTCTTCTTAGAGTAGTTATCCAACATTAGCGTCCACTTATATTCATTTTATGTTGTAAAGTAAAATAAACAGCCAGAGTAAAAAAGAAAAAACGAAGTTTTTACTTGACATGCCAAGATTTTGAGTGTTTTCATATTTAGTGGTACTTTCCTTATTTTCTTCTGAAAAGACAGTATATTTGTTCCTAGTCAAGAGGTGATTTTTTTTATATTAAAAACATTTTATACAGAGATACATATTTTATTACAACTAATTTCATTATAACTTTATATTCAGTGCATTTTGTTTTCTAATTTTAGGCAAAAATATTAAAATATACCATAAATACATAGTAATATTGATATTTATCTCTATGTGAGATTATTTTTTTGTTAATTTATTTCACAAGATTTCTGTTAGAGGGTTGTTATTAATTTTATAAGGTTTTGAGTAGACATTTGATACTTAGCAAATTAGAGCATTGTGCTGGTGGGTACAATATTGAAGAGTAAAAACAAGGGAAAGTCCATGCGTAGTGCCTTGTTATCGTTGTTGATGGACAGACATAAATAGAAGCCACAAGAACGGCAAAAATTCCTGGCTTCTTCCAGTTTCCTTTTCCTCAAAATGGGATTGAATTTGAATTGAAAATTCATATTATCTGGAACTTCTAATTTTATGTTAAGACTAAATTGAGGCAAGCAAATTTTTTCAAGAGAAGTTTTAGGTAGCAGTAAAGGTTGTAAAGCATTTAATGAAAGTAAAGGTACACAAAAAGTCAGGCTTCTTGTACAATTTCTGTTTTATCTAAATGTCCATAAACAACAGAGGAACAAATGTTTGCATTTACCACATTGACTGTGGAAAAATAAAGGCTAACATTTGCTGAGCATTTACTATGAGCCGAGGACTGTTTTAGGAACTTTACATGTGTTCTGCCTTTCTGATCCTTACAAAAACCTGTGAGGTAGGTTCCCTATTGCTCCCATTTTACAGATATGGAAACAGAGGCACAGAAAGGTTTACATAACTTCCCTGAGGGCACATGCACAGCATGTGGTACACACAGATTCAAACTCAGGGTCCTTGATAGTGCTGTGGTTAGAAAAAAATTTCATGCCTCAAAGGGCCCTTGCCTTTCTCACTTAGAGCTGGCCCTCAGGCCCTGTCCCTCTCTTGGGCCCTCTGGTGACAGGGAGCCAATGTCAGCTCAGTTCATCTGATTGAAGCATTAGGTTTGGGTAGTTTAGGAATGGGTTTCCCCTTGAGATCTAATGGAGGATTCAATGAGAGGCTTTGTAGCAGTTAAGATGAATGATTTGCACTTTTTTTTATTTATTGGTTTAAGTTCAGTGAGGATTATAGAGCTGGAAAACAAGCATCTGTATGTAATAGCTGTGAACTTTCCTGGGAGTCAGTTTGTATAGAATATATCTGTGTATGTTTATGTCCATATTAGGAACATTCCTCAGAACTATTGGACAGTCTTTTGATTTTGTGTGTGTGTGTGTGTGAAAACTTAAAAATAAAAAACAGATTTGTCTTAACAGGGGAAGGAACCATTTACTTGTTCGATATGTGTCTACAGCAGCTGTTTGAAATAAAAATTTTCAAGGAAAAACACCATTCTTGGTTTATAAATCAATCAGTCCAATCAGGTAAGTGACTAGTGTATATATTTCCATTAACTAAACACATACTCTAGCTTTTCCATCCTTCATGCATAGGGGTGCAGGCCTGTCTGCCCAGTTTGGAGGCCTTCCTTGGCATCAGAGTAGGGTTTAATCAAGGGGAAAGGAAAGATAGTTTGAGCAAGTTTAAATCAATATCTACGTATCTTAGATAGTAGGAAAATTTAAGCTAGTAACTCCACTTGGTCTCCTAAAACACAGATGCGCCCTTAGTCAGAAATTAGGTGATCTTTCTAACACGGGAACATACATTATGTGGACTGGGGACTCTTTGTTCTTCTGTTAGACACTTTTGAGGATCTTCAAGGTTTAACATCTTATTTCTTGGCAAATGGATATGCTTCTAAAATAAAATAGAATATAACAAAGATTTTTTAATGTGTTGTCATATAAATTACTACTGCCCCCACCTCTGTACCCCCCCAACACACACACCCAACACCAGAGTTCTGGTTCTTTTAATGTTCCTCTAATTTGGGGGCAGTGTTGACTCAGAAGGAAAAAGGATACTGCATGTTCTGATGGTTCAAGGAGTCGGGGAGGTGAGGGGGAGTCAGGGATAGTTGAGGCATTCTGCATTCCCTCTGCCTATTTTCTCATTGTTTCCAGAGAGTATTTTCTATTTCTTTGTAAGCCCTCTGCTTTCTGTTGACTGTGTATGTCTCCACTTAGTGCCAATGTAGAAAGGCCAGTTTGTCTTTCTTCTAAGACATTCCAGAACAAGAGTTTATTGCTGGTGATAAATTTCATATACCTATGTGCATGAGAATACTTGAAATGGCTTTCAGTTGCCAAAATGCAATGGCAGACTGTGTATATAGTCTGGCAGGTGGAAAGTATGTGTATTTCCTTTTATTGTCGCTGCTATGCTTATTCATTTGGCAATATATGAGAGTTCTAACTTCTAACGTAATACGCTTGCAACTGGTTTAGCTAGATAGACACAGTAATATCCAGATGAAACTGGGAAATATTGGGAGGCAGTGATTGATCACCTCTCCTGGACTGTCTGAGTTGGTACCTGCTTTTTTTTTTCTTTTTAATAGACCTTATTTATTCAAGTGGTTTTACGTTCATAGCAAAGGTGCCTGCTTTTTTCATCATTGTCTTCATTTTAAACTTAGCCTTGAAGAAAGAGCTGCTTTTAAGAATAGCCACCAGGATATTGTTTTCAGACCTAGAAACCTGTTCCTAATTTCTATCATGGATGCCTCCTATAAAATGAGCTTAGAGATTCTGATAGGTTGTTCTCATAAGTTTCTCTTCTACTTTTAAAAAAATAATCGACTACAAAATTACTTTCTTAATTTTTTTTTTACTTACTATAAAATGGAATCATATATATAATTTAAGGTTAGAATTTTTTGGCTGTATAGGTAGGTTGCTCTTTTAGGGAATAAAAGTAAGTACATATGTCTCCTGAAACCAAAATAAGTATGAAGATAAAGAAATTGTTTATTGTTCCATTTGATGAAATATCTCTTCTGGTTCACCTCCATGGAAGAAGGAGTCGGGGATGATTGGAGGGGCTGTGATAGAGGAAAGAATAGTAGGGAATAAATAGGCTAGTTTGTTTGATTTGCCTTTTTTCCTTTTAGCCTGGATGTACCATTAATCTTACTACAGAGTTTCCTGTTCCTTATGCTCAGTCTTGTTAGACTTCTTTCCTCTTGCCTTTTCCTTAGGGAGTAGGAGGATAAGGTAAGGTCTGGATAAGGTGGGTCTCAGGTTTGGATTTTAGCCATCCTGACAGGTGTGAGGTGATATCTCATTGTGGTTTTGATTTGCATTTCCCTGATGATGAGTGACGTTGAACACCTTTCCATGGGTCTCAAAACCACCTTCTGAGTTTTGAATCATTGGCAATTCTAAGCTGTGAACCCACAGACTATAGAAAGAGTTATGTTTGGAGAGAATAATATTGCTTGCCCATAGCTTCATCCTCAAGTGCATAGGAAATTACATTTTACTGCAGCTTTATAGATAAACTTATACATACAGTTCTCCTGATGTTTGTCTGTTTCACGTTCTGTCAATATTTCCCCCAACTCTTGCCTTTTTTGGGGGTGGTGGGAGGACCTCTGTTAAAAATGATTTCTATGGACTCCGGGAAACAAACTGAGGGTTTTAGAGGGGAGGGGATGGCGAGATGGGTTAGCCTGGTGATGGGTATTAAGGAGGGCACGTATTACAATGAGCATGGGGTGTTACACGCAAATAATGAATCATGGAACACTACATCAAAAACTAATGAAGTACTGTACCGTGACTAACATAGCATAATAAAAAAAATGATTTCTAAATATTTCATATCTTCTTTATTCATTCATCCTTCAGTACACAGATTGTTTCCATCCCTTGGCTATTGTAAATAATGCTGCAATAAACATCAGAGTGCATATATCTTTTTGAATTAGTGTTTTCATTTTCTTTGGGTAAATACCCAGTAGTGGAATTAATGGATCATATGGTATTTCTATTTTTACTTTCTTGAGGAATCTCCATACTGTTTTCCACAGTGGCTGAACCAATTTGCATTCCTGCCAATAGTGCACAAGTGTTCCTTTTTCTCTACATCCTTGTCAACACTTGTTATTTCTTGTATTTTGGATTTTAGCCATCCTGACAGGTGTGAGGTGATATCTCATTGTGGTTTTGATTTGCATTTCCCTGATGATGAGTGACGTTGAACACCTTTCCATGGGTCTGTTGGCCATCTGTATGTCTTCTCTGGAAAAATGTCTATTCAGGTCTTCTGCCCATTTTCAAATTATTTGTTTTTCTGGTGTTGAGTTGTGTAAATTCTTTATGTATTTTGGGTATTAACCCTTTATTGGCTATATCATTTGCAAATATCTTTTTCCATTCAATAGTTGCTTTTTCATTTGGTTGATGGTTTCCTTCACTGTGCAAATCCTTTTTTTTTGGTGTAGTTCCAATAGGGTTCATTTTTGCTTTTGCTTTTGTTTCCCTTGCTTTTGTTTCCCTTGCATGTATATATATATATATATATATATATATATATATATATATATACACACACAATGGAATACTATTCAGCCATAAAAAAAAAGAATGGGATCTGGCCATTTGTGACAACGTGAATGGACCTAGAGGGTATAATGCTAAATGAAATAAGTCAGACAGAAAAACAAATACCATATGATTTCACTCATAAATGGAATTTAAGAAACCAAACAACACAAAAGAAACAAACAAAAAAACACTCAATTTTTTTTTTAAAGATTTTATTTATTTATTTGAGAGAGAATGAGATAGAGAGAGAGAGCATGAGAGGGGGGAGGGTCAGAGGGAGAAGCAGACTCCCTGCTGAGCAAGGAGCCTGATGCGGGACTCAATCCTGGGACTCCAGGATCATGACCTGAGCCGAAGGCAGTCGCTTAACCAACTGAGCCACCCAGGTGCCCAACACTCAATTTTTTTTAAGATTTTTTTTATTTATTTGAGAGAGAGCACGAGTTGGCGATAGGGACACAGAGACTCCCCACTGAGCAGGGAGCCCAACATAGGGCTCAATCCCAGGCCCCCCTGATCATGACCTGAGCCAAAGGCAGATGCCTAACCGACTGAGCCACGCAGGTGCCCCACCCCCACCCCCCAAAATGGACTCTTAAATACAGAGGGCAAACTGGTGATTGCCAGAGGGAAGGTGGGTTGGGGAGTGGCTGAAATAGATAAAGGAGATTGAAAGGTACAGACTTCCAGTTGTAAAATAAATAAGTCACAGAAATGAAAAGTACAGCATAGGGAATACAGTCAATAAGATTGTAATAATGTTGTTTGGTGACAGATGGTGACTACACTTACTATAGCACATTCTGCCTTTCGAAAGCGTCATGTAAATCTTGTGCCTATGTAAGAAGAGCTTCTGAATTTGGAATTTCACATGTATTTTTCAAGGAATGGTTTCCACATTGGGATTAAGATGAAATAAGTTGTCTTTCCAAGACATTTAATTCCTTTTGTTCTCTTTTTAATCTGTAGGAGGTCTTCTCCACTTTGCCACACCCATGGACCCTCTATTTCTGCTTCTCCACTACCTCAGAAAGGCTGATAAAGAGGTGAGTTTCCCTGTTTGGGACTTTAACAGTGAGGGAACAGAATAGATTGCTTTTTGCTTGATCTTCTCTCTCTCCTTTTAATGACCCAAATGTAGATTCCCCACAATTCAGATGTAATTTAATTTGATTCAGGTTGGTAGATTTGGTCTAGAACATGTGCTGGGATGGATTAGAGGACCAACACAGACCTGAGAACCAGCACTCATCTCTGACTAGTTTACCTGTGACTTCTGAGAATGGCCTAGGCCTCCATGCCACGTGCCTTACTTGTTTGAGAAAAAGCCTAATTATGAAAATTTTATCACTAAGTACTCATTCGTTTTGAAAATACAATACAAATGTTAAGAAACTGAAACTGACCTCAGGCCTTAAGAAAGGAAAGACTTATTTTCTTCTTTCTGTGAGACTATTAAATAGGTAAACTGGGGTGTGCCTAGTAAAAGCTCATTCATGGGGAAGCTGTACTTGAGACTTAAGGAATCCCAGTTAGATGAAATTTACCCTTCCAGTATAAAGACAGAGTTCATTAACAGTAATCGTTTCAGCCAGAGGTTCTAAAACATTTTGGTTTCAAGATACCTTTACAATCCTGAAAATGTTTAAGGATCCCCAAAATCTTTTTGTTCCTGTGGGTTTTATCTATCAATATTTACTACGTTAGAAATTAAAACCAAGAAACTTAAAAATAGTTTTGTTAATTTATTTTGAAATAAAAATAATGAGCCCATTACATGTTAACATAAATAACATGTTTTCAATGAAACACACAACAAAATTCAGTGAAGAGCATGGCACTGTTTTCCATTTTTGCAAATCTTGTTAATGTCTGGATGAATCGAAGACATCTAGATTCTCATATCTGGTTCTGCATTCAGTCTGTTTCCATGTATTGTTTCCGTGGAAGTAGATGAAGAATATGCAGCCTCACACAGATTTGTAGTCAGAAAAGGGAGGAATAGTATAATAACTCTTTCAGACAATTGCGGATATTCTTCTTTGATACTACTCTAAAAATCAACAAGGGGTAGTGATTTCTTAAAAGTTCATTGCAGTGGGGAATCTGAAACCCTGTCAATGAATTTCCCGTGCTCTGTTTACATGAAAATCCATTGGTCTGTCTTGCATTGAGAATGGATTTTTTACCCGTGTATGACTTTGTAATATCATGCATTGGTCATTTGGAAAATATTGTTTCACTGATTTCTGCAGATCTTCCAAATGTTGACACACCTCATTTCTCTCTCTCTCTCTCTCTCCCTCTCCTTTGTTAATATCACCACTGACCTCATCAGAAAACTATATTTTGGGAAGCTCTCATAGCAGCCGATACAACTTTTCTACAGTTCTAATTTTTGCTTGGAAGTTAAAATTGTATCATTGGCTGCAAGTACTTTCAGTCTTTTCCTTGAAGTCACAGGTTCACTTCTTTTATATTCTGCCAAATACCCAAGTCTGAACAGCCCTAGTCTGTAATGTTTTTTTCGGTTAAAAATGGTATCCCACAAAAAAGTAGTTATTTCTGCTCTTGACTCAGTGACGCAGGCACTTTTCCTTGTGGTAATCACTGCACCTGGGTAGCGGCAGAAGGGCTTTAGCCTCCCTTTTAACACACGGAACATTTAAAAGATTTGCACTCAGGGTCAGGGTTTAACTAACAGTAATTGTTTTTACTTCTTGATGAAGGATATCCTTAAGTGACATGGCTTTTGTTTTGTTTTTTTAACTGCCCTGCACGGCAGTGAAGAGCACAGCAGCTGTAGGACAGGTCGGTGCCATGGCCATGACTGGTGCTAAGGAGCCTGCAGTTCTACCCACCTTGGCCGTGCAAATGTCAGCACAGTGAAAATGCAGATCGCATCTTAGCATTGTTGTGAAAATAGTTTTGAGCTCTGGACCCCCTGAAAGGGTGTTGGAGACTCCCAGGCATCTACCAACCACCGTTTGAAAATCTGCAAATTAACAATTTTGAGGAATCAGTGTTATTTAAACTGCTTAGAAGAATCTGGGTTTTCGTACGCTGTTTGCTTATAGTTTAAATGTTTATGGGCTCATCTTATTTAGTCCTTAGACCAAATTTCCAAAACTTCCATACAGTGGGTGCCTCAGTTTAATTTGCTGTAAAAACCAAAAGCAATAAAACAGACTTCAAACTTTAAGTCATGCTCTCTCCAGATGCAGCTTAGCTTCTTTTATTTCCCTCCTTTCCTATATCCTCTGTCTGTTAGTGTGGATTGGTGAAGTTTTACTCCTTACTTCATTCATGGTGCTCATTATCTGGAAGCTACCATGGAGCCAGTGTATTTAAGGTGTATGAGCGGCGAGGCCAGTAAGTCTTCGTCTCTAATGAACGGAGGTGGGCTGGTCACCACCAGAAGCAAGGATCTGGTAGTATTCAGTTGAATACTTCAGTTGGCTCCATTAGTTTTCTAGGATACATTAACAGAGAGAAAGTCACCAACCGGCCTTAGCTCCTGTAATGATGCACATTTAAAGCCCCTCCCCCCATGTTGTGGGTTGTTTCCCTGTGTCCCACTGAGACCATGACTGTGGCGAATTAACCCTCACCCTGGCCCTCTGGGAGTCCTGAGGGCTGGTTCAGGTCGACAGACACAGAATGAAGCAGAAATCCTGCTCGAAGTGGTGGTTGGCTTTCATTGTAAACCATCTTACTTCTTCTTCTCAAATACTTGAAGTGCCCTATAAAATAACTCATGACATTTAGGTATTTCCTTCCCTGCATTTTACACATGATCTTTTCCTACTGAGTTAAAGAATATTGGTATGCACTTTCGAAAGGTTGACCTAGTCTTTTTTAATCTCAGAAAAATTCTTTCTAGCTATCCCAACTGTTACTAACTTTATATTCAAAGCAAGTTGCTTATTGCATTTCCTTTTTGGGTATATATGGTAAAGAAAGTGAGAATGAAATATTAGTTAATTATGAAATTATTATAACTGTGTGGCAGTCCATTGTATATAATTAGAGTATTGTTTTAAATTGCTAAATATTTAAAATATTTGTTGACCATGATAGAATATAGATTAAGGTAGATATCTAAAGACAAGAAGATTTGGAAAATCTGTGGATTATTCTTACTATCTGAAGGAAAAAGACAGCATTGAAATTGAGGCATTTCTTACCATTTGTTGACTTAACAAAGTATGACGAGCTTTCACACATGCTACTGAATGAATGAGATTTCACCCTTCAAACCAAATAAAACTGCATTTGCAGAAAGAAAACTGATCAGATGGTTTCTTTGTCTTCATGGAGTTGTCACTAAAACAGAAAAGCAGAGTGAGCTAGAAGTGGGACATGGGCAGAACCATACATTTTTTATAAAGTCCGTATCCCCAAGTCAGGGAACTAATCATTTAGACAGACTTCACCCCTCCATGCTCCTGCACAATTAAGTAAAAATAACCTGATTGAGAAGAAGAATGTTCTGAATTCCTATGTTCTGAATTCTGGCCCATTGGTTTCCAGGCCTTACATACCTCTGTAGATGAGCCTGATTTAATATGTGTGCAGCTTCCTTGTACTTATCCCTCTGGCTATCTTTTATTTTATCATGGTCTACATTTGGAAGCATTGTCAGACAGCTCTGGCAGGAGCAGATTCATTTTGGTAATTTTCTCCTTGCTGTAGTATTTCTTCCTTCAGCCCTGGGGTAAGGATAGGGAGGGAAGCTGTTTTTTCTGTGTGTGATCTGGGCTTATTCCTGAGTGATGGTCAGGACTCCTGCTCTGTGACCTCAGCTTTATATCCTTTCCCACACACTGAATGGGTTGGACCAGCCCAATGCAATCTCTACCATCTCCACAAGCTTCTATGGCTTCTAGCGCTCTTCCAGAACTCCCCCCGCACCCGTGACTGTACTTTTGATATGGGTGGTACACTGTTTGGAACCACAGTGCTTTCAAGAGCTTCCTAGAGGGAGCTGAGAGTCAGTTCTGGAGCCTATCCCAGTTGAGGGGTTCCTTAGGTGAGACAAGTGGCTTTGAACTTAGTTTAAAGATCCAGCTATGAGATGATGTATCTTTTTCTTTTTTATAATGTATGAGTTTGCTGACTGGAGTGCTTGCATTCTGACTGAAGTCTTCTTTCAGGGAAGGTTCCAGCCCCTAGAGCAAGTTGTGGTGGATGACATGTTTCCAAATTGCATCTTGTTGCTGAAACTTCCTGATCTTGAGAAGTTACTTCAACATGTGACAGAGGAAAAAGGTAGAGTATGTGGCCTTTTAAATCAGGCTTATGGCTGCTGGAAAGGCTGGGCACCTGCCCCACTGAATGGAAGGCTTGTTCTATGCCAGTCGGAAGGGAAGCTGTCATTCAGACTTGCTTCCACTCATCAGTGCTAGTCCTCTATTGCATTGGACTGTTCAGTCTTAGAAATTCTAACCAGTGGAATACAGTGGCCTATCTCCCACAAGGCCAGGGATCATGAGGCTTGGGCTTTGGTCTCAGCTCTTCTTTGAACTAAGTATGTGACTTCAGTTAAGTTCCTCGACTGCTTTCTACCTCAGATTTCTCATTGTAAAATTACATAAAGCCTATACCTTCATTGAGTCAAGAAGTGTTTATTGAGTGTCTACTAAGAAGCATATGTTGAGCACTAGAGTTAAACTAATTATAAATAAGACATTATCCTTTCCCTCAGTAAGCTTTGAGTCTATAGGGGACAAATGCAAATAGGGCAATGACAGCAGAAAGTAACAGAAGTGAACTCCTGGTTTTCTGGGGATGCACAGGACTGGTTTATAACCTCGCAGGTGGGGAGTGCAGGTAGTTGGCTATGATGTTGCTCTCCTGGGTGAAATGACCTCTAAGTGGAGCCCTGAAGGATAAGTCAGAGTAGCAGCATAACAGAGGCAAGGATATATGGGAAAGTTCATCCTGTATAGGAAGCTCTAAGGAGTTCAGGTTAGCCAGAGTATAGGATGCCAGGGATGCATTTAGGTTGGTAAGGAAGGAAAGGGGTGGGAATGCAGGGCAAGGGTTCAGATGATGAAGGGCCTGATGTGTGTCTGACTTTGTCAAATGGTAGTGGAGTGTCAGCAGAGTTTGAGCAGGGAAGAGCTATAATGTGAAAAACCTATTGGAGAATCTAAGGCCGGGTCCACGGAGGCTGCTGCAGTGGTCTAGGCAGGAATAATGGTAGCCTGAGCTTAGCACCTGGAACTAGCAGAAAGTAGCCCCGAGAGGTAGAACCAGCCTCATTCGGGGTTGGGTGGTAGTCAAGAAGGAGGAGGAGTCAAGGATGACTGTTGAGTTGTGCCCTGACCCGCAGTGGGGGTGGCCTCCTGGAGACACAGGTGGGAAGAGCAGGCTGCGGGTACTGAAGAGAGGAGTAGTAGATACTATTCATTTGAATTCTGAGAGAAGGAAGTGAGGCAGTGTATGTAAGTATGTCTTGTTAAGTTAGAAACACTATACAAACTTAGCATCTGTGTCTCCAAAAAGTCATCCAGGTAGTTTCAGGGTTAATATGGACATGGAGTATGGGAACCAAAACAACAGGCTGATGAACTGTGGTTGTTCATGGTCGGTTTGGCAACCGTGACAGTTCTGAGCCCAAGAAAGTGGTGGTTCCAAGAAGTGTAAGCTTACAGTGGGAAAGGGGAGAACCTCACTGATTGCATTTTACATTTTAGGTTCAACTAAATTCACCCTTGGCCAGGCTTAGAGCTTCATTTTGGATATGGAATGTGGCACCAAGGTTTTATCAAAACAGTCCCATTAAAGACATTCCCTGATGCTGAGCTTGGAGGGGATAACAGTCTTTTTGTGGGTGAACAAATGAAGTAGCTCATAGCCATTTTTGAAAGCTTAAATAATGAGGAATAAGTACAAGTCATTTTAATTTTGCCCAGCTAACGTAAATTGAAAATGCAATGAATTCATTATCCCAAATGCTTACATGAGCTGTACAAAGAACAGTTATCTTAACCCAAACCCAGAAACCCAGATTGAGAAATGGTGTTAATACGCTGGCATTTGTTAGCTTAGCCTAACAAACCTAACAAACCAGCCTGCAGTTCAAAGCAAGAACTTCCCTCCCTCTCATTCCTTCCCTCTTTCACACAGAACCCCTGACCATTGATTAAATCATTATCTGAACTCCTGTCCTAATCTCTGTCACTCCTCAACATGGCTTAACAGTTGGAAGTTCTGCTGAAATAGAAAGTGCATGGCCTGCACTTATCTTGTTTGACCAGCTCTAAATAAACTTCAAAATACTATGAATTTCCCTTTGGATCTTCATGGGAAAAGATGTCTATCTCAGTATGCTGTCCTTGCATACAGAACTGACATAAAGAAAATATTTCACATATTTGTGCTCTGGGTTAAGGGGTAAGGCAAGTAATGTGAGATTGTTTATGTGCATTTTGATAAAGAGGTCTTTTTGAGGGTGAAGCATACTTAAGAGATAGAAGAGATCCTACAATTTCTTTTTTTTTCTTGTTTTTAAAATTTTTGGTTTTGTTTTTAAACCTTTCATTATTTTAAGATTTACAGAGTGTCATTTATTAGGGGAAGAATTTAATTATGAAGAAACTGTCAAGACTTTTAGAGAACATTGCATACATCTTTTACTATATGAAATTTAATCTGAATTATCACTTTATGTTTTGCCTTACCATCATTAAAAAAGAAAGAAAGAAAAATTTGAGGCTAAGAGTGTTTAGAAACCTGGAATGTATATAGGCTGATAACACATCTGCTTTGAAAATGAAAGTTCATGGGCCAGTAAAACAATTATTTTAGTTAAGAAAATTAAAGATACAAAAAATTCAGATAAAAAACTGCAAATATTATTTGCACTCGACCCAATAATCAACAAAGGTTTATATTTCATTATATTTGCTTCATATCTTTTTTGGGAAAGAATTTCTTTAAGAACAGTCTGGTAATCTGATCTCAGCATCTGATGGCATGCAAGGAAAATTAAAAGTATATTTGCCGTATAGTTTTGAAGAAATCAGATTTTCAGCATCCTTGGTCTGTAAGATGAAGAGTTTGAAGGGTTGAGAGTATCCCCCATACATTATAATTAGTACTTTGCAAAATTGTTCTAGATCATAAAATAAAGCTTTTATTTTCTCACCTTTATAGTGTTGAGATTATTGAATGACCGGGATGTGAACATTATTTAAATATTGCAGCTAATAGTCTCTGGTGTCTACCATAAAGAGATGCTTCTGGAATTAAATGATGTAATACAAGTAAATCAATGCCCAAAGAGTACTGGATATATAGTAAATGCTCAGTAAATGTTAGTACTATTAAGGCTTCTGAATTAGAAATTATTAATTCTTTGCTGATGTGTAAGTACTGGGCACACCCGTACGCATCTGTTTGATGGTCCATTGCTAAATATATATTGAAGTGGTTTAAGTAGAAATGGGGATAATCAGGTAATAATAAAAATATCTACTATCTAATGAGAAATTATGTATCATCTGTATTTTACATACGTTATTGTATCCTTACAGTAATTCCCTCTTGTTATTGTTACAACCTACATTTTTACAAATGAGGAGACCGAGGCTCAAAGAGGTGAAGTTACTGGACTAGCATCACAGAAGTAGAAGTGGGGAATCAGAATTGGAACCCTTGTCTGACAACCACTCTTTCCTCTCCTTCTTGCAACTGTGTAACACTTCCAGAAGACTTGGGTAGAATTGTTAGGTGGTATCTCATGCAAAGATAGAAACTTATTTTTTTAAAAAATCTTGTATATCCCATCTTCATAATTTCCCTTTGTGAGGCAAAAAGAGAGAGTCAGGAAAGAAGACAGAGAACTACGATAACGTAAGGGAAAGACAAGTTTCTCATCCCAGCAGTGAGCTTTCTGTTCTCAGGCACCCATTCCCCTCTTTTAGCGATTGCCTTGGGTCCCAGCTGCCTATTCAAATTTAGCTTACTGTCCATTTATAAGTTACTGTTTGGTTCCGCTCCATATTTTATTGCTAGGATTTTCAAATTAAACAAAGAGGACTGCTAAGGAGTGGTCAGGTGGTATCCATGAGAGGGAGCAAAGATAAAGGAGAGAGCTGATTGTCTTTAACATCCATACTCTCCATAGGCACTCTGCAAATAGAGCAAACCCTGAAATACTCTGATTCCCCAGCCAGCTGGTTTGATATTAAACTCCAGATGCTGTCTCAAAAGTCTGTGGCATTAAAGATCTGGTTAAGCCTGCTAGGTTTATGAGAACCTCCCCCTACCCACCTCATCCCTGCTGAGTAAACCCAGCCACGATTGTTTGTATCCCAAATGACGATGACCGTGACCTTAGTTAGCACTGCCTGCTTTATTAGTGAAGAAATGATGTGTCTGTGTTTGCTAACTCTGGGGCTCAGTACGTTTCTTGCCAAAGAAGCTCACATTCAGTGGAGGGATGACAGGGGAAAGGCCTAATAAAGGGTTATGAACTTCATCTTGAGTGTAACACTGTTTCATATTGCAAGCCAAAGCTGCACTAGGCTGTCCGATGTGATTAACAGGAAGAGCCGGGAAAACTTACCTGATTAAAATACCCCAAGTACAGTTGCCAAGTTTCTATCCCCAGGAGGCAGGAAAAAAAAGAGACCATATGAGTTTCTGTTATGGAAAACATTGAGAAAGTAGATGTGAAAATGTGCTCTAGGCAGTTTGTTCAATAATACATCAGGGAAATTCAGGATTGTGAGCCGATTACCCAATTGCTGAACATGTTATTTAATTGTGGAGTCACTTTTATTCCATCTTTATTTTGTAAACCCAATCTTTCCAGATGTTTGAGACCAGTTTTATAGGCACCAGACACATTAAGGAAAGAAACCTTTCCAGCATATGTACATATTATCTAACTCACCAACTCTTGCAAATATTAAATTTAAGACACGAACAGACATGTTATGGTATTTGTCATAATTTTGGGTAATCTGTGGCCTTCATGAATATTTTGAACCCCCTTACTTATCAAAATTTGTAAATTTCAAAATTAAGCAGTAGCTCATGCACTTGGTCCTTTTGTAGCATTCTGGGATATCCAAGTTGGATATTTCTTAGTGATCATCTTGTCCAGGGACTGTTCAATTAGAAATAAATTGATAGTTAAAAATTTCCTAGGAAAAAACCTCCAGGCCCAGTTAGCATCACTGATGAATTCTGCCATACTTTAAGAAAGAAATAATACTCAAATAATGATACTTACTCAAATCCTTTCAGAAATTAGATGAGGAAGGAATATTTCCCAACTAATTTTATGAAGCCAGAATTATCCCAATACCAAAGTCAAAATTATTTTAAAAAGAAAACCAGGCCAGTATCCCTTATGATCATAGACTAAAAAATTCCTAATAAAATATTAGCAAATCAATTATGTAAAAAGGATAACATATTATAACCAAGTGGGATTTATCTCAGGAATGCAAAGTTGGTTGAACATTAGAAAATCAATCTGCATAATTCACCATATTTACACATGACAAAAGAAAAACTGCATGACGATCCCAATAGATGCAGAAAAATCATTTGACAAAATTCAGTCATAATATAAATTCTCAGCAAATTAGAATAGAAGGGAGCTTCCTTAGTCTGGAAAAGGGTGTCTATGACAAACCTAAGCTAACATCATACTTCACTGTAAAAGACTGAACAGTTTTCCCCTATGATTGGGTATAAGGTAAGCATGTCTGCTTTGACCACTTCTATTCACCATTGTAGTGGGAGTCCTAACAGTTTCAATAAAACAAGAAAAAGATAAATGGTATATAGATTGGAAAGGAAATAGTGAAACTATCTCTATTCATAAACAATATGGACATGTATGTAGAAAGCCCAAATGAGTCTACAAAAAAATAATTACTATAACTAATAAACAGGCTAAAAAGTCAATTTATAAAAAATGAATTATATTTCTGTATACTAGCAGTGAACAATCGGACAATGGAATAAAAACATATTCAGAATATCATCAAAGATCATGAAGTCCTAGAAATAAATATAACACAGTATGTGCAAGACCAGTACACTGGATTTTACAAAACATTGCTGAGAAATTAAAGAATTAAATAAATAGATGTACCATGTTCATGAATTTGAAGATTGAATATTGTTAAGATGTCCATTCTCTCCAAACTGATCTATAGATTTAATGTAATGTCTATCAGACTTTTTTGGAGGGAGTGGGGGGAAGAAAATGATGAGCTGATTCTAGAATTAATATGAATTTGCAAAAGACCTGCAATAACCAGAACAATTTTGAAAAAGAAGAACAAAGTTGGAGAACTTACACAATCCGCTTTCAAGACTTACTCTAGAGCTATAGTAATCAAGAAAGTGTGGCATTGGTATGAGGATAAATATATAGATAAGGGAACAGAATAGAGAATCCAGAAGTGGACCCACACTTATATAGTCAATTGAATTTTTTCCATAGTCTCAAGATAATTCAGTGGGAGAAAAGATAGTCTTTTCAACAAATGATCTGGAAAAATTGGATATTCATATGAAAAACAATGTTAACCCTCACCTCACAGTCATACAGAAAAAATTAACTCAAAATGGATCACTAATTTACATGCAGAAATGGAAACTACTAAACTTCTAAAAGAAAACATAAGAGAAAACTTTTGTGACCTTGGAGATAGGCAAGGATTTCTTAGGACATAAAATCCACTAGCCATAAAAAAAAAATTATAAATGTAACCATAAATTACATTTCATCAAAATTAGTATCTTCTGTTTTTTGAAAGACACCATTAAGAAAAAAGAAAAGATAAACCACAGTTGGAAGAAAATGTTTACATGGTCTATCTGATAAAAGATATGTATCTCAAATATATAAAGAGTTTTCTTAACACAGTAATAAGATGATATACATACAACCCAGTAAAAAAAAATCGGCACAAAGTTTGAACAGACACTTAGCAACAGAAGATTTATAAATAGCCCATAGGCACACGAAAACAGGTTCAATATCATTAGTCACCAGGGAAATGTAAATTAAAACCACAAGGAAATATCATTAGTATTCACTAGAGTGGCTTGAAATAAAAAGGAAAAACAATAAGTTGAGGAACTACCGGAACTCACCTACCTGGCTGGTGGAAGCATAAAATAGTATAACCACTTGACAGTTTCTTATGACTCAGTAATTCTACTCCTAGGGATTTACCCAAGACTTATGAAAACACATCTCCATGCAAAGACTTGTGCAAGAATGTTCAGAGCAGCCTTTTTGTTTAGGGTGATAGTTACATGACCGTATGTATACATTTGTTCAAACTCCTCAAATTGTACACTTAAAATGGGTATATTAACCATATGAACATTATTCCTAAATAAAGGTGATTTAAAAAAAAAATGGAAGTAGTTACTGATCCATGAGAAGCTAAGCCTCCTCATTTCTGACATGGCATTTGTTTGTTTGTTCATTTTGTTTTGTTTTTTCCTCCCCCACGGCCCCCACCAGGTAACGCTGGAATCCAGTGATAGAATGTGGGAAGCAAGGCAGGAGGAAGTGATGGCTTTGAGATCCGAGCCTGGTTGACCGGGAGGATGGTTTGGGAGGAAGATGAACAGTCTGTCTTTAGGCACAGAGCCTCAGCTCAGGGCTTTGGGCTTCCTGGTTGGGGTTATTTGGTCTTTTTGAAACAAAATGAACTCACCCCCAGAGAAAGGTACACCTGGCCTCAGAGCAGGATGAAGCAGAGCCCAAAAAGAATCAGAGGAAAAGTCACCAGAGACCTAAAAGAACCAAGAGGAAAAGTTTTTGTAGAATCATGGAGAAGTTTTTCCCACAAAGAACAGGGTCAAAAGTACTGAGAAGGGTGAAGACCTAATTGATCTTGATAAAATGAACATCAGATCCGCAGCTCTGAAGTTAGCCTAGTAGGAGTCTGGTACCCTGCTTAATGGCTCAGTGACTTTGGACAATGTAGTTCACTTCACTCCAACCCAGTCGTTTAAGGTGGGGACAAACAGTGGTTTTCACCTGAGATTCATTCTGAACATCAGTGAGAGATGTATATAAAGAACGTACACAGGCTTGAAGATACATTAGTTTCTGATGCTATTATCATTAGCAAGTTGTCATTTAATCTTTTTTTTAAGTAATATTAAGTATTTGTTATGAGTCAGGTGCTGTGCTTTCGGCTTTGTGTGGATCATCTCGTGTAACAGGTGACACCGTGCACTGGCTGTGTCGGAGCCCCGGCAGTATGCATGGCTCAGAGCCTGTGGTCTCCACTTCTCCTGACAGAGCATTTGCAAGAGGATTAAGGAAGGGTCTGCAAGGGGCTCAGGGAGCGCGAGAGAGGAAGGAAACTGTGGCAGGTTGTAGAACGTTCTTTCAAGAAGTGTGGACATAAGAGGCAGGAGAGAAGTGAGTAAGAGTCTAGGTTGGATTTCTTAGGAGAGACCTCTACGCTGAGCTTCTTTGAAGATTTATCTCAGGCAATGAACGGAGCTTCTTTAGAAGTTTTAACCCACACAGCGGAGTACATTTATTGAGTGATTGCTGTGTGCTCTTAGAATTCCCCTTATTTTTGTACATGGGTGGGACACTGTCTCCAGGGAAGTTGAGTCTAGTCTCACCTGCCTTGGTTCCACAGCAGGCTGTTTGCCCAGGTTTGCCCCTGGCTCCCGCATAGCAGACGTCGGTCACCCCTTGGAGTTCTCAAACTCTGACAACGCCATTTGCAACAGTCTCTCCTTCATTATTCCAGTGACACATCCTGAGGGGATGGGTGCAGAAGCCCAGTCCGCACTCCATCATGCCTCCTATTGCCCACAGTTTTGACAACTGCAGTCCGGAACGGGGAGGACACATGCAGGCGCTAAGGCCAGCCCTTCTCCCATATAAACCATTTCGTGGAACGCAAGCGATGTAACAGACTGCAGAAAACGATCCCTGAATAAGCATTTCCATTTCCCGCAAAGATTATGGAGGAAAGAGAAAATGTCATTCTACCCGGGTAGCAAAGTCACATGGGGGGAGTTTGCATCTGGCCCTAAGATTTCCAGGGATCTCAAAGATCACTCCTGCATGAGGCAGGAGGCTGGGAGCTGCAAGCCTCTGCCTCTGCCGATTGCATAGAAAGCAAAAAACTCCATGAATGAAGTGTTACCAAGGAAATAACGCCTCGTGTCACAGTATGTAAAGCTAGGTGGACTGTGAGGGGAGGAAGTATAACTTAGGAGAGGTGAAAGTTTTATCCCCATTAAGGGCCAGGTCAAGCCTGTCGTAAATCCAAATTCCCCTGAGATACAGTTACGGTTATACTGGTAATGCGTTCAAAGATAGGCATATCTTTTCTTCTTTCCCGCTAATCCCACCAGGACAGTACCACGTAGTTAACAAGGTTTTTTCCCTCAATGCCTGCAGTGCACTTCATACGCATCTGTGTTTAGTTTCAGTTTCCTTTCTTGGGATTTCCATTCTTATTTTAGAAAAGAAGTCTCTCATTGAAAACACTGAGCTAAGCTTCAGGTTATTTCAAAAAAATTTAGGTTGCTTGACATGTTAATTTGCTGAGTTTTAAAAATTACAGATTTTCTACAGACTTGTTTGTGTACTTTTTTCCAGTTTTATTAAGAAGTAATTAATACACATCATTGTCTAAGTTTAAGGTGTATGGTATGATGGTTTGACTCACAGGTATTATGAAATGATCACCACAGTAAGTTTAGTTAACATCTGTCATCTCATATAGATGTAATAAAAGGAAAAGAAAAATAATTTCTCCTTGGGATGATAACTTAGTAAAATTTGATGATTTCCTTAAATTCCCATTCATTTAATTTTTGGATGAAACCTGAGGCACCCAAGTTCTGTTTGGGGATTTTTTTTTTAACCTCTCAAATATGCTCTCAGGCTTATAAGTTGAGTTTTTCAAGAATATAAACTGCTATGAAACATTAATTGTTGTTGATATTTTATATGTATATATACATATCATGAATTTATTTTTTGTTTAATACACTCTTCTGTTTTTTTCTCTTTAATCCAGAAATAGACAAAAAGAAATATTACAAGTACAGCAAGGAGAAGACAATAAAGTGGCTGGAAAAAAAGGTATAGTACATCTCCAATACCTTATGGCAGAAAAAGTTTTAATGCTCCTTTTAAAAATTGTTTAGAGAAGGTGCTAAGTCTGAATCCAAAGGCCATCTTGTATATCCAGCTAAAGGAGAAAAACTGTGTAAAGATATCCAAATATGAAAAGAAATCTTTTACTTTTCATCCTCCCTAACTCATGTGTCTCTGGAGTTAGCTTGATGTTTTCCTTTGACCTGCATCCCCATTGCCCGTGATCCTCACCACTGGACAAAAGAAGTTCTCACTACTTGGTGATGTAGATTTGAGTCTTCCACGCCAGGTAGTATCAGGTGGGATGCACATTTGCTGCCGTCAGTCCTGCTGTTGTCTCAGAGGTTGACGCTGATCACATAGCAAGGCAGGGGGCTGAGGCAGACAGGATTCAGGCTTAGAGGAAGTGTGTCTCACTCTCAGCTTCTGGTTGCCTGAGGGATCTTAGTGATCCTAAAATCCTAGAATAATATAAGGTCTAGGGCAGTGTTTTCCAAATTGATTTAGTGGGTCAAAACCAGTATTTCTCTTGGAATGGAATGGAATGGGATTGGGGTGAGATGGGATGGGATGGGATGGGATGGGATGGGATGGGATGGGATATATTAAAATATAGCAGAGAGTAAGGACAAGTATTAAGTATGATTCTTTGAAACATATATTTATATATGTGTTTAAGTATTGGGTTGCTATATATTTCTTACTGTGGGCATAGTAGAAACAAACAAACAAACCACTTTGAAAGCCACTGGTCTAAGATTGTGTACTTACACACTGATTAAGAATCTCACCAGACTGGGTCTATTGATAACAAAGTTTTTCAAGGTCAGTGGATACCAGTATAGTACTGATTCCTAAGATTCTCCTCTATCTTGTATGTAAAAACATGCTTGTCATATCATGTTACGGGGCACACAGGGAACCTAGAAACATGGAAATGAACCTTGCAGAATTAGGCCCCTACTATACAAAATAGTGGAAGGATTTTAAAAGTGTCCCTGTGGTTCACCCTTCATTTGCCTTAGTAGTAGGTGAAGAATCAGGGTAAGTGCTGAGAAGGATCTTGGCATTTAGTTTTTGTCCTTAGCAAAAGATAATGTCACGAATAGCAAAGTGACGTTTATATTTATTGATTGTGTCTCTTTTCTTAAATTCCTAGGAAGTGGGAAATTTTTTTATTAACATATAATGTATTATTTGTTTCAGGGGTACAGGTCTGTGATTCATCAGTCTTACACAATTCACAGCACTCACCATAGTAAACCCTCCCTAATGTCCATCACCCAGCCACCCCATCCCTCCCACCCCCCTCCACTCCAGCAACCCTCAGTTTGTTTCCTGAGATTAAGTCTCTTATGGTTTGTCTCCCTCTCTGGTTTCATCTTGTTTCATTTTTCCCTCCCTCCCCCTATGATCTTCTGCCTTGTTTCTCAAATTCCTTATATCTGTGAGATCATATAATAATTGTCTTTCTCTGACTGACTTATTTCGCTTGGCATAATACCCTCTAGTTCCATCCACGTCATTGCAAATGGCAAGATTTCATTTTTTTGATGGCTGCATAATATTTCATTGTATATATATAGACCGCATTTTTATCCATTCATCTATTGATGGACATCTAGGCTCTTTCCATAGTTTGGCTACTGTGGACATTGCTGTTGTAAACATTAGGGTGCACGTGCCCCTTCGGATCACTACATTTGTATCTTTGGGGTAAATACCGAGTAGTCAATTGCTAGGTCATAGGGTAGCTCTATTTTCAACTTTTTGAGGAACCTCCATACTGTTTTCCAGAGTGGCTGCATCAGCTTGCATTCCCACCAACAGTGTAGGAGGGTTCCCCTTTCTCCGCATCCTCGCCAACATCTGTCATTTCCTGACTTGTTAATTTTAGCCGTTCTGACTGGTACGAGGTGGTATCTCACTGAGGTTTTAGTGATGTTGAGCACTTTTCATGTGTCTGTTGGCCATTTGGATGTCTTCTTTGCAGAAATGTCTGTTCATGTCTTCTGCCCATTTCTTGATTGGATTATTTGTTCTTTGGGTGTTGAGTTTGGTAAGTTCTTTATAGATTTTGGATACTAGCCCTTTATCTGATACGTCATTTGCAAATCTCTTCTCCCATTAAGTCGGTTGTCTTTTGGTTTTGTTGACTGTTTTCCTTTGCTGTGTAAAAGTTTTTATCTTTATTATTTCTCTTCTCCTACTGGGTTTAGGCTTTCTTTGCTGTTCTTTCTCCAGCTCCTTTAGGTGTAGGGTTAGGTTGTGTATTTGAGACCTTTCTTGTTTCTTGAGAAAGGCTTATATTGCTATATGCTTTCCTCTTAGAACCGCCTTTGCTGCATCCCAAAGATTTTGAACAATTGTGTTTTCATTTTCATTTGTTTCCATGAATTTTTTTAATTCTTCTTTAATTTCCTGGTTCACCCATTCATTCTTTAGTAGGATGCTCTTTAACCTCCATGTATTTGAGTTCTTTCCAACTTTCCTCTTGTGACTGAGTTCTAGTTTCAAAGCACTGTGGTCTGAAAATATGCAGGGAATGATCCCAGTCTTTTGGTACCGGTTGAGAACTGATTTGTGACCCAGGATGTGATCTATTCTGGAGAATGTTCCATGGGCACTAGAGAGGAATGTGTATTCTGTTGCTTTGGGTTGGAATGTTCTGAATATATCTGTGAAGTCCATCCGGTCTAGTGTGTCTTTTAAAGCCTTTATTTCCTTGTCGATCTTTTGCTTGGATGATCTGTCCATTTCAGTGAGGGGGGTGTTAAATTCCCCCACTATTATTGTGTTGTTGTCAATGTGTTTCTTTGCTTTTGTTATTGATTGGCTTATATAATTAGCTGCTCCCATGTTAGGGGCATAGATATTTACAATTGTTAGATCTTCTTGTTGGATAGACCAATTTAAGTATGATGTAGTGTCCTTCCTCATCTCTTATTATAGTCTTTGGTTTAAAATCTAATTTGTCTGATATAAGGACTGCCGCTCCAGCTTTCTTTTGATGTCCATTACCATGGTAAATGGTTTTCCACCCCCTCACTTTCAATCTGGAGGTGTCTTTGGGTCTAAAATGAGTCTCTTGAAGACGGCATATCGATGGGTCTTGTTTTTTTTATCCAAACTGATACCCTGTGTCTTTTGATTGGGGCATTTAGCCCATTTACATTCAGGGTAACTATTGAAAGATATGAATTTAGTGCCATTGTATTGCCTGTAAGGAGACTGTTACTGTATATTGTCTGTGTTCCTTTCTGGTCTATGTTACTTTTAAGCTCTCTCTTTGCTTAGAGGACCCCTTTCAATATTTCTTGTAGGGCTGGTTTGGTGTTCACAAATTCTTTTACTTTTGTTTGTCCTGGAAGCTTTTTATCTCTCCTATTTTCAGTGACAGCCTAGCTGGATATAGTATTCTTGGCTGCCTATTTTTCTCATTTAGTGTTCTGAATATATTATGCCAATCCTTTCTGGCCAGCCAGGTCTCTGTGGATAGGTCTGCTGCCAATCTAATGTTTCTACCATTGTAGGTTACAGACCTCTTGTCCTGAGCTGCTTTCAGGATTTTCTCTTTGTCTCTGAGAATTGTGAGTTTTACCATTAGATGTTGGGGTGTTGACCTATTTTTATTGATTTTGAGGGGGGTTCTCTGTGCCTCCTGGATTTTGATGCCTGTTTCCTTCCCCAAATGAGGGAAGGTCTCCGCTATAATTTGCTCCAATATACCTTCTGCCCCTCTCTCTCTTTCTTCTTCTTCTGGGATCCCAATTATTCTAATATTGTTTCATCTTATGGTATCACTTATCTCTCGAATTCTGCCCTCGTGATCCAGTAGTTGTTTATCTCTCTTTTTCTCAACTTCTTTATTGTCCATCATTTGGTCTTCTATATCACTAATTCTCTCTTCTGCCTCATTTATCCTATCAGAGCCTCCATTTTTGATTGTACCTCATTAGTAGCCTTTTTTATTTCAACTTGGTTAGATTTTAATTCTTTTATTTCTCCAGAAAGGGATTCTCTAGTATCTTCTAGTATCTTTTTTCAAGCCTAGCTAGTATCTTTATAACCATTATTCTGAATTCTAGTTCTGACATCTTACTAATGTCCATACTGACTAGGTCCCTGGCAGTTGGTACTGCCTCTTGTTCTTTTTCTTTGAGGTGAGTTTTTCCATTTTGTCATTTTGTCCAGAGAAGAATAGATGAATGAGAGAACAAAATGCTTAAAGAGTAACAACGACCCCAGAAAAATATACACTAAACAAATCAGAAGAGACCCGCAACCAGGGGGAAAAGAAAGGAAGAAAAAATAATATGATCAGGCTGGTGAATAGAGCCACACACTAGATTTTGGGTGTATTTTGGTCTGTTAGAAGAAACTGCCTCCCAAAATCTTAAAGAAAGAAAAACTTACATATATACAAAAATAAGGATAAATATGATGAAGGGATGGAATATGACTGTAAAGATGAAAATTATAAAAGATTTTATAAAAGGAATTGATAAGAAATTGTTTGAAAAAAGAAAGAAGAAAAATTTAAAAAGGAGAGAATGTGATCAGGCAGGAGACTAGAACAAAGCCATACACTAGATTTGGGGTATATTTTGGTCTGTTAGAAGAAACTGTATCCCAAAATTTTAAAGAGAGAACAACTTATATATATACAAAAAATAAGGTTAACTACAATGAAGGGATAGAATATGACTCTAAAAATGAGAAATAAAAAAGATTTTTAAAAAAGGGATTGATACGATGTTGGTTGAAAAGGGAAAAAGAAAAATTCAAAAAAAATAGAAAAAGAAAAAAATAAAGAAAATTTAAAAAATTGAAAGACTAAAGCATCTTGGGAAAAAAGCCATGAATTCTATGTGCTGTATTCCCCTAGTGCTGGAGTTCTGCCATTCTCATTGATCAGTAAACTTGGTCTCGACTGGCTGTTCTTGCTGATCTTCTGGGGGAGGGGCCTGTTGCCATGGTTCCCAAATGTCTTTGCTGGAGGCGGAATTGCCCCGCCCTTGCCCCGTCCGGGCTAAGTAATCTGCTCGGGTTTGCTCTCGGGAGCTTTTGTTCCCTGCAAGCTTTCTGTTCAGCTTTGGAGGACGAGAGTGAAAATGGCGGCCTCCCAATCTCTGCCCCCGAGGAGCCGAGTACTCGGGGCTCCACTCCTCAGTGAGCCCCCAGAGAAAAGCAGTCAATCACTCCTGTCTCCCTGGTCTCCGGCCGCACTCCGTGCTCACCCGGCCTGTGACCCAGTGTTTCTATCTCTGGCACCCGACCCCATGCAGAGTCTCCAAACCCAGCAGATCCCTGCAGTGCGCTCCCGAGCCACTCCTCCTGGGGAAGGAAGGGGAGTCTTCCCGGATCTGCCGCTTGTTGGGTCCCTGCTGGAGGAGCAGTGGCCTGACCGTGCCACGGATCACAGTTTATGGCAACCCCGAGCTGAGAGCCCGGGCCTCGGCTCTGTCTCTGCAACTGGCTTCCCTGCTCCGATACCTGGGAGCTCTGCTGCACTCAGGCACCCCCAGTCTTTCTGTGACCCCGAGGGTCCTGAGACCACACTGTCCCAGTGAGGGTTCCACCCGCCACTTAGCCACTGGTGCGACGTCCCTCAGTGGAGCCGACTTCTAAAAGTTCCGATTTTGTGCTCCGCTGCTCTATCACTTGCCAGAAGCAGCATCGGAGGCCCCCTCCCCCGCCATCTATCCTCCAGAATATCACCTCGGATTCACTTCTCCACACGTCCTACCTTCCAGAAAGTGGTCGCTTTTCTGTTCAGAGAGTTGCCGCTATTCTTTTCTTCGATCTCCTGTTGAGTTCGTAGGTGTTCAGAATGGTTTGATCCTTATCCAGCTGAATTCCTGGGACCAGATGAAATCCAGGTCTCCTACTCCTCCGCCATCTTGCTCCTCCAGCATCTAGGAAGTAGGAAATTTCTGATTTATTCTGTTTAGAAAAATGATTGCATATAAACTTTGTGCCAGGTTCTGTTCTAAGGGCTTTACATGAACTCATTTAATCCTCACAGCTGTACTATGCATTAGGTACTACTCATGTCCCCATTAGATAGAGGCACAGAGAGGTTAAGTAAGTAGTCCATGGTCACAGAGCATACCCAAGCAGCCCAACTCCAGAGCCAGTGTTCTCATATTGTGTAGGCCTTAAGAAGTCCATGTCATGACATCATCCCAAAATGCTGTGGCCATCTCTCATCATCTGATACCTGGTGAAGACATTTCCAGATCCTCAGATGCTTCTTCCTGCATCTTAAATGGATTGAGAAGCATCTGGAAGGTGGTGGATTTCTAACATTAGTTGGAAATACCCTGATGTTCCCTTTTTGGTTACTTCACAGGTTCATCAGACTGTATCAGCCTTAAAAACCAGTAACGTAAATGTCGGTGGTCGGGTACAGGCAACTGCATTTTTCTCTGGTGACCAGGTTTCCAGTGACAAGGAAGGTGAATAAATCATTTTGTCAGAAATCATTTTTGCCTGGAGTAAGTTGCTGATGTATAAATGCCTGTCTTACCATTTTAAAATCTTTTTTTTTTAAGGTTTTATTTATTACTTGAGAGAGAGGAGAGAGAGCGAGTGAACGAGTATGGGGGCGGGGGGGAGAGAGAGAGGGACAAGCAGACTCCCTGCTGAGCGGGGAGCCCACACGGGGCTCAATCCCAGGACCCTGAGGTCAAGACCTGAGCTGCAGGCAGACACTTAACCCAATGAGCCACCCAGGCGTCCCCGATTTTACAATCTTAGTGTCTCAGAAGCTTCTCATTCTTGCCCATGTGTTCTCTTGGATCTTGTGGCACATGTGCATTTTATTTCAGAACCCAATAAGATTTGTACCATAGATCATTTCTGTCACTAATTGATACTTAGATCGTGCCTTTGACACATATTTATTTTGCACTAATGGTCATAACCAGCCTAACAACTCTGGCTATCATTTATGGAGGGTGTGTTGTGTGTCAAGCCCTTTGCTTGAGTTGCCTGTGGATACACAGTATCTCCGCTGACCCTCCCTGTAAGTCTTATTTGACAGTGAGAGTCTGGAGGCTGCGCCCAAAGTTCCACAGTGAGTGAATGGTGAAGCTGAGCTACTGATGGAGCTTGCCTGACTCTGAAGCCCACACTCTTACTTTTTTTGTCCTACTGTTTGTGTGGCCCTGGGTTTCCAATGGGCTGCACCTCTCTGCATCTTATTCTCAAGAAGTGTATGTCCTACTATCGGTCTTAATGTTTTGATTTTAGATGAAAATTGATTCCCTTGGCAATTTTTTTTTCTTTTAGGTTATTATGGTACATTCTTTTTTATTTTTCCAGTGTAGTATCCTCTTATTTTTTTATGTATAGTTGAATAAAAACAGCTATATAATGCAATTAACATTCCCAAATGGTGGGACAGAAACTTTTCTGACTTTAAGCTCCAATTCAGTGTTCCCCTGTTGTGGGCATACAATTCCAAAGCATCTGAGTTTCGTCATTAAAACAAATAAAACTAGGACCAGGAGGGCGCCTGGGTGGCTCAGTTGGTTAAGCGGCTGCCTTCGGCTCAGGTCATGATCCTGGAGTCCTGGGATCGAGTCCCGCATCAGGCTCCCTGCTCGGCAGGGAGTCTGCTTCTCCCTCTGACCCTCCTCCCTCTCATGCTCTCTGTCTCTCATTCTCTCTGTCTCAAATAAATAAATAAATAAATAAAATCTTTAAAAAAAAAAAAAACTAGGACCAGGAGTCTGTGATTGAAGGTAATTCAGTCAGTTTTTGATTTGCAGAAATCTACCTTAAAACACCTTGCACATGTAGATGGTAGAGGACTCCTGCCATTCTGGAAATAGTGGACAGCTTTGGCCACACTGAGTTTACCAGCTCTCACGGTTTTTGACTGGCTTTAACAAAAGAGAAGGAGTGGATGGATGGACCATAGATTTTTTTTTTTTTAAAGAAGGTGAAGGGATGTTAGAGATTATTTAGACAGATCTCATTTTAAAAGTGAAGAACTGTGGTCTCAGAGAGTAGATGAGTTATTCAAGGTCACCCATCCTAGCTAAGAGCTTAAGTGAGTCTCTAAGGCCGGATAAGGCTGGAATTTTAACTCTGGTCAGTTTGACTGTAAAACTACCATAGCTGTTACTAATTTTTTTTCCTTATACTCTCCATTCTATTTCTTTCAGAGGATTATATTCGTTATGCACATGGTCTGATATCTGATTATATCCCTAAAGAATTAAGTGATGACTTATCAAAATATTTAAAGTAAGTATCGTTCATCTTTAGTCACAATTAGAAAGTACCTTGGTGCTTCTTGGTTTCCCAGCAATAGGTTCCTTAATGACTTTATCACATCACTGTTTCTGATAAATTATTCTTGAGTTACCTCCTAGACTATGGTTTGAAGGTGATTTTTAATAGACACTGATTTATTGGAACAAATTGATTTGGTGGATACTGATTGCAGAAACTGATGAGTATTAGGACTGGAATTATGGGTTGGTATGATTTTAGAGTGTTAACATTATACTATTTTTTTCTCCAGTTAGACTTCACTAATGTGAAGATCATTTTAGGAGAAATAAAGATTAGAAGAAACAAGAGATGGAATGTAGAATATTTTTTTAAAGATTTTTTTTTTTTAATTTGAGAGAGAGAGAGAGCAAGAGTGGGGGATGGGGGAGGTGGAGGGAAGGGACAGAAGGAGAGGGAGAAGCAGACTCCCCGCTGAGCAAGGATCCCAATGAGGGACTCAATCCCAGGACCCTGGGATCATGACCAGAGCCAAAGGCAGACACTTAAATGACTGAGCCACCCAGGCACCCCTAGAATATTTTTGAAAGTTACATTTAAAGGTTTTGTACCATTTTCACTGTCATTAGATGTTTGCCAAGTACCTTTATTATGCCCAGCACTTGGAACTCAAAGGATAAAACATAATCTATGTCTGAGGGTAGAAAATGGGTTTAAGAATGATTTGCTCTGTGTTATTATATCCTTCATAAAGATATTTAATATAATATAAAGACTTTACCTTAGGCTGAAAAGAATATGTTTCTTTTCTAGATTTTAGCAACTATTCTTAAGATTTTATGAGTGTGATAATAGCGTTTCCAGATTCTTATAATAGCTTTCTCCTCTGATACATGAAGATAAAGTGACTTCTTAAGAGATACATAGTTGCTGTTTTTAGCAAATTGCATAGGTCTTTAAAAAACAATTAGTGAAAAAAGAAAAACAATTAGTGGAAACTGGTGGAAATTGATAACCCTATCTTTCTGTTCAATATTTCCCTGGGTTTCTCAGTGCCTGTTTGTCTCATTCGAGACCTATGTCTTTGTACTCCCATTATTTTTTAGAATCTTTTCTCCTCAGAAGTGATTAGCTTTTGATTAAAGGTTCCCGGAGGAAGATATGTCATTTAAACTTCTCTTTAATTGAAGAAAAGTCAAGTTTGTCTGACTTTTTGTCAACAGTTAAAATAATTTTCACTTTTAAATATATGCTGGATTCCACTCTATGTTAATTAAATTGTATTTAAATTAAAAAAAATATATGCTGGATTCGTCATTTATGAAGGAAAAAATACTACAACGCCAAAATGTAAATTTATAGAGGCTGAAGAAAAGCAGTTCCATTGCAACAAATAAGTTCTAATTTACTTTTTAGTTCAGACAATTCCAATGTGAAGAAAATGTAGATTTCTTCATTTAGAGAAATGTCATTCTTTACACTGAGGTGATAGTCCAGGAGGACACATGGAGGAGAAGCTAGTCCATGAAAGTAGCACTTGCTAAGTCCTCAGTTGGCCCAGTCTCTCTGTTTGCTTGTCTATGAAAAACCATAACTATGATTCTTATTTTTTATTCCATAGGCTTCCGAAACCTTCAGCGTCATTGCCAAACCCTCCATCAAAGGTAAGGAGCTGTTACTAAGATATCTTTGGGGGACTTGGAAAGACAGTACATTTTTACCACATAGGTTTAGTGTGTTCTAGTCCATTTTAAAGCATACTAAATCCTCCTTGGGTGGAGTGATGTTATGTGGATTAAAGATTGTAATGAGCTCTCCATCGGTAATTTTTATTTTTGTAGATTTTACCTGAATGATAAAAAAAACACTGTGAAAACCAGATAAGAGTTGGTTGTAGCCAGACACCTACCTAAAAGTCTCATAGATATATAATTAAAATTCGGCCTTCTTAAGTTAGCCAGGTCCTGCAATTAACTTTATTAATCATCAGGAATACTCAACGTATAACTAAAACTCATTTGGCCAGATCTAATTGTTACTGGCGCAGAGGTGAACAGGTGAACAGATTTTTGCAACACAAAGAATCCCTTTGAGCAAGGATAGCCAAACTTTTTTTTTTTCCTGTGCTTGGAATGATCAACGCAACTTGTGTATTGCAAAAACCCCTTCCTCTTCCGGATGTTCTCAAACTGCCACCCACAGCTCCTCGGCTTCGTGGGCTGCAGCTTGTTTTTGTCTCCCAGATACAGAGAGTGGGGAAGCCAGCCATAAACCACACCTGATGGCAAATCGCGGCATCCCTCAATCCAGGCCTGATCTCAGACAAGTGAGCGCTGCTCAGAGGCAGGGAAATAAACCAGCTCGTCAGTGAGGTCATTCTCTTGCCGACAGAATAATGGATGCCTTGAGAATGGAAAGTGGATGTTAAAGAATTTTCCTCTTTCCCTGCCTTCAAGGTGGCCAACATGCTTGGGGCTTTTTTTGTATCATGTCCTGTTTGGAGGTGGTGGTGGTTCCAGAAGCACTCATTACTTTGACTTATGAGAAGGACAGAAAATTTCAAGTGCATCAACCTTAGCTGTGGGCCATTTTCAGCAGGCTGTCAAAGGAGGGCCATCCTTTTCCCTTAGGAGGAATAGCACTGGGCAGAGGTCAGTTGCTGTAAGACCCAAGGTCATTCTAGGTCAGACCCATACTTCTCCCAGTCTAGTAGTTCATCTCTGACAGTAGCTCTAGGGAATAGAGGCATGATTGCCTTGCTGGAACTAAGACGATGGGCATATGTGTTCCTCTCTTACTTTTCTGCTTCCAAAAACGAAGCATCTTTCTTTCTTCCAAATATCTGTCTTCCTTAGGAACTTAGAGATCATTCATGAATGAAGGTTTTGGCCTTTGATACCATCCGGGGTAATGCATTTCCTACGTTAACTTTTAACCCGGTTTTCTGTTTGCCTATGTTAATTTCCAAACTTTAAATCGTTTGTGATGTCATCGTGTATGATTTAGGTCAGGGGTCGGCAGGCTTATCCTGTAAAGGCCAGCTTGTGACTGTTTGAGTCCTCACAAGGCAGATGGTCTCTGTCACAGCTCCTCAGCTCTGCTGTGGTAGCTCAGAGACCGCCACAGACGATTCATAAACGGATGCGGGCGGCTGTGTTCCAGCAAAACTTCATTTATAAAAACAGGCGGCCGGCGGGGCTGGGCCCGTGGGCAGTTTGCCAAGCCCTGATTTGGATCTCACAATCCTGTTTCTCCTAAATCTCAGCCTCATCTCCTGGATTGTTTAGTTGCTGTTCGAGGTCTCCTGGTCTATTATATCTTGCTGGGGCTCTAGTGTATGGAGTGCAAACTGCACTGGATGATGTACCACACTTTAAACAAGTTTAGGATAACATCTTCTGCTAGCCTTCTTGTCTGTGTCCCAGATTTGATTGACTTTTACAGTAATATGGTTGATGGTTTTCAGGAAATCCATTCCAGTGGTCATTAGGTATCTTTGTATCTGTTTGTAATGATAGTATAAAACCTGTCATCTTTAATGTGTTTTGCATTATTTCCTTACTATCACATTTGCCTGTGTCGAAGCTCAGCTTCCAACCCTTGCCCCCTCCCATCGTTGTAATTTATCGCTGTCAGCTGGCAGAACTGAGTGCAGTCAGTGGATTGGAGATACTCTTGAGTTCCTTCTTGCAGATCATCTGTAAGAATAAGACCCGTCCTAGCATTAATTCCTGTGGTACTCTGCTGTTTGTTCTTCTCCTTCCAGAACTGTACCCATTCAGTCATAGCCTTTGATACTGTCTTTCTGAGCCCTTTTTCTGTTTGTTCTGAAACATCCCCTGACATCTGTAGCGATTTGGTCTTTTTTTTTTTTTTTTAAGTAGGCAGAGCCCAAAGCGGGCCTTAAACACACAACCCTGAGATAGAGACCTGAGCTGAGATCAAGAGTCCGACCCTTAACCGACTGAGCCACCCAGGCGCCCCTGTTTGGTCTTTTAAATAACAACAATTCAAATAAGTGTAACAGTTGTGATTCTTTCAAACATATTCAGCATGTGCTGTGAGTAACATTAGAAAAAGTTCAGTGCAGAGGCCCACCACAATAATTTTATTTTTTACGAGCACTAATTACTGGTGTCCTGTTTGATAGGAGCCATTAAAACACCTGAGCAAGTCCATCATCTTATTAACCACTGCATATTTATGAAGAAGCACTTTTCATCTTAAGCTCTTGCCTTGAACATTTTTTCGTTTGACTTACCTGCAAAAAGTGAATATGCCCAAGTGTTTATAATGACACCTAAAGTAGGACATTTTGCCACAGAGGAGAGCAAACCATCTTATAACTTTAAGCTTTTTGCAATTTGAGACAATTACAGCCTTAATCGTTATTACCTGTGAGTTCCACTCTCCTGGTTGAAGATACTTTTCTAGCAAAAATATGCATCACCTAAATGCCCTTTACTGATCTTAATTTTTAAGTAGAAACATATTCTTAAGGAAATTGCTTATATACATACTGTGCTGGTAGTAGTTCGTTCGTGATAAGCTAGTCTTTTTCTTTTGAAGATTCATTTGCTAGAGATTGCTGGGTGACCAAGAGAAGGTGATGCCACATGATGTTATGTATTTCCAGGATGCCCCCCTGTTTTTTTACAGCGAAGAATTTCAGGACACGTTGTTTTACCTCGTTGGGTTTTATACATGTGCCGTGGCATCTTTTAACACTAACTGTACAGCTCTTTGCTTAACAAACTCTGGGGTAGGAAGAGGGAAGCTGGGAATAAATCTGCATTTCCTGAGGAAGATCCACACTGGGTCTTTCAACCCTGGTGTCTCCACAAAGAACTTGAAGATCTGCAAAAATCCAAGTTGTGGTCACGTGCAGTCAATTCTCTGTGTTAAATATCAAGACTTATCTGCCCTGTTATGTGCCTTTTACATAGTAAATGTGTCACAATTCCTTCCATAATGTGAACATTAAAGCCACAGTCTAGCTCTTGACAAGGTTCCCACGTTCATTGGTGCAGAATGCTCATGTGAAAGGTAAAAACATGAAGTAAAGGTGGACTTAGTTATATTGGGCCTCATGGAAAGAACACTTGAACAGAAATGGAGCTCTCACACCTTGTCCTCTGCTAAGTGGGCTTAAGTCATTTGTTTAATCTCTCTGTGCTTCCTTCTCCTTCTGGCTGCTTGCCTTACAAGGTTGTCCTTGTGTGGACAAAATGAGATAGTTGAATTGAAAGGAGGTAAGAACATGAAGCGATACAAAAATGGTAATAACAGAATAATGTTGTGCCTTATTCCTAAATGGACATTACACCCCCAGCCCAGAAGGTGAATGAAGTGGGGGTTCTAGCTGGATACCTGGCCCCTTAAAGGAAATTCTTGTCTTTGACTTCTGTGCCTGCCTTCACCCCCTTAGACTGTCCTGGAAGTCCGCAGTCGTCCAGATGCCTCCCAGTCCTGGTACATACAAAGTATGTGATCAGTACCACTAGACTGCCCACCAGGCTGGGTCATGGACTCACCCTATCATATACCCCCATCACCGAGGCTGCTTCCCAGAAGGTATATGTGGCTTCATTCTCCCAGATAATTGGCAAAATGCAGAGTAAGCCCCCTTTGCAGGGTCTGCTGTTCCATTTGGCCTTGATGCGGGTCCAAATTGACCCCATTGTTTTTTTAAAAATGGATTGATGTGTCGAGGTGACATTTGACATCACTTCACTGCTCTAACATTGCAGAAAGTAAAGTTATCTGATGAGCCTGTAGAAGCAAAAGAAGATTACACTAAGTTTAACAGGAAAGATTGGAAGACTGAAAAGGTATGTGTGTCCAGCTGTAGTAGTACATTCCTGGATTCAGTAGGTGATCCTGCATGAGGACATCCAGGAATGATTTCATGCTTGATGGTGATTTTTAACCATGAAGGATTATTAACTTGCATTTCTGTGACTCAGTAATTCAAAATTGTGAATGACAATGAATATGTCAAGCCAGGAAGACTTTTTATGAACCAAGCAAGGCAATATACTTAGCCAGAGCATGCCTACACTTTGCCATCTATATTTAGAGCAGGGGTGGGGGCACAGAGGGAGGGAGCCTCCACAGGTCATTTTTTGTCAACTCTACTGCCTGGAAGCTTCCCAGAATTTATGATGATGATAATAATTATTAATAACCCTACCATTCAGCAATCACCCCAACAAATATTTTCATAACCTTTCTTACAAAGTTTTATATAATACATACATTATAAATACATACATAGCTTTTAAAATTGGCATTTTAATATATTTACAGTTTGGGGTTCTATGCTCTTCATTTAGCACTATATTGTGAAAATGTTCTCATGTCATTAGGCATTCTTTGACAAATTATTAATGGTTTCATGATATTCAATCATTTGTATTATTTTATTTCACCATATGGAATATAATCTATTTAGTCATTCCCCTATTTTTGGACACATAGGTTACTTCTGCTTTTTTCATTCTTTGTTTTAATGAGGTGATAAACATTTATAGTCTGTATCTCTGATTATTTCATTAGACACAATTTAGAACTAAGAGTAAGGGCTTAGAAAACATGAGCTCTTTCCATGATTATTGAGAGAATATATATATGTGTGTGTGTGTGTATATGATTGTGATTTTATCATCTATACTGTATCATACATAATAATATATGATTTTATCATATATATGATATACATCAGATATAATCATATATATGATTATGTGTGTGTGTATATATACACACACATATATATATAAAATGCTTTCCAAAAATGTAGAAATTTGAATTCCCAACCGTTATTGCTGCAAGATTGCTCATCTTGCTTTCTTGACAACACTGAATATTATTTTTATTCTTGAAAATTTTTGACTGTCTAATTACAGTACATTTCTTTGGTGAGAAAGGTTAGTTGTTTTTCCAAATGCTTATTGTCCATTTGCATTTTTGGACATCGTCAGTTCATGCCCCTTGCCTGTTTTTTGTATTGGGATAGTAGTGTTTTTCTTGTTGATTTTTAAGAGCTTATTCTAGATTAGGAATTATTAACACTTCACGACATATAGGGTGCAAATAATTTTCTAATTTGTGTTTAGCCTTTTCATTCGATTTTTTAAACAGTTTTAAGTTTTTCTGAGGATTAAATGTAGGAATTGGTTTTCCTTGTGACTTTCTCATTATTTTTATGCTTGCCCATCCCAAGATAAACTCACTTCCTCTTAGATTTTAACATTTACCCCCCCTTAGCATTTAATGTTTTTTATAAATTTTATTCTTTGATCTATATGGAATTTATCTGGGCATGTGACGTCAGGGGATAAATCCCAGTTGAGATTTGGCAAGATGGCTAGTTATCTCTATGGCTTCTGTAAGCAGGGATGTTTTTGAGTTTCTCTGGGAGAACTAATTCTGCCCCACCCTTGTAACTGCCGCTTTTTGTTGTATCTACTTGGGCACAGCCCCAGGGAAATAAGGGGTTGGACCAGGATGTCAGTTAAATACAGGGGATAACTTGTTTCAAAGAGACTGTCACTTTTCACCATCCAGTCAAAAAACAAGCCTCCTAAAATGTAAGCGACAGAATGTGAGAAGCAAGATTTCCAGGATCATATACTGTGCCCTTTAAAGGTTCTTTGGCAGTGACTGTCTCACAGTCTCAGGGAGACGTCATTTTTTTTCCTTTGCTGAGTCCCATCATGTTTGCTTCTGCTGGAGAAGTTGAGATGCGCTGAAGTAGAATCAGCTGCTATTTACCTTCTAGTAGTGATAGTTCCAGGACACGGCACAAAACCAAACCAAAGCAAAACAAACAAACAGAAAAAACAGTGACCAGGAAGAGAGAGGAATTTCAAAGGCAGAGTTACTTGAAGTCAGCTTTTTGAAAAGGATTTCTTTGTTGGAGGAAAACCAGGGCAGTTATCCTGCTGGCCCCGATGCTCTACAGTACAAGTTATTTTTTTAATATAATGGTGTTGTCCTTGGTTTCCCATAGAGCCTATGAATAAAATGCAACAGTCCATTGTGGTGAATTATTCATCACGCAGTAATACTAGGCTGGAATTCCTCCTCTGACAATCACTGCCTGAGTCAGCTCCTTTATTGGTGTTATTGTACTTAATATACCCTCCAGAATTACTCCCCCAAAGTAAACCGTTGGTTGTAACATTCCACTCCTTAGAAGGCAGCGATTTTTTTCTCCTGCCTCTTTTACCAGATTTTGTGTCTTAGATCCGAATTCTGAATGGAAATCAGAATTAAAAAAAAAATAATAATAATAATCAATCCCTTATGAAGCATGTTAACAGCAAATACTTCTCTTCATGAACTTTGAGACAAGCATGGTCTTGTTTGATTTGCATGTATGATTTATAAAGGTTACATTTGTAACAGTTTTTCTCTTATTTTCCTTAACAGAAAAATAGCAAAATGACTGCAGCTCAGAAGGCTTTGGCTAAAGTTGACAAGAGTGGAATGAAAAGTATTGATTCCTTTTTTGCTACAAAAAATAAAAAAAAAATTGGAAAGATCTGAAACTTTGAAAATGAAATCTAGCAAGAATATTTGCCTGTTACATGTTCCATATTTGTCCTTCCCCCACACCACTGTGCTTCCTGACCCTTAGTTACCAAAAAAAAAAAAAAAAGGAGGGCAATTTGCAGAGTCGAACATTTCTTGGTATTTGATTTTTGTGTTTCTGAACAAAATGTAGGAAAGTCATTGTGTAACTTTCATGGCCTGTGGTCTTCAGACTCTTGTTTGGCATCATGAAAAGTAATCAAGAGAATAGAGTTAACCTCTAGCTAGCATCCCAGTTTCCTCAATAAACTGACATGTGACAGTATTTGAGTGTATGCCTATTCTTCTATGCCATTCTGCCACATGGTAGCAACAGCAACATGGTTTCCAGCGTATGGACAGAAATCCGATTACAGCGATCAGAGAAACCACTACTTTTTAAAAGCCTTGAGCTTTTGATAAATCTTTTGTTGAATATTTTCTGTTCTATGAATCTGCGTTTGTTGTAGAAAATAGAGAAAGGTATTAAATTAAAATTGTAATCTCCAACTTGACATTACCCGGAGATCCTATGGCACATGTTCTTATAATAATAATTTTTTTAAGGAATTATAATAGTAATTGTATCATCTTCTTTCTTGGCAACATCATTTTGTGAGTCTTTTCCCAGGCTACTAAAGTAGGCTTCATAAATATGCTTTTTTAATGATGGTCATTTTTAATTCTTTGGATATGTGATTATTTAATGACCATGACCCCATTGTGGACATTTAGATGGCTTACAAATGTTCACTGTTTGAAGAATCAGATTACAAGTAAATGTTTGCTCATATCTTTTATTGCTCCCTTAGAATGGATTTTAGATGTGGGCTTCCCAGTTTATAACTGAATTTTCCAAATACATATTTGTGGGAAGATCTTTCACAGAAAGTATACAGAATCTTACACTGGAACAAAGAGTGGTCTCAGTTCTTCTCTTATTCACTGCCACCTTGTGAGCTTTGAATGTGAGCTTTGCAAATAAGTGGGGGAAAAAAGCATTTTATTGTGGTTTTAATTCACATTTCCCTGATTAATAATATTGAACATTTTTTTCACATTTATTTAACCATTCATCATCTTATAGAGCATTATCTGTGTATGTCTTCTGTTAAATTGTGGGAGTGTCAGTATTTTTCTTATGGACTCTAAAGATACTCTGTGACTTAAAGACATTAATTTTTGTCCATTGTAAACTTTTTCTTGGTCTGTAAATTGTCTTTAATTTTGTATATGATTTTTTTGTCATGCAGATGTTTTTGGGTTTTATGTAGACATATATATGTAGACATATATATATGTACACACACATATATATATATAAATGGTAACATACCACTATATAGAGAGAGACATATATATCTATATATAAACTTTTCCTTTACATTGATGTTATACTTAGGTGCTTCCCTTTGCAGGAAAGTTAACCAGTCACTTCTTTTCTTCTCATTTTTTAATAATTTTTTGTTTTATATTTAATTACTTAAATCATCTGCAGAATTTGTATTTAAATATGTTGTGAGATAAAGCTCTAATTTGATTGTTTTCTCACCTGTTGATTTTTCCATTAGATCTGTACAATTATTTTGTCAGGTTCTAAGAGTAAGTTCCAAGGGAATTTTTTATTGAGCTTTTGTTAGACACATAAATTATTCGGGGGAAAAACAGCCATGTTTATAAAATTCCTTTTTGTTATTCAGGAATATAGTATTTCTCTATATTTGCTAAAATCCTAACCATACCTTTCACTAACATTTGCTTCTTCATCTTCATATAGGTACTTCTTTTTAGGCATATTTCTAGGTATTTTTGTTGCTATTAATGAAATCTATTTTTTAGATCTTCTAACTGGCTATTTTGTGGTAAAATTTTACATTTTTATATATTTACCTTTTAAATAACCAATTTACTGAACTATTAATTTAATTTTTTATTATATTCATATTGGGGTTTGATGCATAAATTATAATAATCTTCAAAAAATGTGTTCAATTCTAATAGTTATACCTCTTTTGTATCTTTTATATCCTGGGTGAGATATATCTTTTATAACATGGTGAGAATACCTGGAACAGTGTTGAAGAGTATTAATAGTAGTCAATCGGTCTGATTTGTGATTTGATTAATGTATGTTACCATTAATTCTGACACTAGCTGTTGTTAATATGATAAAGAATATCTATTTTTGATATTTCCTTTCATACTTATTTTCCTTAAAGTTTTAATTAGTAATTGGTGTTGGTTGGTATCAAATATGTTTCTGACACCTCTTGAGATGACAAGGGAGTCTTTATCACTGTTGAACTGTATTTGAGTTCCTATAATAACCCTTACCTGACATTATATAAAGAATACCACAGTGTATGCTTCTGGGTTAGCCATGTGAAATCTAGTTGTTAATTAGTTTTTCTGGGCTTTTACTTAGAATTTTTGCATCTGTATTCAAAAGCAATATTGCTATTAGGTTTCAGTGTTAGAATTATGCTACCTTCCCATCTTGACCAGTGTTCTGGAAGGAATAATTTTGCATTGGAATATTCTATTATTGGACCATATTAAAGAAAACGGTAAAACTGTCTAGCACTGAGACTTCTTTTTCGTTATTGTTACAGTCTTCAATCTGGAAGAATTTCTCACCTGGTCTTTGTCTTACTTGACCTTGACATTACTTAAGAGTACAGGCCAGTTACTCGGTAAATGTTCCGCACTTTGAGTTTGCCTAATGTTTCCTCTTGATTAGATTCGAGCAATACCTATGGGCGCCCACAGACGTAACAATGTGTCTTTCTCAGTGCACCATCTCAGTAATAGTGTGACCCACTACCAGTGATGTTCACTTTGATTAAGGTGGTGGTAACCTTTGTTACAGGTTTATCCACTGCAGAGTTACTACTTTTTTCTTTGTAATTAATAGGCAATTTGTGGGAAATACTCTGGGACTTTTAGGTATACTATTCCTCATCAAAAATTCACCCACAAGGTTTAGAATCGACTGGTGATTTTTCTAACTCCTTCATTTCTTCTGTATTCTTTTATATTTAGCTGGCATTTTTTTTTAGGAGGAATAGCTTTCCTGTCTCTACTTATTTATTCATTTATGAACTTATATCAGTATGGACTTGTAGATTTTGTATTTTGTATTTTGTCCAGTGGGTTTCTTCTTCTGTGACAGGGTATTCCAGGCTCTTGTACTCTTTCTGCCCAGGCTGTGAATCAGCCTTTCTCCTAAAAAGCCAGAGTTCCTGTTCATGGAGAGTGATATTCAGAAACCAAAATCTAGGCACAAGATGTGCTCAATCCTTCTATCGATCAATGTGTGTAGTTTTTGTAGATTTCTCTCCTAATCCCAGTTCACCGAGTTTTGTCAGAAATGGATATGAATTTTGTCACATATTTTTTCCTCATTTATTGAGATGATCATGTCATTTTCCTTTAATAATGGATTATCTTTTAATATCTGAAGTATAATGGTTGATTTTTGAAAGTTAAAATAACATTACATTCCTGGGATAAACCCTACTTGGTCTATAGTGTATTATTCTTTTCATATACAGTATTGTGTTTTACTTCTTAATATTTTGTTAAAGATTTTTGTTATCTCTGTTCATGAAGGATGTTGGTCTGTGGTTTTCCTTACTTGTAATAATTCTGTCTGTTTTGGTATCAGAGCAAAACTGACCTCAGAAAATGAATTGAGAAATATCTTCTCATCACCTATTTTCTGGAAGAGTTTATATGAGATTAGTAATTGTTTCTTCCTTTTATATTGGACAGAATTCAACAAATGAAGCCATTTGGGCCTGGAATTTTCTTTCTAGGAAAGTTTTTAATTACTGATTCAATTTCTATAATAGATATAGAGCTATTCTAATTTTCTTTTGCATGTGTGTGTGCCAGTTTTAGTAATTTATGTCTTTTAAGAAATGTGTTTGTTTCGTCTGTGTTGTCAAATCTATTGGCATAACTTGTTTCTCATATCTTTATTATCTTTTTTATATCTGTGGATCTGTAGTTGTTTTCTTTTTTCATACCTGATTGATCATGTGTATCTTTTTTGTTTTCTTGGTTAATCCAGCTAAAAATTTTTTAACTTCTTTGATCCTGTCAGAGAATCATTGTCTTGTGGCTCATGTTATTTCTGATGAGACATCTGTGATAATTTTTTTATTTCTTCTACTTTATATTAAATGGTGTCCCCTCTCCTCCCTGGCTTCTTTTAAGATTTTTTTCTTTATTATTAGTTTTCAGCAAGTTGATTATGATGTGTTGATGTGGTTTTCTTTGTGTTAACTTGTTTGTGGGTCTATTGAGCTTCTTGAATCTTTGAGTTTGTAATTTTCATCAAATTTGGAAAATTTCTGGCCAGTGTTTCTTTAAATATTTTTCTGCTTTTTTCTGCTCACCCCCTCAGCTTCTAGGACTTCATTTACATGTATGTTAGACCACTTGATAATAGCCCACCCATCCTTTAACTGAGTTTCTAGGTTTGGTTTTGTTTTATGTTCATGTTAGACAGTTTTCTTGTTATATTTTCAAGTTTACTTTGTCTTGTAGTGTTTCATCTTCCATTAAGCTCAGCTAGTGAATTTTTATTTCAAATATGGGAATTTTCAGTTCTAGATGCTCTATTTGGTTCTTTTTTTTGTCTTTCCATTTCTCTCATTGTGTTTTCTTTAAATACTTCATTACTGTCCCTGTCTACTGGTTGCATCATCTCTGTCACTTCTGGGTCTCTTTCTCTTTCTTTCTTTTTTCTTTATTTTTTATCTTGAAATAATTTTAGACATACAGAAAAGTTGCAAAAACAGTAGAGTTTACTTATACTTTTCACCCAGCTTTCTCTAATGTTAACACCTGACGTAACCAAAGTATAATTACCAAGCCCAGGAAATTTACAACAATGCAACACTATTAACCAATCTACTACCTTATTTGAGTTTCACCTGTTTTTACATTAATGTTGTTTTTCTATTCCAGAATCCAGTCCATCATTACACATTGTATTTAGTTGTCATATCTCTTCTGTTTTTTCTAATGTTTGAGCCTCTCAGTCTTCCTTTGTCTTTCAAACTTTTGAGAATACTGGTCAGTTATTTTGTAAAAATGCCCCTCAGTTTTTGAAACTATGCTAATATCCTGTTTCTCATGTGATCATTTCATAATACTAATAGTGATTCTGATAACAACACACACTGTATAACATTTACATAGTACTGTTCTGAGCACTTTGCTCTACGTATAAGTCCTTTATTCCCCACAACAGCCAGAGTTGCAGGGCTGGGTGCCCTAGCAGTCAGGATAGGGACAGCCAGCCCAAAGGGCTTGCTTAAATCCCTCGGCCCTTCACTTCTCTTTACTTACATTGTTATCTTTTTGATGAATGTGCTGATTTGGGGTAAGCTTCAAAAAATTTCTGCAAACTATAAAAACACTTATGTACACACACAAGAGCCTCCATCGTTTTTGTCAAACCATACATATTTCTGAAACGGATCTCGGATTGCCAACATTCTTTTCTTTTTTATGTCTGGTTTATCTTCAATTTAAATTTTCCCTGTACTCTGGCTCTCAGGCTCTCTCATCTTTCAAGGTTTGTACTTCTCTGGTTCTGCACTCCCAGAGAGATTCTCCTCCATCAGGTTTAATGTGGATGTCAAGTGGAATTGTGTTTTGTTAGTTTGGGTGTTTGTAGTGTGCTACAGCCCATTCCCAGGATCATATTTCTCTTACTAGGAGACTTAGCAAGACACAAAGGCAATTTGGAAGTGAGAAACTAAAAAGTATCCATTTACTTAACCAAATGTACAGTGTTGCTTTTGTTACATGCAAATTTATGACAATATCAGTAAACAGATAAATGACCAACCATGTTTCAAACTAAACTAAGAAGGTTACTTTTAAAAAGTAAAAGTAATTGGACTAAAAAGACCAATTAATTTAAAGTAGCTGGATTATTACTATCCCTGGTTGTAGTCCCGGTCCTGCCTTAAGTCTCTGGGCCCAGGAACAAATCACTAGCTTTGCTGGCCCACAGTCCTGTCTTTCCTGTGAAATGAGACTAGATCATTGAGTACTTTTATGTCCTTCCCTGCATTTGCTGCTGCATGGGGAGCCTTATCTCCTTTATACCCATGAGGAAATGCTGTAGAGTTAGTATCCATCCAGTGCTTACCATGCATCAGGCAGTCCTCTCAATTCTTTAGTTGGCTTATCTTATCTCTTTCCCTAGGAGAAAGTCTGGAAGGAAATCCGCCAACATGCTCATTCTGGCTCTTGAGGTGTTCCTGGCATATATTTGTCTCTTTTCTTCATTTTCCATAGATTACATTAACTTGCAGTAAAAAGAAATGTGAAGAGCACAGTTATTGGGAAGTAATAACAAAAGCTGACCAAGTGCTTTGCAGGTTTTAAGCACTTTTCACATGAATTTATGTGATTAATCCTTCTAGAGACAGTATGGCACCATTGGTGTTATTTCCCCATTTTACAGTTGAAAAAGCCCAAGGTCACACAGCTAATAAAGAGCTGAGCCAGAAGGTCAACTCAGGACCTCAGACTCCCAGACTTTCTACACCAAACTCCCTCTCCCCAGAGGAACTGACTTCCGTTACACCCTGGGAAGTCATGCCAACACTAGATTTGAAGGATAGTCTCCACACATGGTTAGGACTGACTTTCTCTGCGATTAAAGGTGATGTAACTTGACTAGACACTTTGTATCACATATGTCCTCCCAAATAGCCCTCTCTCCAGACTAACCCAAGCTTTGGAGAGCTCCAGAGTTAGCTGCACTGAGCAGTCGGACCTCTTCGTGGAAGACAGAGAGCTCCCAGGCCAGGATGGGAAGGGCACTGGTATTTTCTTAGTGTCTGTGGAAGATGTCCACAGGGTTTGACTCGTCTGAATAATGGGAAGACATGACAGGATTTATACACCTTTCATAGGCTGGGATTTATACACTCCTCAGGGTCATTAGACTGACAAAGAGGTTTCCTACCTTATGTTTAATAGTCCTTTACAGGTTCCGCAGCATCCACTTGTCAGTAGCTACACTGATCTTCACAGCTACCCCCTGAGGTAGCCCGGAAAGGGGGTGTGCCCCTGGTCCACTCTGGTGAAAAGTAGGTGCCGCAGACCGAAAATAGCGGAGTCCACTGCTGCCCTTCTATCCTCAAGCCTGGGCCTCTTTCCTTTCTGCTGACTGACCTCAGCTTCTTATTCATACCATTGTGTGTGTAGCTTTATGACCGTTTTCCCATCATGAGTCTGTTTTAATTGTGAATTTTATTTTAAGGAAGGAAAAATCAGATTTACTGTGCTTCATTGTCTTGCTCTATTCCAAATGAATTCTGCTGGTCAGTTTATCCTCGGCAGTGGTGGGCCAGAATTTGACTAAAGCTTCTACTCATCTGGTGTATTTCCATGCCAGACTTTTAATTCAGCTGCCAGCTTTTTAGCATTTACTGTACTTTTGTTAATAAATGTTACTTTGATGGTCTCACATGAATCAAGCCTATTTGAGAGGGAGGGATCACCAAATATGATTTATAGAGGAATTGACTTCATAGATGTTCAAAGAATTGTTACCTTACACATGTGTTTTAATCAGAATATGTATATAATTAAAGTTAGTCATGTGATTCTTTAAAAAAATTATATTTTATTTATTTATTTGACAGAGAGAGAGGGAACACAAGCAGGGGGAGTGGGAGAGGGAGAAGCAGGCTTCCTGCCGAGCAGGGAGCCCGATGCGGGGCTCGATCCCAGGACCCTGGGATCATGACCTTAGCTGAAGGCAGACGCTTAACGACTGAGCCACCCAGGCACCCTGTTTCATTCTTTCAAAAGAAAAAAAGCCAAGGGACAAGCTCAGATTCATGTATTCCTCTTAAGAACTTATACTGAGCACCTGCTACATGCCAAATGTTCTAGGCACTAGAAATGCAGCTGTCAACATGGCCCACAAAACACCTGCCTTCAAGAAGTTTCTGCTCTAGGAGCAGGCGGGAGGGGGCATGTCACACATGGTGCCAGGGCTATGGAAGAGGCTGAACAGAGGGTGACAGAGTCCTTCGGAGGCAGGTGGTTAGGGAAGGTCTAACCTCAACCTGTCCACATTATGGCATAGAAATCTGATTTCCATCAACTTAAAAAAAATTTTTTTTGAAGACATAATAGCTGCAGAATAAATTATGTTTGACCTTGTACGCAGTCAGAAACCAGCATGTTGCCATTAAACGTGTTCAGAGGCATTCTTCAGAGAGCTATTAGGGGCCACTACTGCCTCCAGCTGGTCTACATTTATCTATTTTTTATACGTTGGCCTCCTACTTTTTGAAAAAAAAAAAATAGATCTGCCTTTCAAAAGAAAAGGAAAAGGAAACGAGTAGAAAGAGGGTTTAAGAATTTTTGTCTTAGAACCCTGTTTTCATGTGTTTTTATATTTTGGGTGTTCTTCTAAAATGATGGTGTGCATTCCATAAATTTGGGTGACCTTAAGATTTTGTATTTCACTCCCTCTGAACAGTGGAAAGAAAATATGCTTCCTATGCACCCACGCTCCTCCAGGAGACCAATATTAGCCCCAGGATGAGCTCAGGGAGGGAGGCTGGCCACAGCAGGAACCCCGCCCCTTATCTGAGGTCTTCCCTCAGAAGCAAAAGTGTAAGGCTGCCCTTTCTCAGAACTAAAACATCCCACCTTGCTTTTTTGTTCTAGAAGGTGCAGATAGTGCTTGGGGTTTGAGGTGACTGCTTCCGCTCACCAGAATACAACATATGTTTTCCTTTTCTCTCTAGGTGGCAGCACAAAGACAGAAAAGGGGCAAGTGACAGCAGGTCCAACGCAAAGCTTGGCTGCTTCTTCTATAACTTAAGACACTCTCAAGGGGCTAAGACTTTTTCTTCTGCACCGTCTAGAAATTCTGCAAATGCCGAAAAGTATACTTTAAAGAACTAACCCCTAACAATCTATTTCTTTAACACCACTAGTGCATTTGGGTAATGGCCTTTTGCGCTGGAGGCGACTCCGTCGTGGAACTTGAATGCACCCCCAGAGGGTCCACAGTCTGAGAACTCAAGCCACATCACCCCTCGGACCCCGGCCTTTCTCCCATTGTACAGTATAGTGATTCTGATTTCAAAACAGTGGGAGGAGAAGGTGCATGGTGAAATTGGGGTCCTTTCTAAAACCTGCCCACGTTGGCCTGTGTCCTCTCCTGGGGCTAGCTAGCGTGGTGTAGGTACATGTGTGCTGACTACCAGTACTTGATTCCACACTAAAAGCTTTGACGAGCCAACTTCCTACCCTGACTTCAAAGAAAAAAGAAAAAGCCTGACTTTTCTGTACTCCTTATCAGTTTGGCAACTACTAAGTTAAAATGATAACTGAACATGTGCATTTTACAATCTGCTGGAGTTATAAACACTGATTCATTTTTAAAAGAAGTCTAATATGTGTATTATTATTATTTTTTAGAGTGAGGGCATAAGACATGGGGGGAAAGTTGAAAGTAGAGGCCAAAAAGTAATTTAGTGGGGAATTCTGATGCACAGTTGAATACGTTTTAGGGGGGTAGTGGAGGGATTTGTGCAAAAATACCCAGAGATTTGAGCTGGCTCATCCACGTGACACACAAGAGGAATAGGGTAGAAGCCACTCAGTCATCTTCCTGCATTCACACGGGACCCCAAACCTCTTCTTCAAGAAACAACTTTGTTTCTTACTCTCTGATTCCACCAGGTAAGTAGAACCTGGTTCTAGAAAGTGCTCTGTAATTTTTGCCACACCTCCCTTCACATATAGAAATTTGCATTACCTTTGAAGGACTTTTAATATTCCTGTAGTTGATGCTCTGTAGTTGATACGTGAACCCTCCTCTTCAGAAACACAACTCTAGAGAGTCCCCTGTGGAAATCGGGTGTATGACAGGCTTCCAAGAGGGAGTGCTCGGCAGAAATCACCTGCCAACAATGGAGTTTTACCGCGAAGTGTGCTGTGCCTCCTTGAGCAAATCGGTTTGCCTCTCAGGACCTCATTTCAGGGCAGGAGAACCAGCTAATGTGATGGCTGTCCCTTATCTCTTTCTCCTCCCGAAAGACACTTCTGGGAAACCTCCATGTGGGCATCATGCTCCCACGTGTATAAGGCTGCCCCAACTTCAGAAAGTCTTGTTGGAACAGCTCTGTGTCTTCCACTGACTCCACTTATCCATTGTGTCCTTGGCCCCCTGCTTCTTTCTCTTCTCCTCTTCCTTTCTTTCTCTTTCTCCCCGCCCCCGCACCTCTACACACACACCCCCCCCTCACTTATTGCCTCAAATAGTAACCCACTCCTTGGTGACCAGTCACTGAATACTGGTGACACCTAACTTGTCACTGGAAGCCCCATTCTCTTACCTGTGCCCCAACCTCATACCCCATTGGCCTCTGAACTTTGAAGAACTACTAACACTTTAAATTCAACACACTTAAATTATAAAAATTCATTACTTTTTTTAATCTTTACACAGTAATTCATGATATATGCCTAAAAAAGTTAAAAAGACAAGCGTAGGCAAAAATGACCCCTACCCCCACCTTTGCCCAGGCTCCTCCAGGTGTTTCCTCGGCCCTGAATCTGCTTCTTTTCTTAGTCGTCCACTTTCCAATATCCAGTTTCTATCCTTTTTCTAGCTGGCAGCCCCACACTCACTTTCCATACAATCTACTTCATTGCTTTACCTATATTATTTTATTAAATTGGTATATATTTTTATGTTATATATATTATATGATATTATATTATCCTATTGATTTCTCCTTCAGAAATACTTCATAGGAAAACTAAAAGCAGATCAATAGCAATAAAACCCTGGTCCTTTCAAAAGAGCCCAGGGGGCGCCTGGGTGGCTCAGTCGTTAAGCGTCTGCCTTCGGCTCATGTCATGGTCCCGGGGTCCTGGGATCGAGCCCCGCATCGGGCTCCCTGCTCCGCGGGAAGCCTGCTTCTCCCTCTCCCGCTCCCCCTGCTTGTGTTCCAGCTCTCACTGTGTCTCTCTCTGTCAAATAACTAAATAAAATCTTTAAAACAAAAGAGCCCATTCCTCAGCACGGCCACTGCCATTAAGCGTAAGGCTGTTTCCCAGCTGGCCTGTCAGCAGTCTTGAGGGCAGAGACCATATGGCCCATGTCTCTAGTTCCCACAGAGCTGGACAGGCCTCCCGTATTCCACCCTCATCACATGGGTCACTGTTGCACAAATAAAATGAGATACTCCTCTCTTGTAAGATTATCAAGGACGTTTAGAAAACAGCCCTGCTTAGAGCCAGAGAGGATGTGGGAAATGAGTGCTGCTAGGAAAACTATAAAAAAAAGGACAACTTCTGGAGGCCAAGTTGGAAAAAACGTATCAAAAGCCTTAAAATGTTGAATTCCCTTTCCTTCAGCTATACCCACTGTTAGAAATATAGGAAACAACCATGAATGTGTGCAAAGATTTAGCTACACTCTGTGACCCCTCAGGGGAGGGAGAGAGGAAGAGAGGGCTTAAGGAAGACCTCACATGATTTCTTCCGACTCCACCTGTGTCTTTGTCCCTTAGGCTCTGTGTACCCCTAGTACACCACTGTGATAAATCTTAGCCGTCAATACAACTATTTGACAACTCCTGTGAGTCCTGATAGCAGATACTCAAACATGGGAGTGGCCTTGAGGACCCCTCAACACACCATTGTGTCCCCAGAAACTCACGCGGTACTTGACATTTATGAAGTTGTTTATTACCTATTTTTTAGAAAGTGAAAACAACTTCAGAGGGCTGGAGTTAAATCTATCCTGTGAAAACTCTCAAAAGAACTAAGAAACATTACAGTTTATTAACTACATCCCCATGACCCAAATAAAGAACATACATTCTTGCCCAACAAGCAGAATAAAAAATGATTCAGGAAATTTAATACAGTCCAAGCTAGTCAGAATTTTTTCTCAAGAAGATGAATTTTCTGTATCTGAAGTGAGGGGAGGCACGGGGAGCAATGGCCCGGATGCAAGCTCCCTGGTTTTCTCGTCTCCCTGCTGTCCCACCACACATTGGCCAATTCCATCACATAGAGTGACACACAGTATGGGCAGCAGGGAGTGCTTCTCAACACTGGCTGCACGTTGGAGTCATCTGGAGGTTTTAAAAAACACTGACACTGGGGCCTCTCCCCTACAAATTCTGATAGAATTAGTCAGCGGTGTGGTCTGGGCACTGGGATTTCCCCCACTGCCCTGCCCTTCCTCCCCTATCCCCCACCCCCGCCAGGGCCTGCCTTTGATAATCCTATTTCACAAGGTCCAGGCTTCCACTCAAGGCCAATTTATTCTTATTTTTCAAAGACTTCCTAAAACTTCTGTTTTCTGGCTTCCTAGCTCACAGCCAATGGGCAGGCACACTGAGAAGAAAAAACACCACGTTTTTATCTCAATAGCATGAGAAGAAGGGAGCAGTTAGGACAAGCGGAAGAACTCAAAACCATAAAAATCAGGGTGATTTCAGAGTGGGTCGCTCCTAAGAATATCCCGGTAGTGCTGAACAACGTCATTCGAGAGAATGATGTGTTCAACCATGACCGCAGTCTACACCACCACTCGGCACCACGCCCTGTTATACGCGCTTGGCTTGATGTATAAGCTGAGGCCAATTAATTTTAATATTGATTTTGAATATTTGGCAAGAGCTCATTCTCAGTAATGAGCATTCATACGGTACCTACTGCCTTGGGAAAGCGCTCTCCGCCTTGAAATGTAAACCCATCCATTTGCCACCTTTATACTTCTCTCCAGGGAAGACTGCAGACACAGAGGCCCATCAGCTGGTCATGGGCAGAGCTGTGAGCGATCTTAACTTTGTAGCCCCCAGCATGGCTGCTCAGGGAATCCGCGAGCAGTGCGAGGTCAATTCGGTGAGGTAAGCTTGTCCAGGGCGTGAAAATCAGGCAGAGCACTTTGCCTCGGAAGTGGATGGAAATGTAGCTTCACCAACAGAAGAGAAAAGCCACAAAAAGAGAGAGATGGGGATTGCGGCGTTGGTGTAGACGGGCAGGTGCGCCTAAACTGGAATGATGGGGATCTAGGCGGGCGTGGCCTGAGGCAAGGCGCCAGGGGCCGAAGGGCCCTGACCCTTCCTCAGAAGGAGAAGCAGATCAGAACTCAGGAGGACGCAGTCAGAGCTCCTAAGGGGTTTGGAGAATCTCTTCGGGATAGCATTTCACCTCTCTCGGCCTGGTGCCGTGGGAAAGATGGCAGTTGCAGTTTCAAGATGAGTTGTGGTTAGAACGTGCGCTCCAAGGAGACACCACAAAGGCTGGCTAAGAACCTGTGAGGAGCAGCTGTGCAGGGGCCATGGGGTCGGCAGGGCCCCAGGAGACCCCATCTACCCAGGTGTGGAGAAGGAGTCCGCTTTCAGAGCCCCTCAAGCCAGCCCTCCGTTGTCAACCAGCCCAGAGGTAAGTAATCACTGAATGGGCACTAATCATTTTACTACTCATTTATCTTCCCAGTGAATGCTTTTCAACACTAGTGTTTACATTTCCAAAGAATAAAGACTTGTAAAAAGGGTGGTGGGGTTTATTATGGCTGCAGGAAACTGGCTCCCAGTTTGCTCTGCTGACAGGTTTATAAGACGAAGTTCATAAGGTAAAAAGAATTTCTAAGCAAATATATTTTTAGGAAATGAATTTTTCGCCTTTTTTTCTCTTAACAAACATAAAGGTTATTTGCATTGATTTCGTTAGTGAACAATGAAAAATGGTTGAAATGCAGGGTTATGTTTTTTAAATGGGAACAAAAATACCAATGGGTTTTTTTGTTTGGTCCTGTTTTAAAAGATAAGCTCGGTAAAAGACGTTATTTTGTCCATTTTAAAAATGGCTAATTTGCCTACAATTATTTTATTAAAGTTTGAGTAAATGAATACCGTGTTGTTTAGAGTATAGTTTGCAGAGCACTAGCCTGGACAGAATGTAGTTACCTTAACACAGCCTGATTTGGTCATTGGGGGATTAATAGCAGAGTGGATCCAATTATCTTGGCTGCATTCATGATTATATCAATACGATGTGTATTAAAATGTCTGGTTTTTACCACGGAGATAGGAAGGAAGGCAGGGGAGCAGAAGGGCCTGGGGACTGGAAATGTTACCATAGTCCATGCATTTCCAGCAGGACAGGCCAGCCACACGAAAGAGAATTGTTCTGGGAAGAACACTGGGCTCCTAGACCAGGAAGGTCTTCTACCCCATCCAAGTATCCTTGAGCCTGATTTCCACCACAGGTGATTCATTTCTTGGAGTTAAACCTTGGGTTGTCCACTCTGTCGTCAGGCTTTAGAAATCCTTTCCCTTCACTGGAAAAATGAGGTCCAGAGAGATGACTTGCCCCAATGATAAGCTAAGAAAATATCCTGAATACTTTAAATCCATCTTGAGGCTTCAAAACATCTACATGCTCCGGAAAGTGAATCTCGTATGGTTTTACTTTTTTTTTTAAGATTTTATTTATTCATTTGACAGAGAGAGAGACAGCGAGAGAGGGAACACAAGCAGGGGGAGAGGGAGAAGCAGGCCTCCCACGGAGCAGGGAGCCCAATGCGGGGCTCGAATCCCAGGACCCTGGGTATCATGACCTGAGCCGAAGGCAGAAACTTAATGACTGAGCCACCCAGGCGCCCCCCATATGGTTTTCCTTTAAAATATCTTCAAAATTCACTGCTTCGATCCTTTAGACTGTTCACATTGAATTTGAAATATGAATGTCCATGGACTTTTCCGGTTTGAGTATAAAGATGGGAGAGCTGTCTCTCCCCTTCTTTGAAGTTGTGGAAGGCAAAAGTAAAATAAGAAATGAAAATAAAATATCCGTTATCAGCAAAACTAGGAGGGAGTTAAAACTAAGAACAGCAAAATAGATGGAAGGCCTGCATACAGCAGGGGAGCAGGCTGGGGAGTGGAAAAAAGGAGAGAAGAGTATATGGCTTCAGAAATCAAGATGAGTCAGTAAAATACATTCATAAAAAGGGAGAGATGAAGTGAGGAACAAAATCTGAGTTTCATGTTTTACTATAGAGGAAACAATATACAAATAAGGGCAGCAAGAACTTTCTGGACCCCGTTGTGAAAAGTAGAAATGATGGGATTAAAACGCGTGCGTGCGCGCATGAGCGCGCACACACACACACTTGCAGGGAAAGCCCTATCTGCAAGCAGCAAGAAAGAAGAGAGGTGCTTTTTGAAAACCCCTATAGCGCCTGTCTTTATTGGCTGGGGAGAATAGATCTAAAACTCATGCACAAAACCTTGATTCATAAAGAAAATCCTTACTAGGATAGAATGCGATCCTGCAAATATTTGGTCCAAGAAAAACTCGGTGGCCGCAAAGGGGAGACATTGAAGATAACCCATCCAATTTATTTTAGAGATTCAAGAAATAAAAAAAAGAAAAAGATCAGGAAAAACAAATGGCAGTAAAGTGTTACCAAAGAGCGGATGAAAATAGGAAAAGGCATTTTACTACAAATGTGAAATATTTAATTGCTGTCACCTCTACAAAGCCAGGGCATAAAGCAGAGGTGTGACTATCTGTTGGCAGTGACAGCAAGACAAGAGACCAAGAGTGAACTGGAGAGATTCAGGGTAGAAATGGGAGAAAAAATAAACGGTCAAAGAAACGAAGGTGAATTGGGAGAGAAAATAGATAATAATAAAACACAGGAGCTCAGAGGATCAAAATGAGAAAACCAAACAAAATGAAATGGATATGGGTGTGGGAAAGATTTATTAAAAGGACACAAAAAGTGAGCATAAGATTGATCCAAAAACCTGGTAATAATTGTACAATTTTTAAAAACCAAAGTTATTTAAAAATACAAAGCAAAATTTTACCAAATAGACTCAAGCGACTCATTAAAAGAATAGTATAATATGACAAAGTGGGATTTATTCCAGGCAAAGATGGTTCAATTTTAGGAGGTCTACTTATATGAATTCCCATATAAATGATCAAAGAAAAAAACCATGTATTTATCTCTTTAGATGCTTTGAAGATGTGTAGCAAAATTAAACTTCCATTATTGATCTAAAATAGTTCAGTGACATAGGAATAGATGTGTACTTGCTAACATAAACCAAGCTGAAAGTCCACGTTATGTTTAAAGGCGAAATACCAACAGCATTCCTACTAAAGTCAAGAATGAGCTAAAAATGTTATAAACAGAAAAGAGAAATTAGGCCTATAAGAATTGAAAAGATACAAAATTATCATTATTTGCAAATTATATATTTGTATGCTTGGATGACCCAAGAGGATCGATCATCTGAAAAAGACGATGAAAATAAGAATTTAGTAAGGTGGCTTAATATAAAATCAATATATAGTTTTCAAAAGCTTTCATACATTTAAACAACTGGTTAGGAGATGTAATGGAAGACCTTTTTACACTTAGAATAACAACAAAAAAGCTAAAATAACCAAGAATAATGTTCCAGATCTTTATGAAACAAAAACTTTAAACTGATCCTGAAAGACACAAAAGCAGGTTTAAACAAATGCAGGCATACCATATGCTTGGATAAAAGGAGTGACTCTCCTGAAGAGGGCAAGTCTCCCTAAATTAAATCTCCCTGTGTGTAATTCCAATTAGTATAATGCCAGATTATTTTGTGACTCAACAAGTTGGCTCTAAAGCTCATATGAGAAAATTAATTAGGAAGAATATTCAGAAGAATTCTTTGAAACAAGACTAACAGGGCACACACTAGCCATCTCACGTATTAAATGATAGTTTTATGTTACAAAAATTAAGATGTGATATTAAATGAATAGAGAAAGAATCAGAATAAAAATACTACAGATAGACCTAAATGCATATTAAAACTTATGATACAAGTAACATGTCAAATCAGTAGCAAAAAATATGGGCCTATTTAATATGTGATTTTAAGACAAGTAGCAGTTTAGAAAACAAAGTTAGATGCATCGGGATGAATTCTAAATGGATCAAAGATTAAATGGTAAAAGATAAAAGAAATGGAAGAAATATGGGAGACTTAAAAATAAAATTCTTCCCGGCAAAAATCAATATAAGCAAAGTCAAAAGACACAATAACTGGGAAAAGCTATTTGTACCTCATAGCACAAAGAACCAATTTTCTAGAAACGGAGATATAAAAGAACAAACCGATAGAAAAATGGGCAAGGAATTGGCACTTTAAATGAACGAAAATGCACCAAATTGCAAATGCATCTGTCCTTTGACTCATTAATTTCAGTTCTGGGAATTTATAAACCTGCACCTGTGCGAAACAATATATAGGTAAGATTATTCATGAGATCATTGACTGACATAACAAAAGACTGGAAACAACCCGGATGTTTATCTAGAAGGGGCTAATTAATTGAATTATGTGCATCTGCATAATGTGTTCAGGTTACCAATTGCTATGTAGCAAACGACCTCAAAATACAGTGATTAGAACAGAATTGTGTTATCGCTCAGTGTTCCGTGGTTGACTGGACTCAGCTGGGCGGGTCTCACTTCGGCATTCTCATGGGGTTACAGTCAGATGGTGGCAGGGCTGAGATCATCGGAGGCCTCCACAGTCTTCACTGCCACCCTGGCTCGCAGGCTAGCATGGCTAAAGGAGCCGGGGACTGGCCGAACACCTCCTCGCACGCTGTCTCTCCACATGGCTGGCTTGGCTTCCACACAGCATGATGGTCTCAGGGTAGTCAGATTTCTCCCCCGGGGGAGTGTCCCACTTGGCAGAAGGTGGAGGCAGCCGGCCTCTTCATGCCTAACCTGCATACACAGCCTCACTTGCACTGTATTCTACTAATCGAACAAATCATTAAGCCCATCACATATTCAAGAGGAGGGAAGTAGAACCTGCCTCTCAGTGGGGAAAAGGAACAAAGAAAATGGGGCTCTCTTTAATGTGTCACATAATGAAAACACGCAGTTGTAAAAATGAATGAGGATGTTCTGTAGGTACTGACGTGGAAAAATGTCAGGTTCTGTTGTTAAGTGAAAAAACCAAGCATAGAACAATGTAAATAGCATCTTTTGTGTAAAGTCAGTAGGCGTGGGGAATAAAAACACCTATGTGTGTTTGCTTCTATTTTCATAAAGAAAATATTAACAAGAAGCCGATTAAAAATGCTTATCTATAATGAGAGCAGTGTGTGGATAGGTTCAGAGATAGGAGAAAGACATCTTAATATAGGCCTTTTTATGTTATTTTGACTTTTGAAATCGAATTGGAAAACAAAATACTTGAACATCTTAAGGAATGCAAAGATGCTCTACCTTGCTCATTTCCTTAGGGTGCTGGAGCTATTTGGGGACCCGTGTGATGGGCTCTATTTTGACAGTCCCATCGGTTTCCAAAAAATCTTCATTTCACCATCACAATAATAAAAATCAACCCAGAAAATAGTCCATTTGGTCATATGTTTAGTTATAGCCAATGGCCCCCACTAGTAATATTGCCTACAAATTAATTGCCATATTTGTGCTGGTCTGAGGGTATGGAGAGGGGGGTTATTTTTCTTCATTGTCAAATCCAAAGTGCCATTTCAAATGTAATTTTCAATATGCCAAAATTGTCAAAATAGAAGATTAGCCAGTGGTGTGCTAACTGTTAAATATTCAGGAGTTCTCCAAGCCATTTGTTAAACCACTGGTAGCTTGAAATTGACTATGGTGACTACTTCCGGTACACATAAACAAATAAATTAGCATTGGGTTGCAATGGGTGTATGAATGAAAAACACAGGGAAGAGTGGAAGAGAAGGAACAGAAGGGGTGCTCACTTACACCAGGGATTGGGCAAGGTGGTATATGGAAATTATACTGACTTCATCAGTGAGACTTAGGGTTTCCACTTTCTCTGTCTCTGTAAGAAACTGTACAGACATGGACCGGGAAAGGATTTTTCTTAAGTAGTTAACATGTATTGCACGGTTACATGTGCAAGATACTAGGTGCTTTGCAAGCATCATCTCACTAGTCATCCTAACAACTTTTTGAAACAGGCACTATGATGGTTTCCATTCTACAGAGATGAAACTGAGAGCCCAAAGGTGGAAAATGGTTTGCATAAGCCAGTGAGCCCCAGAGCCAGACTCCAAATCTGGGGGCTTGGCTCCAGTGCCCACTCATTTAAGCATCAGCCTGTAAACGCTTCACATTATTACTTGGAAAACTCAGAAACTCATGATGAAGGAAAATAAAGTCACCCATAATTCTAACTTCCAAAGATGACCACTGTTAACATTTTTATCTAAACCAGGGGCTTTCAATCGTTCTTTCAACTCAGTCCATCTGAGGGCTGTGACTCATGAATAACTGTGAGTAACTGGGGCTCCCTCTGAAAAGATTTTTCTCAAAGGTGTGAAAGGTGTAATCTGAAAAATCCCACATGTTTTTTATATGGTCTGCTCACTGTCCCATTTTATTTCTTCTAATAAATGGCATGGTTTTTCAAAGTGCACATTGTCCATAATCAGGTATAAAGAAATTTGACATGTTTTTGCTAGAATGATTGATGGAAAGCTTTCCTGCACTATCTCATTCCTACTGTACCCTCGTTGGACAGCAACCTGCTTTACTTTTCTTAAGATGCTAAGTCTTGTGGTGATATGCACACATAGTCACATACAGAGTTACAATACATTTATAATACATGTTACATGAGAGCCAGGTTCATAACTCAAACACACACACACACACCCATTAGTTTTTGGAAGAGTTGGGTCAAAATCAATTTTGACTTTGCCAAACATACTCACTTTGAAAAAGTCACAATCACAAGATTACCATTATATTTTCAAATAAATGTGTTAAAGAAAAGAAAAAAGCAAAACAAACTTCCTCTTCAATCAGAGGTGTTTTTGAAAAACTTTCAGTGGCAAATAAATGGTTGAATCTGAAGAATTTTTAGAGATTTCTTTGTGAACTGATTTATTTTTTGGTCAAATGTTTAATTAAAAATACTTTTAGATATGTAAAGAACTTACGAAGATGTTAAAGTTCTTTATGGAAAGGTATTATATGCTAATAACTGATCGTGGACACTAGCCAATTGAATGACATTAGTTACGACATATATTTTGAGGCTAATTAACCTCTGTTTTAGCTCTTTTTGATTTTTAAGATTTTTAATTCCCGATTTTTAATTGGTTTTCCCGTTTTCTTTGCTCCTAGTTTTCCTCCTTTTGGTCCTTAGTGCTTGGTCTCAATGGCGCAAGACCTTGCTGGTGTGGTGGGTTACTCAGGATGGCTCATCCCATCCACGGGTGAGGGCCCTGCTGCTTTGTTAGGCTCCTAGGTGACCCCTTCTTGAGTGATTTGTGGCTTCAGTCTCTTATGCTTGTCACTAGTGTTTTCAACCCTTTTCTATTAAGGTCTTTATGTATGGGAATACTTTCATGATATTTTTCATTTCTGCAACGCAAGCTTATTATTCTCATATTTTCAAACAAATGTATTCAATAGAGATGGACAAAGTAAAATTTTCCAGAGCAGAAATTTAATTTCTTCCTAATGTAAGACAAAGCCAATAGTCTAAAAAGTTTTGAATCCCTTAGTTTTTCCACCCTTGGATAGATAAGGTAAAACAAGTCACAATCAGAGGGTGCTGTGTGTGTGACTGTCCCTAGCAAATTAGTGTTTACTAGTCCCTAGCAAATTAGTAAACGTTTTGTCTCCTGAAGCCTCTGGTTTTGTTTCGTTAATGTTATCTCCCTGCAGTGGCGCTTCATGGACTTTCAAAATGGTACTTGTTGATCTGGAAAAGTAGCGGAGATTCCTACGTACAGCTGTTTTATTTTATTTTGTCATATGCCTAGTTTACAAATAAGTTTTCAGAAAAATAAAATGCCTTCCCTTTTCTCTCAATTGTATTTGTCATCAGCTTTCATGTTAGTCCAAGGCAGCCACGTAGTGGGGAAATTCAGGGACTGCTAAAGTCCAAAGCCACGAGCCAAAGCCTGCTCTGAGTTGTTTCTTCCCCAACAGAAGAAAGTAATGACCAGGATTTGGGGGCACTTCACTGCTTCGTAATAGAAGTGAAGTTAAACTCGGTTTTAGACACATTGAGTGATGAATCTTACTGCATGATTCAGGCTCCAAACTAACCATTCGTTTCCACTGCTGGATATCTTAATGGGAAAAATTAGCTTTTAACTTTTTTTTTTTTAAAGATTTTATTTATTTATTTGAGAGAGAGAATGAGATAGAGAGAGAGAGCATGAGCAGGGGAGGGTCAGAGGCAGAAGCAGGCTCCCTGCCGAGCAGGGAGCCCGATGCGGGACTCGATCCCGGGACTCCAGGATCATGACCTGAGCCGAAGGCAGTCGCTTAACCAACTGAGCCACCCAGGCGCCCTAGCTTTTAACTTTTATTTAGGTCTCTTGTATTTAGTTTGCTCCAACTATATGTGTCTGACATCGGGCTTCATCAAGGGTGCATGAGCGAGTGTGCCTCATCTTCCCCCTACTATCTGTTGAAACATTAGCAAGTCTGCAGCCAAGCTGCCGGAGCCAAGACCAGAGGTGGTGGTGGGGCCGGGGGCCTAGAACTAAAGCCCAGTTCTTGCACTTAGCTCTGTGCCTCTTTCTTTTATTTTTTAAAGATTTACTTATTTATTTATTTATTCATGAGAGAGAGAGAGGCAGAGGGAGAAGCAGACTCCCCACGGAGCAGGGAGCCCGATGCGGCGCTCGATCCCAGGACCCCGGAGTCATGACCTGAGCCGAAGGCAGACGCTTAACCGGCTGAGCCACCCAGGCTCTCCTGTGCCTCTTTCTCCATCCGTAAAATCGGATAATAATAGTCCCTACCTCATGCTCACAGGACCAGAGCACTTGGCCGGGGCTTGGCACGTAACAAGTATGCGGCCAGGAGCAGCCACGATAGGGTCGCCGCCACATTTTCCAGCACGAGCACCTTGTCTGTAACGCTGACCGTTGACAGGAAGCCGCTCCATCACACAGACCTCAGGCTGCAGCCAGCTCCGCTTCTCTTTAGACTAACCGGAGCCCCCTGTGAGAGGGAAGCAAAACCAGCGAAAACACTCTGAAGCTGTGCATTTGGAGGCCGAGAACCAGATGCACAGAGCAGAGTCGGCCTGTGCCCGAACGCGCATTGTACTCGGTCCGCTAATGCTGCCCTCACACGGATGAGTTCAGCAGTTCAGTGACCTCTCATTATCACGTTGTGAAGTTAAACAGCCACAGGATCTACGAACTCTCATCCCACAGTTAATTATTCCTAGATTTTTCTGCACCCTTGAAACATATTCTGTTTATTTAACCATCTCCTGGGAGTGCCGGTCGCCTTTGTCCCCATCACACAGCCAGTGGTATAAAACTTCTGCATCTGTCAGATTTCTCCATGTGGAGCATAATTGCCTGATTTCCATTTGAAAGTGCAGCCCTGACATTACAACTACATAGACCCACCCGTGGTAACAGTGATGTCCTGACACCTACAAGGGGATGGGGGGTGCATAATGCTGTAATAAATATGTGCACCAAATGCACTCTTGCCTTCAGATGGACCAGGCCTGAGTTTACAGCTGCGGATGAAGTATTCCTCAGGAACAAAAAATAAAAAAAATTAAAAAATAAAAGAATAAAGAAAAAGAAACCAACAGATTAGCATCAGCGTGAGTCTGGTGGAGCCAGATGGCTCTCTGTGGAAATCGAGCTTTCCCGCTTTCTTCCAGTAACCCCGACTAGCAGACAGCAAGCCTGCTAAGAGGGGAGAGAAATGATCTCATTCCTCAGCCAGGCACATGATTCGCCTTCTTTCTCTCACACACAACTCTAGCTGAAGGAAAGTTGGAAAAGAAGACAGGGTGAGAAAGAAGGGGTGGGGAATCGGGGTTGTTGTAAAGAATTAGCAGTGGTACGTACAGGAGGGGTGAGACCCAGCCCCTGCCAGTCTCCAGCATTTGAAAACCAGGCTCAGATGGCCCTAGAGACCAGGTGGACAGTGACAGGGGCAGCAGAAGGGGCATCCTGGCGTGTCGTTATCCCTTCCACCCACGTCCATGAACTCCACCTCCAGAGGCTTGGTATAGAAGGGTTGGGAGGTTGGGCAGGGCTGGCTGGGGCAGCCACAGGATTAAGCTCTGGGCTCCCTTGAGGAAGAATGGTGGATAGTGTTTTCAAGTTCTTACTAATGAACATGTCCACCTCTCTTGGTGGGCTGGGGCCAGTGAGTCTGTAACAGTCCCTGGCTAGCTAGACCGGGTCCGAAGCCGGACCCACCATCTGCTTGGATCTGAGTCTGCCGTGCCCAGGACTGTGGCCTGGAGTGCAGGGAGCTGAGGGGCTGGAGCCAGATGGGGCTGCCGGGTGAAATGAACCTAACAGGTTGTAGGTGCGGGAGTGTGCCTCTTCTCCAAGGTCCTAAGGCCTGGAGGGGGCTCAGTGTGGCCTCATTGTGCCTTTCCTGCTGAGTAAAGCATTTGCGGCTCATAAACAATCTTTCTGGAGTGACAGCCAGATGTTCGGCTGATGGACATCAGGCCGACCACCAGATGTTGTTAGAGCGGAGCACTTGCAGCAGCGTGTGGAGGGGCAGGCACCCCCCAAGCTGAGCTGCCCTCTTCGTGGATGTTCACACGCCCCAGCTTGGCATGGGGGCTCCCGAGGGCCCGACCCAGAGAAGCGCATCCAAGAAAGAATGCTCTCTTGAGAGTGCCAGGGGCTCGCAGAGCATGTCGGCAGCATGGCTGGGTTTCCCTGGGCACCTGAAGTTTGTCTCCACCAGTGCTGACTCCGGAGTAAATAGTAGGCTCCAGAGGGATACCAAATGCAGGATGTAGTCATTTACAGCTGGAAATAATGATTCCAATCATAATAAACACTGAACCAAATCCTCTCCATTTCCAACCAGGGCAAGGGCACCTGCTTCATAATTTCTGGCAGGCCTGGGTATAACTAGGCATTGAAGTGGCGTATTCTACTGGGGCCAAGGACGCAAGGCAAGCTGCCGGCCGGGAGCCCAGGCTGCGGGCTCCTGCTCTTCTTCCAAAAACAAAACAAAAAGCTGCCACTCTACCAAACAACTGTTTTGCTCTCATCTCTCCAACAGTGCTACCACCTAACAGCATTCATAGTCTTCGGTTGGGTTCTTGCTTACAACTGAGCTAAAGGACTTTGAAGGAAAGTATACAGGGAAAGTAACAAGATCGTGAGCTGGATCATTTTTCCTTGTCCCCACTTTAGCAGGGAAACCATAAGAGCATTAAAAAAAAAAAAAAATCCTAGCACTTGAAAAGGGCTTGCAAAGTGTGGGTAACTCTTCTAAATGCTTTGTGTATGTATCTGACATCCCTATGAGGCAAGTCCTCTAATTATCCCCGTTTTACAAAAGGGACACTGAGGCACAGAGATGTTAAGCAACTTTCCCAAACTCACACAGCTGGTAAGCGGTAGAGCCAGGATTGAAAGCTGGCTCCACCTGGCTCCAGGCTCCATACCTCCAGGCTGTCCTGCGTGTTTTGATGTCAGAACATTGAGCAGGATGTGTCTTGCTCAGGTGCTTTGTTTGTTTGTTTACTGAGTTTGTTTCCTCATCTGTTGAGTAGGCCCTGGAAGAGCCAGGAACAGTAGTAACATGTAACATATGTGACGCCTAGCATGTGTCTGATGGTTAATAAATGTTAGTAGCTACTATTATTGAGTCTCATGGTCATATTTGTGCTCTTATATTTTACTGAATCCTCACCAAGAAAACCTTTGAGGTAGGTGGGGCTGCTATCACTGACCCTATTTCGTAGCGGGTGAGATTGAGATACCAAGGTATCAAGCAGTAGAGTCAGAACAAGAACCCACATCTCTTGACTCTGCACCTTGCGCTCAGTCTAATCCTGGCTCGCTGTAGCCTTGCTGAACTACGGGCCACACCTGCCTGTTTCCAGACACAAACACAGTTGCTTCCCAGAAGGATGGAGCAAGGAATTCAACTCTTGTTGCCTTCCCTTCCCCTTCTGCCCCTGGGATTCGCTGGAGGCAGAATCAGGTTCTGCCCATGCCCTCCTGGGAATTGTTGAAAGCAGTTAATGCCTCCTGAGCCCTTGCAAGGGTGAATCACAGCGTTATGTGTGCCTTCAGGTTTTCTTTATTATCTAGGTAAGATAGAAATAATTTTCCGGCCATCCCCAAATGCAGATGCATAGCCCGTACCCACAGGTCCGCTTCCCGTCTGCTTCCCCCAACCCCACCACCCCGCCAGCCTCTGAGAAAGAACATCTCCAGCACTCTCCGAGGCAGAAGGTGTTTCCATCCCCACAGCGAGACACGGTAGAGGAGTTTTCTGGGTCCTGAAGGTGGCTGGCCAAGGAAGCTGGGTGTCTGGCTGCATTCTGCTCTGCTTCCCTATCTTTCCTAATTCTGCCCTTCCTGTGATTTTCACATTTTCCCCTCCATCTTACTCTCAGAAAATCCCTGGGGAATGCAGCTTTTGTTCTATTGCTTCACATAATTCCCAGGGCTGGGAATGAAAATTATTTCCTTTCACAACCCCTGGCCGGGTGCCTTTCACATCCCGGCTGTGTTATGGGGTGATTTATAAACTGCGGGGTCTGGGGCTCTTTCCTCCACCTCCTCCCCCGCTTCCCTCCCACCATCATTTAAAACAAGACATTGCACACAACGTGCTCAGAGGTCAGGGTGTCCTCTGAAGTTGGCCACTGGGGCTTTTGCTTAGAGGCGAAGATTCAGTGGAACCATAGCGATGAGAGCATGAAAGCCATTCACCCCTGTTAGAAGAAAACAGAAAGAGGCCCCACAGCTGAACTTATCATCTGTGGGAACAAACAGGACTCAGTCTCAAAGGGAAGGGGGTTGGCTTTGAACTGAGAATTGTAAAAGCACATTTTCCAAACTTGTCAGGATTGTTTCATTTCTAGACTTTTACTCTCAAAGGAACCATGAGGAAGAGACGCAGCTTAAGAAGTTTTGAGCTGAGAGATGAAAAGGTACTTTTCTTTGTTTCCATAAAACTGAGGAGGGGACAAATGAAGCCAGGGGGTTCATTTTCCCTGTGTTACAACAGAGCACAGAAAGCAGACGGCAGAGCGTCATTAGGAAAGTGAGGTGTCCCTGTCCAATCTGAAGACCATTGTCTGTCAGCTGCCTCCACGGAGTCCTGTCCTGCCACTGAACCCCCTTCAGGTGTCGATTCCTCAGAAGCTGAAACAAGACAATGAGGTGAGCACATCAGTCAAGCTTCAGACTGGTCTCTCTGTGGTCAGGGGGTTTCTGTCTGAGCCAGGCCCCAGCAAACACAGTGTGACCTCTCTGGGCTTCCTCTCCTACCTCCTACTCTCCTACCTCCTGGGCAGGAGAACGTCTTCGGAACCGAGGCTGAAAAAGCCCATACAGACCTCGGCCTTGTTGCTATTGTATTTCTTTTGTCCCACCTGTGTCATCTTGTTGGTCACATACCAGCTCTTTACTTGTGCATAACTCACACAACAGCCCCAAGCCTCCAGACTTTGCTGGCCCTGTGACTGTCTGTGAGGTCCAAGCATCAGAATCA
>NC_138371.1:120394834-120465967 GCF_054177405.1 Leptonychotes weddellii | reverse complement strand
AACAAGCATGTGGGGAAGGAAGAGTGAGAATGTCCAGCCAGCTTCATGAGCTGCAGAGGTGGGGGGCCTTTCTTTGATGCCTCTGAACATCAGCCGCCCCTTGGGTATCTCCTCAGGTGCCCACCGTGTGAAGGACCAACTGGACAGTGCTGGGGAGACCACAGGACATTTAACATGTCTAATGCCTTCACCAGCTAGAAGATGAAGGAGCAAATGCACCTGCTTTTGAGAACAAAAGGGAGAAAGGAGAATGGTTTGAGGAAGAGCTCTCCGGGCTGCTGTCCCTTCTTGCTCCTGTCACCCCCTGGGTGTCCTCTCATGCCAGGTAGGGGAGGAGCTCGGCCTGAGGAGGGCACAGGAGGGTCACTGCTGAGGCCCCCGCACCCGACCCCACTGCCATCTACCCATGGTTTAGTGTTGGCTGCAGTTCCAATCTGCTCACATTCATTTTCTTGGTCTTCCTCCCACACCTCCCCCAAATCACCCAAAAAAGCCAGCGTGTGTCTCCTATGGAAGATCATCTGAGGAAAGAGGCCAATTTGGGAAGAACATTAGCGTGCATGTTAGTGTTTCTGTATCCCCCTCCTCCATCACTGGCTTTGAGAGACTCCGTCTTGCTGTGTGGGGCAAAGTCCCTTAGTCCCTGGAAGTTCATGGGGTCATGTTCTTGGGGCCATCTCCAGCACGGCACCGCAGTGGGGCTGGGAGGGACAGGCACTCCCTTCCCCAGGGCCAGACAGCTGAGGCTTATGGCAGGAGATCCTCGGCTGATGGGGAAAGGGGAGAGGCAAGCATGGAAAGAAAAGAGGCCGAGAGATCTTTGTGGGTTCTGCACACAGGGTTGTGCCCTTTCTCTGCAGAGATTCCTGGCCAAGAAGTTCAGGCTGGGGGGCTGACATCAGCCCAGAGGAGCGGGTGACTTTCCTTCACCATAAGCCATACCTGGAGGGCTGGGAAAAATAGGCCTTTTCCCAGCTTGCACAGAAAAGCTGGTTAGGGTCCAGAAAGGGCTACCCCTCCCCCTCTTTCATACCCTTTCTCCTCTTTCTCAGGGTCCATATTGAGATATTTAACTGAGACAAGCTTACTCATACTCTACTCTCAGTTATTTTGGTTTTGTTTTGTTTTTCCAGCTCAGAAAAGTGGGTTAGAGTCTACTGACCCACACCACGTTCTAGAAACCTGTTTGTCAGACTTTCCCATTTGAGAACCCCTGCAGGGGGAACGGGAGAAAGTGAAATCCAGTTTGAGCTAGGTGCACCTTCTGAGCAGGATTCTGCCCTGTCCTGGTGTTAAAGCCTCGGGCTATCTCCGCTCTCCCACAATCAGGTTGCAAAACACCTCTCCCGGTTTACTTTGTCTAGTTCTGACAACAAAGAAATTGCTTATCCCTTTCTAGCAATTCTCCCTGTGGGGAGGGAGAAGGTGATGTCGTGGGCAAGGCACCCTGAGCCTAGAAATTCAGAGGCCAAAAACTCTGTTAAGGGTGGCTTCTGGTGTTTATTAGCCAAAGTTATTTCTAATTTTTAATTTATATCTTTCTATCTCAGTATCTTTCGCACTAAAATGTGGCCAAAACCCATCGCAGCTCACAGGGATACTAACATGTGCCGAAAACACTACGAAAACAATTCTAAAAGTTCTTCCAATACCTATCTCTTTACTGGTATAGCCTCACGTTTTAAAACTAACCATAATTCATGTGTCCCAGAGAGACATCCTGCACATATTAGCAATGAGAAATCTCTGGATTTCGAGATATTCCTTTGCAGGCGTCCGGAGCAGCTAAAGATTAGCTCCTGTCAAAATGAATCCATTTCCTCCTCCAATTTGCTTTGGAGGTTCAGGAAGGTTTGCCTCCTGCTACTGGGTCTCCCCTCTGGGTCAGCAGCGCCCCGAGTTAACCAAGGCAGATGTTAAGGGTCCTGGCCACGTGGGGCGGAGGGCGGCTCATGGAGACCTCCTCGTTGGATTCCAGCTGCTGCTGTGTGTGAGCACATGAGCCAAATGGTGATCCCTGGGCTGGCTTAGCGCTGGGTTGTTTTAACCGAAACCCACTCTCCTGTCATTCCTGGAGCTGGGTGAGTCACAGATCTTGTCCTTCTTCCCAGTTTCCGAAGCCAGAAGAAAATGAGGAAGGTTGCAAGGAAAGCCCGTTCTGAGGCTGAGGAGCAGGGAGAGATTCTAAAATCATCCCCCAGCTACAGGAGAGACCGATGGGAAAAAGCCTTTTCTGGGGCAGGAAAGAACCTTGAAAATGAACGCATGAGGGCCTCTTTAGGCTGGGCCCACCAGCCCAGCTCAAGGAACATCAGACTATCCAGGATGCAAGTGTTCATCCTGGTTGTTCTGATTCTCGGGAGCTTCGACCAAATGGAAGGGGGTGCGACCGGATGATACCCTTGCTGACCCTGCATAACTAAGGGCCACACGAAACACATCCAAGGTTGTTAGTGGAAAAAATATCCCAGCACTGAGATGTGGCTTTTCCTTCATGCTCACCCTTGCGATCAAGCAGGCTTTGAGGTCTGCCCATGATCTCGTCCTCTGAGGCATTCAGGTTCCGGATCAGAAAGTACGTGGTCATTTTCCCTTTACCTTTCACTTCGATTTCACCCCTCTCAATTATTTCAAAGCCTTGATTTTCCAGGGCGCTGCACAGAGGGTGGAAAAAAATGCACCAGATATCAAAGATCACAGGTCTGCAACTTGAGAGTTGGCTACAATGGAGAAGGTGATTCAGGAGGAGTCTGGGTCCCAGGGCACACAACGGATTGTTGGGGGGAGGGTGACCCCAGGACATTAGCCAGTCCTGCTAAGTGGGGCAAGGAGGGAGTATGAAGCTCAGACATGCTGAACAGGGTGCCAGAGGCAGAGTGAGAGCACAGGGGACCCATCAAAATCCTGTGACCCTAGCCCTCCTTTCCTCCCTCCAACACACTGCTCATACCCACAGCCCGCAAGCTGCAGCAACCATGTCCTCTCTGCCTGTGTGTGCACCAGCCCCACGTGGTTCTGAAACAGGAGGCTCCTTGGAAATCAGCACTCCTTTCCATCTTCCCCAAGCACCCCATTACCCCATGTGGTCATGCTCATTCTCACTCCCCAAGCTTTCTCCATGGCCCCTGGCTGCCAAGGAACCAAAGAGAAGAGTATAGGGAGGGGACCATGAAAAAAGACAGAGCTATGGGATAACTGTGAAATGTTTGCTTGTCCATTTCTTTACTGGCGGCTGCCAGGTGTTGGAGAGAAACCACAGAACAGTGCAGACCAGCCATGTTTCCAGTTCATGGTCAGGTGCCTCAGCCAGTTCTCGGCATTCACCGACCTTCCCTGGTCCTTGGCCAGTTCCGTGGAGATTTCAGACCTTCACTGGGCTCCTCTAGTTCCCCCACTTGGCACCTGCTCTCCTCACTCTCAAGTTGCTGGCTGTGCCTCCTACTTTGTGACCTTTGTGATTCTTCTATAAAATTGTAATCATTTTTAGGCAAGACCCCACAGCTTCTCACCCCCGTGACCACACTTCCCTTTTTCCCCAGTCTCCTGAGGATGAGGTGTCTTGTGCAAGGGCACCTGATCTATGCTCCCTTCCTACCTCCTCAAGGGCTGGCCCCATCAGCCACCTCTCCCCTTCTCTTTAGTTCCCACCATTTGTGTCCTCCCTCAACCCACTAGCCTGCTAAGGTCTCTTCCATCCTAAACAGAAGCAAAAACCTTCCCACTTTATTATCTCCTGCTTTAATCCCATACATTCTCTCCCTTTAATCCTTCAACTCATAGCCCATTGTCTATCCCCACCATTCCACCACAACCACGTCCGATAGTGTCCCTAAAACTTCTGGTGCATATGTTTCTGTCCTTGTTACTATTTTGACATTTTTGTTCAATTCCTCCTCCCTAAAAATACCCAAAAGGGTGCTTGAACTCTTTTCTTCTGCCTCTTAACATGGGCTTGTCTTCATCCACCTACCACTTAAATGTTTGCTCTTTGCACTGTTCTTCTCCCACTGCATCCTTCCCCAGGTGATGTCCTCAGTCTCATGGCTGAATTGCCACCTGTATGTTGCCTTCTCCAAGTCGGGATTCCCAGCCAACACCTCGACTCCAAATTTCACCCAGCCATGTAATGGCACCTCTACCTCAGATGCTCGACAGTTCCTTTGAGTTCAGCACTTCCAAGCCTGAATTCATCATCTGCCTCTGTGAACTAGAAGCCCTCTTACCTGTCCTATCTCTGGTGGTGAGATTCAGGTCCCTGTCACCCAGCATGGAGGTCTGGGAGACATTCAAGGCTCTTCCCTCTTTCTCATTCTCCATTTCTAGCAATTACCAAGCTCAGCTGATTTTACTTTCTCCTGAACTCCCACCACCAGTGCTCTGGTTCAAACCCAACACCTCACGGGCCTTCTCTTTCCCGTTTCCTGATGCTTGAATCTGCCCTTGCATGGTCTTGAGAGTCAGCGTCAAATAGGACCCTGACCCCACCATTGTCTCCAGTCTCACATTCCCCAGGGGCTCTTCTTCACCTACAGCGAGCACCCTTGCTCTTCGACGGGGAACACCCGGCTCCCACTACTTTCTGCTTCATGTCTTCCACTCCAGCAAGCTGAATTGTTTGTAGTTCTCTGTTCCTACGCTCTGTCCGTGCTTGTACTGCTGGTTTTTCACTCCCCAAACCTCAGCTTTGGCTAAATCCTACTCTGAACTCCTTGTTGAAGATTCAGCTCAGGAATCTCCTCCCCCACAAAGGATTTCTTTACTGGGTTCGGTCACCCTCGCCTAGGCTCCCAAGACACTTTTCCTTCCTAGCCTACTTGGGACTTGGGACCTGGGACACGTTATTAACCTTTTGTGCCTGACTTTTTTTCTCATCTGTACATAAGAATAATAATAGTACATTTTCATAGAGCTGTTGCAAGAGTAAATGAACTTACATGCATAAAAGAACTTAGAACAGAATTCGGCTGGCCTCCAGTAAGTTCTAAAATAATACTTATTTTATGCTTATCTTTATCATTGTACTTATCATGCTTTCAAAAATAATTCTTTGTCGAATATTTCTTTCTTTTTCTACTGGACCAAGGGTCAGCACACTTTTTTTTGTAAAAGACCAGATAGTAAATAATTTCAGCTTTGCAGGCCAGACAGCCTCCACCACAGCTACTCACCTCTGGGGTTGTCACATGAAAGCAGCCATAGATAACGAGGAAATTAAAAAGCATGGCTGTGTTCCAATAAAACTTTATTTACAAAACAAGCAGCAGGCTGGATTTGGCCTATGACTGTACTTTGCCAGTCCCTGCTTTAGATCATCAGCTCCTTGGGAGCAAAGCTGTCTTATAGTAGAGGTTCAATAATATTTACTATCCGACACAATGTCTTCTGTAAGCCTGGGTGGCATGGAAGAAGAACCATAGGTCTCCTTCACAACCCCCATCCCATGGCGGCTAGGCACTCTGTGCATTCTGGAAGTAGGGGAAGTCAAAGGAAGGCATGAATACATGGTTGGCTACCTGTAGGCCATGGGACTGAGCTGCGCTTTGTCGGGAAGCCCGTGACTTTCCATCCTAGAAGCTGTGTTCACAGTGTCACCAAACAAGCAGTACCAGGGCATCTTGTCTCCCACTGCACCTGCTAGGACTGGTCCCGTATGGATGCCGACTCTGATCTGCACAGAGAGAACCTTACCGAAATGGGGCCATCGAATACTCTTGCTTTTCTTTTTAAATTGAGGTATCATTTACATAAAATAAGAAGACAGATCTTAAGTCGTTAGCTCCATGAGTTTTGACAAGAGCATATAGCCCTGGAGCTGCCATCCAAAACAAAATACAGCCTACTTTCATGACCTCGCAGAATTATCTTGTGCCCCTGTCCAGTGAAGTTCCATCCCTCTCTGCAGGGGTAACCACTTTCTTCTTTCTTTTACCGAAGATGAATTTGCCTGTTCCTATAGGAAAAGGAGCTGTCAAATACCGAGTAACACTGCCTCGTGCATAGTAGGACCTCAGTACCTGTAGACTGAAGGCTATGTGAATGAAATAATAGAAGATCTCCAAGAGTACTATCTGATCTCAATTCTCTTGAGAGAGAAATGTTTCAGGTCCTTTTCCCTACTTCCTTAAATAAACCCACAGGGTATGTTGTTTCTGGTGGATAGTTAATGATGCTCCTAACCATGTCCCTATTCATATCTTAAACGTGATAACATCTTTTCCTGTTTTCTTCTTGGTAAATCCACCCTGAGAGTGTCCCGGAATTCATTGTTTAATTTCGTTCTTATTGGTGTAGCATTACCGTCATCTCTGCAGCCACGCCTCGTACACACACACACACACACACACACAACCCTATACACACACACTATTTACACAACAGTATATTTTCAATTATTTTTTTCTCAGTGGCTTATATTACAGCCCTTTAACCGAAACACACATCTCTTATCTGACCTTCTCTCATTCCCTCCTTCTCTCCCATCTTGATTTTTCACTGGGGCTTTTTGTCAACAGTTGTATCTGTGTGTTTTTGATGGGCTGAGTATTGTGGATGTGTTCTTCCTGGAACTACCTAAAAGCAGCTTTTGCTCAGAAGGCTACAGTGGGCACGATAAGCAGAACCTGCAGCATTTCTCAGTGTCAGACTCATCATGAGGGGGAGTGGACTGCATCTTCAGAATCTCCTATGTAGGGGTTGTAGTTTAGAAAATTCGTATTCCATCTTAAAGTTGTCTTTATTTATTTTGAATTGGCTGGGTAGTTTATCTTGAAGAGCTGCCTGCCAGAAACAGAGAAGGGATTACATTTTAAACCACAGAAACACTGCTCTAAGACATCTCAGGGCAGCTAGGATCTGCTGAGCAGACAGAAGAGGACATCTACTTTTCATCTCCAAAATTATCCATCTTTTATAGTGTGAACGAACTTCCATGCTTGAAAGAGTAGGTTCCTGTGAGAGAGGTGAGCAGATGTCTCACTCAGGGCCACGTGGTGGGAGGAAAGCTATTCTAAATACCTCATAGCACCCTGGTGTCTAGCCTACTGCTGAGGGCAGTTTCCCCCCAAGCCTGACTCCTGAACCTTTGAGAAGGCATGTTGAATACACAGTTTCCCTTGGGGTGGGAAGGGGTTGGCTATTCAGTAAACCTGAACCACTTGTTGGATTGAATGCTCAAATTAAAAAGCCGGAATCATAAAAAGCCAGCTATCAAAATGGGTTGAGCCCTGCAGAGTAAATGGAGAGACGTGCTCAGCACTATGGGCAAAGAGGCTTGCAGTGAATCCCATGAAAATCCCAAGCTCCAAAGCCTCCTCTGAAATTTAAGAAAAGTTGGGATGATGATATCCTTACTGTTATCTTGATTACTTAGAACATGTGCAAGAGAAGACAAGAGTTGGGAGAAACCACCCATTTTAATCACTGTAACATACCCAGTAACCATCTGAACAGACTAATAAGCAGAATTCTACTTTTGCGTGCGTGAGATGGTTGGTATTCAGCAAAGTACTCAGTTTCTCTCTACCTGGATGGGTTCTCCAGTAATAGGATTCATGACTTCTTTTGCAGAAATTCTCATCCCCAAGGCAAAGTTAGCCACTCTTTGAGCATGGCTTCCAATAGGCACCGGGACACCCCCCACCACCATGTAAGCATCTCCTATTGTTTCCACCTGTAAGGGGGAAAGGGACATTCAGAGGGTCTCCTGAATGCATTAAACGTATGACTAAATACTTTTGTCATTTTCCGTGTATTGACAGAAGGACCATATTAAAGCTGGTGGTTATTTGCCAGGAGGATGAGGAGCATGAGGGAAGGGGGAAGAAGAAAAATGATTCCACAAACAACCATGAGAGAGCCCAAAGGCCTTTCTGCTTCTGGCAGAAACAAGTTCCAGAGAAGACAAAGCCCCTGGGTTAGTGTATGATGCTATGTATTAGACATACATTATTTAGATTAGACTTCTTGCTGAATTCAAGGGGTAGAATTATTCCCCGGGAAAACAGGGTGCCCTGCAAAGGCATTTTAGCACTGAGTATTATAAAAGGATTTCTAAAAAAACTAAAATTCCTAAAATAGCTCCAATTCCCTTTTAGCTCTCCCCGCTCACCCCACTCCCATCCACACCAAACCGCAGACCAACGAAGATCAGGAAGGCTGAGCACGGAGCTCTTGCCTGAGCGCACCGTGGCACACGTCCCACGGTTCGCAAACACTTACTTTGTAGACCTCGTGGACGCTGGTTAATCTGTCAAACTTGGAGTACATTGAATTCAGCATCTTCACTATTTGGATAGGTTGGCAGGCAGCACAGATATTAGTAAATGTCACCACATCACTGAAAAGAATCGTGTAGGTTGTAAATTCTCCTGCAACATAAACCAGGTGTCAGTGATAGCCAAGGATATGGAATAATAATCCTATGAATTCTAGATTCAGGTGCCCCTTGGGAACCAAATCTAACTGTGCCTTGGGGTGAAGGAGCCGGATGCCATTCAGCCAGCAGACCTTCCCTGAGGGCCTGCTATGAGCCAGTCATCATGCGGGGAGAATCACCTAACATGAAGCGGACAGGACCTCAGCCCTTGAGCTCCCAGTCCAGTGGAGGAGACGTAAGCATAATTGAACACCCGGTAAGGTGTGATGAGAGGCATGGCAGGACAGAAACGGGCTGGGTGGGCACCGGCTGACAGAGAAGACATTGGCAGGTAGGCTGAGGCAGAGACCCAGGGGCAGGGCTGATAGAGACTGGTCACCATGACGTGGTGAGTTCCGCTATCCGAGTATGGTGAGAAAGCCACCATATCCTCAGCACATCCTCCTAATGCATCAGGCTGCTTCTGGTCCTGAGAATTTCCATATAGCAGCTAGATGATCTGTTTAAGTCAGACCCCCAACTCCTCTGCCTCACATCCATCGACTTCCATCACACTGAGACTAAAACAGAAAATGCTTACTGTGGCCAATAAGGGGCCCCCTCTGTCGCCGCTACCTCTCTGACCTCACGTCTCCACGCTCTCTCTGACTTACTCCACTCCAGCCACACTGACCTCCTTGGGTTTCGCAAGTGCCTCCTGCGTAGGACCTTTGCACCTGCTGCTTCCTCTGCCTGACCCCTCATTTCTCAAATATCCAAGGAGCTCTGTCTCACATCTCACATGTAACCACCTCAGTGAGGACTTCCTTTACCACTCTATCTAAAATAACAGTCCCTCGACTCTATCCTTTTAGCCTCATTGCTGCCCCCAAGCCCATATGCCTTACATGGCCTATTTTATATGGGATTGTTTATTTGCTTATTGCCTGTCTTCCCCACTGGAGTATAAGCTCCATGAGATGAGAGACTTTTTTGGTCTCTGCTATATCCCCAGCGCCTAGAGCACGGCCTGGCACATAGTAGATGCTCAGTAAATATTTGTGGATGACTGAATGTATGACTCCTTGAACAGAGCTGGGTACTTTCTGTGTTATTTACACCTCTGGTAATAATCTCCCGTTCATGTAACTTTCTCTTCCCTTTGGCTTCTGGCCTACCGTTCTCTCTTCATATTCTCCCTACCTTTCTGATCTTGTTTTATATATTCCACTGGCTTTTCTTCCTTCTTAAATAATAGGTGTTCCCTAAGCTTCAATATCTAACCCTCTTCCCTTCTTTAACTCATGCCCCCAGATGACCTTAATTATAATTCATACCATCTGTGATTATCCGCCTTCTTATTCTGCCTCACCTTCGCTCCTATCATACCATTCTCCTGCAATGCCTCTCCCTTCTTCTTGTTTTTTTTGGTTTGTTTGTTTTTTCGCTGAAATACAGTCTCAAGGTTTAACTCAAGTGCCATACACTTTATGTAAAGCCTCATAGCCCCTGACCCTGTATCTTTCTCTCTGACTTCTACTTATTAACTTCCCTAGCATCTGTGTTTCCACACCTTTGTTACGGACAAAGTATGAATTCTGGAGTTAGAGGGACTTCTGACTGATCTTCAATTCGTTTACTCATAAACTGGGGTGAATGTAAATTCACTCAGCTCTTTGGGATACTAACACCTCCCTCACAGAAATGTTCAGAAAATTAAATGAAATGGCCTATATGAAAATGTATAATCCAGATCCTGACACAAGCATGGCTCCTTAATGCACACGAGTTTCCCTTCCTTTGGCTGCCCCGTCCCCCATGAATATATCCTGTATATATCTGTCAAACCCACAAGACTATGAACTCCTTTGGGTCCTCAAGACCTGACAGCCCCCTGGCATTGACTGGCTTTGCCACGTGTGTCTGGGGGTGAACACACACCCGTGACAAATGGAAAGTGAGTTCAGAGTAAACACAGCATCCTTCCTCCCAGAATGGTCCTTAGAGGCACCCCATGATTTAGGTCAAGTGCGGGCATGTTATTTCCGGTTCGAGGAAAGAACTCTATTTGTGGTCCCCGACAGAGGCCAGTCTCAGGCCACTCTTCCAGGTCTTAGAGAATGTGATATAGGTGGGTGTAGCTGACAGGCATTTTTATTTAATCCATACTTCACAATTGTATTCTTCCTATTTTTATTAATATTGGGAGAAGAAAACTGAGGACATGCAGCTTACGTAACCAGCCCAAGGTCATGTCGCTGACAAGTGACGGAGCCAGAATTCAAAGCTAGATCGGCCCTGTTTCAGAGCCTGTGCCCTAACCGCTGAGGAGCACTGCCTCTTCTTGCTCAGAGGTCCCCACGAAGAGAAGGGACTGCTCTACCTGCGGCAACCTTTTTGCCCTCCTTCAGCTCATTGGCCACATGTTGGGGCAGCATGGCATAAAGCAGGGTCTCTGTGTTCTTCTTTTCTATGGCCAAGTCCTTGGAGAGGACCCGCAGCTCCTCCTTCTTCCTCTCCAGCTGGTTGGACAGCTCAATCTCAGCCAGTCGCTGCTGGTTCAGGAGGATGAGATCGCTGGTGGTGTCATGGGGGGCGACGTCAGGGAGGTGCATTTTGCGCTCCTCCAGCTCCTGCACACTGCGGGGCTTTGGGGAGCACAGGTACATCAGGCAGCGCACAAACTCCATCCAGATCATCTGGCCTTCCCATCACAGAGAGAAATGCGACAACATAGCACGTCGCCAACAGGTGAGTGACGTCACCAGATCGTCACCCACACCATATGCCCTTGAATCCCCTGCACAGTCTCACTCCTTCCCTTTCAGCCACATTTCTTGAGAGCTCAATCTAGACTTCCTGTCTCCATTTACTCATCTTCCCTGTCTCACAGTGCCTTTTTTTTACTTGGAGGTGGCCCCGTCCCTACTTCCAAGACACCTACTCCAACACGAGTCTGTCTCTCCCCCTTCCTGAGCCCTCCTGCTGTTGGGTGGTGTAATGCAGAAACCGCCTCCCTGAAACCGCGCTTCCAGAGACTTCCTTGACTCTGCTTTCTCTCTGAGATTCCCTCGACTTCTTTCCATTTTTCCTTTAGGGTTTTTTTTTGCTCATTCTTTCAGTGCTGGTGTTCCCCAGGGTTCTGTCTAGGTGTTCTCTCTTAGTATCCCACAGCAGCAGCCTACATCATGCTGACAATGAATCTGAATTTCCAGAGAAACCATGCTTCCTGGACTCAAGGTGCATAGTTCCTTAAAAATAGACATGTTTATTATTTTATTACAAAAGCAGTACGCATGCGTGGCAGAGAATGAAAAAAGTTGAAGAAAATAATAAAAGTCACCCATAATCACAAGTGGGGTTATCTGCCATCTTCTCTTTGTAATCTGAATTTTTCATTTAAAATTTTTCATTTAAATAGCATAAATATGGATATGATCATACCTTTTTGCTGCCTACATTGAGTATACCCTATTTTATTTAAGCAACTAGCTAGCATTGCTTATATTATGTCCCTTTTATCAGTCTATAAACAACGTGGCAATGGCCAAGTTTAAGGTAAGTCACTGTGTATGATCATGGCTATTTTGTTAAGGATATAATCTTAGGGAATTACTGAGACAAAGAATGTGCTCATTTTTAACATTTTGGATGCATATTGCTAAAATGCCCTCTAAAATGATTGCAACAATTTATACTCCCATCAACAGTGATGTTTTAATTACTCATCGATATTTACACATGGTTGTCTGCAACTAATCTCACCTTCAGTCCCCTCTGCTGATCTGTTTATTTCCTCGCACGTGTACCTAGCCCAGGTTTTGAGCGGGGTACGCTCTTCTAGGCACTGAGGAGACAGCAGTAACTCAAACAGGTCAAGTCCCTGCCCGCAAGGAGTTCACAGCTTGTATTTTTCTCAGCTAATTACACCCTTATCACCCAGTTACCCAAGCAAGAAACCTAATCATTAGCCTCAGTATTCTTTCTCTTTTGCAACCCCGACATTCAATCCATTCAGTCGCCAACTTCTGCCTTAATTCTCTCCTGAATCTGTTCCTCAGTGACCACCCAGCACCACCACTTGGGTGCACTCGGGGCTTTAAAGCTTTTCACCAACTCTCCAGTGGCAGCCTCCCGCTTTCTATCCAATTTTTTTGAGAAAACTGGAAAACTCTGCCTGGTCCCTTTCTGAGCAGTGGCCCAAATGGCAGAGAGCGATGGGGAAGGGCTGAGCTCCTTACCTCGGAGTTTGAGTGCAGGCTGACTTTTCCATGCCTCGGGCATCCTTTCTCTTCATGCCTTCAGGACAAATTGGCTGTTGATAAACTTGCAGATGCTGAAAATGTTGAAGGTAACTTGGGGATGAATGATGGAGAAATACTCATCTAATTGAATCTTCTGGGTTTGGAGTCCCAGGACATACTTCTGAATATTCACTCCAGCTCGCTTGACCCTCAGCTATCCACAGAGGACAGATGTAAGACAGGGAAACAGAGAGCAACCTGCACCATACCCTTTCCCTTGGAAATACCATTCTGCATGCTCTGTGACTCACTAAGGGGGAGAAAGGATCGGTGATGGAAAAGACACCATAGAAATAATAAATATTATTTTAAACATCAAATCGGCAGCTAATCTCTGAAAGAGAAAAGGATAGTATGGGGTGCTCAAAAGCATATCCTTAACAAGAAACAGAGTTTAAAAGTCTCAGTTGGGCTAACGGTTCTTCCCTAACTCTGTGGGATTTCTCTGTCTCTGTCTCTTTCTGTCTCTCTCTTTCTTTGACTCTCTGCCCCTTCCCTCCCTTTAGAATTCATTAATAAAGAAACTAGCAAATTCTGTAGCTTAGATCTGACACCCAGGCCTGGGTGAAGGAGTCCATCACAGACATGAGGAGACATCTTTCCCTGCTATCTCCAGGGAACACTCAGAAGGAAGAAGCAAAATGAGTATCCTGTACATAAAATGTCCAATGTCTACACAAGCTGCCCCAGAAAACAACGTCACTGACCATGGGCTGTCTGTTAGGTTACAGAAATCAACTTAACATTATAGAATAACTACCATTAAATTTCTGTTCTGTTATTCTACACCCAAAACTTAAAAAGAAAAAGGAGTTTTAAAATACATCAGAATTTAAAACATTAATGGTAGCGATAATAATATCCTCATGACACTAGGAAAACACCAGAGCACATTGCTTTATAATTCCCTAGTTGTTTCTTATAGGAGTGTTTGATTTCCTCAGTTAGATCAATTCTTTGCAAGCAGAGCTGACCCTCAAATGAGTAAATTTCATAGAACCCTTATCCAGCAGTCAACTGGCAGGTGATGATTCAAACATGTGTCTGCATTCAAATAAATATCAGAGAAAATCGCAATTACCTGAAGCCATTTTAACTGATATTTTTGACCAAATTTATTTTGCCTAATTGCCCTTTAAGTGAGCTCATAATCAATTCGATTGACATAATTTTATCCAAGGAAATTGATAACAACCAAACGTTTTCCATTAATGGTCATCCTCACAACTCCCACAAAACAGCGGCATGAATTGGCACAGACCTCTCCCCTGCTTTAAAGATGCAGAAAGAGAAGCTTGGTGGGATTGAGACGTCCACAGTGGCCACAAGGACGGCAAGGAGTCACATCTAAAATTTCACCCTGTCATTGTTGACTGTGTTCTTTCGTCTCTTGGTGGCATGAACTTTGGTGTCAGTTCCTTTTTCTCTAACGACAAACCTTCCCCGTGCACTCACTAGTCTAGACCCCTTGGTGCTGCTTCTGACCCCTACGTATGGAGAAGAGCCTGCATTCTGGTTTCTGGAGGATGCCAAAATGAAAAGTCAATGGTCATGCCAGGCTAAATCCTAGTCTCCCAAACCCTAGGGACTTCTCAGGGACTTGAAAGTCCCCACCAGCCATGAAAGACTATATGACATATTCCCTTCCCAGCTTAACCCTAATCCAAGCTACAGAGGGAAAGGGCCTCTTACTGATTCATCAAACACAATGTGGAAAGGAAAAGCATTGCAGAACGTCTTCTGTTCAATCGAGAGCTGCTCGGGATAAACTGGCACAAAGGTGTTCACGAGATGCCCTGCTTGTAGGAAAAGAGAGTCCTGTTCACAAGCAGCTCACACCACCAACCTGGCACAGAACAGAGCTCAGGATAGTGTCTTAAATGTTTCATGGGCAAAGAGCAGTCCCCACTCTCCATCACAGGCTCCCTCAGCATCTCCAGATGGCCACAGCAATTCTTCCAAATTAAAACAAACAGAAAACTTGCTCCTGGGTTGAGAAGCACCCCCCCACACACACCCCCTGCCAAGTTTCTGCCCGCTGCTGAAGAGTTTCTGGGCCAATTGAGTATGTCTCGCCATGAAAACAGAGCCGGCATTGAAACGGTGACAGCCAGACAATGAGCTAGCAAAGCAGAGCGTGTGTGCCCGGCCCAGCGTCAGGGACATTTGCCATGGAGCTTTTTAGACTGACAGTTTTGGGTGGCACATGAAAATTTAACCAACAGCCCTATTTGGCAGGGGGTAGAGATTCGAAATGGAGCCTTTTTGATATGAAAATCTACCAGACAAAGGATGTCAATTGTGTGTTTGACTCGCTTGCCATGGCTTGAGGGACTCAAAATGCAGCCTTTTGAGCCCTGCAGACCTCCTCCCAGATGCATGTCACCATGACCCATGGGGCATGATGGGGAGGGCTCTAGCTCCGGGCTCCCAGTGGGGCGGGGCTCTCCTTCTGGCTCAGTCATTAGTGCTGATCATGAGACAGGCTCGGTGTCAACAAGGGCACCTTCAGAGCCTGATGCCTTCATTTTTCACGCAGAAGATGGAGGACCTTGTTCAGGGCCATACAGCTCCTCAGGGACAGAGCCAGAAATCCGCTTTCTTGGCTCCTGATCCAGTGTCCTTTGCACTATTGGACACCATGGTTATTAACTGCAGACTTCTAGGCCAGAAATGCATCCCAATCCAGAAGGCCCGAGAAGCTATAGAAAACTCATTGTTCTTGAGAATATGTCGGTGCTCATCCTCCTTCCTTTCAACACAGTCACCAACTGGAACTGAGGCCCATCCTCTCTCCAGTGGCTTTCCCCGATTACTGGGGACACTCTGTGTCACCCAGCACAAATAAAAGGGGCGAAGGAAGGCAAGTTAGAGTCTGATGTTTTAAAGTTAAAAATCATGCCTGCCAAAGCCAAGCTCTGCAGAGATCAGTGACATCATAATCATAGAAGACTTTGCCCCCATTTGTGTGCACCAAGCAACTATTCTGCTCTGAGAGCCAAGGTCGGGAGAACAGCCCACTCACCTTTTCCAAACATGACTATATTTCTCACAATTTCCCAGTGTGATTTCTTCACAGGACAAACAGAGACACTCAAATATTTCTCTTTCATCCTAAGGAAAGCCGCCTCTGGGGCCTGCAGATGGCAGGGAGAGAAGCACGTGTGTCTGGTCATGTGACCGGAGAGGCACAAGCCCCATTTGCTGTAATTGGGACCAGAGGAATAGCAAGGCCTTGCAAGGTCAATTTTAGCAAGACTTCGTTATTCCCCGAGATTTTTATCTAGTTAATCCTCATGTCGTTTCTCTGCCAAAGGCCACAAGGACTTCTTACAAATCTCAAGATAGGACTGGCAGAAAATTTACACTTGAACATCTCTTCTTGTGGTTGAAGATTCCGTAGTGAACGGACTCTGAGGGGAGCTTTGAATGCTCTAAGATATAAACACTGTGTGTTCCAGGAATCACAGAATTATCTGGATATTTATATAAGCTGTGTGGACACAGAGAGCTGTGTACCTAATATATGCAGAACCTAAGAAGATAATGTTCACTGCACAAGTTGCAATTGAGGCAGCCAATCACAGGATCAGGAATTGACTCCAGACTCATAACTGGCCCCAGCTATAGAAGTGGGCGCTAAGGACATGAAAGGTCAATTTATTTTAGAAGGATTGCAAAATAAGCCACCAAATCCAAATGTCTGGGCTTCATATCGGCTTTCAGAGGTGAAAATGTTCCAGGCTAAAGTTCGTCCCTGAAAAATTCCCAATGTTTATCCAAGTTTGTTTTGTCCCTACCCTGGAGACCCTTGATGATCCCTGGAGACATTTTTAATTCCCACAACTAAGGAGTCGGGGAGCAGGGTGCTATCTGCATCTAGTGGGTAAACTAGGAATGCTGCTAAACATGCACAACATAGCCCATCATAACAAGGAATTATCTGGCCCCAAATGTCAATAGTGTTGAGACTGAGAAACTCTGCCTTAAATCCACTATTAGAAGGTCCATTTGGTTCTGTTCTTTGCATAGATTGTTTTGAGACTGGTACCTCCACTAGGAGGATCTGTGTTTCTGGAGACATAGCAAACCCAGTACCTCTTGGTCTCTCTGGATGTCCTGATTGTCTTGTAACCTGTTTGGTTTTGCCCTTCTCATCTGTCTGTGAGACTTCTGCACAACCAGAAACACAACATGCTCCTCCTTCTTTCCTGTCCTCTCCTCTTCCTTACTCATGTCGAGGATATCCATGGTCACATCAATGTCAAAGAAGTCTTTGGCCACAGCCTCAATGATACCTACAACAGGACACCTTATGGTGGGGGATGGCAAGAGGCAGTTTTGTCAGCAAAACTTGTAATCAAGTTATATGACTTCAGATGAATATCCCAGAGTTCACTAAGCCCAGGCCCTGCATCAAGACAGGCAGCAGATGATAGATTAATAAAATTAAAAATAAAATGACTTCTGGGTAGAGGTTTAAGTTATATATGTCTGGATACCAAATATAGCCCTGCCACTCTAATTTCTAGTTCAGCATCTATTCATTTGTTTGTTTATTTCAGGAAGGCAATTAACTCACTAAATAAACTCTAGAAATATTGTAAACAAAATTTAGTTGTAAAAGCATTAAGGATCAGGTTTTAAAAAGAGGTGCTCTGGAAATCTATCCTAGGGTTATAATATAAGCATGGGAAAATCATGCATGAAGATGTTCACCACAGGAATAGCAAAAGAGTAGTATCGACTAAAAATTCAACAATAGGGGACTAGTTAATTACAATATAGAGTATCACTCAGCCATTGAAAATGGGTTTCAAAGACGATGTGAAAGCATGGAAGGATGCTTTCTCCATAATGCTGAATACACAAAGAAAGGTTGATACAAAATAATATATGCAGAATTATCATAACTATGTAAATACTCATGTAGTCTAAAATGTTAAAATAAAAATGGAAATTATTCCTTCTTTTGGCACTTTGGGAACTTATTTTAATGGCCCAAAGACTTTGGGAGTAATGATCAAGATGGCAAAGAATCAGATTATGGAAGAGCTGGGCTGGCTATTAACCATCCTAGAGAATTTGTGGGGAGACCATCCTTACTCCAGAGACCTCATAACTGTGGTACCAGTTAAGATATTCTCATACCTGGTATGATGTGGCACAGACCACTCCTATCAGAGTAGTAGTGGAGAAGCATTTTCCCATCTGCTCCTTTCTCCATGCGGAACGATGGTGCATTCATCTCCTAATCAGAAGACATGACATGCTTCTCCCAGTGAACACAAGTTGTTTAAATTATGCCTTTGAGGCTTTTGTGCAACAACAGTACTTACCCATTACAGCCTAGAAAACTGTATCTCCAACCCCTTTCCAATCACATAAAATCCACCATGGTGGATTTAAAAGGAATATATATATACTCCTTTTAAAGAGGAAGAAACAGGCTCAGTGGAGTCAAAGCTAAAGTAAGGGTAAAACAATGTTTGGACCCCAGTGAGCCTTCCTACCATGTGTGCTGCTTCTAACCACACTCCAAGACGGGGCCAGCTGCTTGGCCTGTGATCAAGTGGCCATGGGCATCCTCACCCTCAGAAAGATCAGGAGCTCAGAGCAATTTGGAGAAGAGTTCGTTTCTCATCATGGAAGTAAAATGCCATCTGCAATGTAACGTTGCACATTTGGAAAATCAAGATACATCAGAAGAGATCATCTTTCTCTGGGAACAAATGTTGACATTCAAGTATGTGCCATCTCATGGTAAATGTATGTCAAGAAATAAGGATGAAGACTTTGCCTGGGGGAATCCCTGAGAGAAACAACCTCCCCCCTCCACATTGATTAGTAGGCAGCTCAGCACCCAGGCTTACAGCCTGTGGTCTGAGTGAGGGAAGAGATTTAGTGAGGTGGGTTCCTACCAAGATCTTCTCTTTCTTCTATGGTGGGAGGGTTTCCAGTTAAAATGAGTTCCTTTAAAAAAAAAATATGTATATATATATATATATATATATATATATATATATGTAATATATATATATATACATATATATATATGTAAAATCTAAAAGCATATACATAGAGAAAATATGTTAGTATATGTGCATGTTTACATCTTGATTAAATCTTAAGAGGATTTGAGGCAGCACATATAAAAAGCATATAATAAGACAGGGAAAAAAATATTTTAAAAAGTTATTTAAAAAAATTATACCCAGGGGCGCCTGGGTGGCTCAGTTGGTTAAGCGACTGCCTTCGGCTCAGGTCATGATCCCGGACTCCCGGGATCGAGTCCTGCATCCGGCTCCCTGCTGGGCGGGGAGTCTGCTTCTCCCTCTGACCCTCCCCCCGCTCATGTGCTCTCTCTCTCTCAAATAAATAAAAAATCTTTAAAAAAAAGAAAAGATTTGGGGCGCCTGGGTGGCTCAGTTGGTTGAGCGACTGCCTTCGGCTCAGGTCATGGTCCTGGAGTCCCGGGATCGAGTCCCGCTTCGGGCTCCCTGCTCGGCAGGGAGTCTGCTTCTCCCTCTGACCCTCCTCCCTCTCATGCTCTCGGTCTCTCATTCTCTCTCTCCCAAATAAATAAAAATCTTAAAAAAAAAAAAATTACACCCAAGCCCTACATAGTGAAAAAAAATAAATAACAGAGTCCAGAAGGGTGAAATGAAAAATTCACACCCTCTTGCTACCACCTCCACTCTCACCCCTCACCCCCAGCCTAAGCCACTTCCCAGAGACACTTCTCAAAGTCTGTGTTTTTAGTTCTTCTAGTCAGTCTATCCAACTCTCTGAATAGTAAGATTATACTTTTATTTCTTGATTAAAATAGGGTTTTATGAAAGTAGAGAATCAGGGCAAAGGGAAAACAATGGGAAGCAGACCAGAGCATGGTCTTTGGGAGACAGGCTTCTGTGGGGTTGCATCCTGGCTCGGCCACCACGACCTGGCAACTTGGGGTGATTATTTGACCTCTCTGGACCTGTTTTCTCATCTACGTCATGAGAATAAGAATACCTCATCTTAGGGGTGTAAGGAGGACAATTCAATGTTTATAAATTACTCAGCCCAACATCTGCCTCATAATTAGCACCCAATGAAAGTTAGCTAAAAAAACAAGATTAACGGCATAGCTATAATCAGAAATGTATGCCTTAAGGCGCTGACAGAACACTGGACGCAGACGTAAAGAAAAGTCAGCATTGTCTTATCTGACTTTTGCCTAGAGACACAATCTATAATGTTCTGCCCAGTATAAAGCTCTATAGCTAGCTATCAGGTATCACTGCATGTATTTTATTACAACTTGCATATGATAGCATTTATATATTTTATTCACCTCATCATGTGCAAAATATCCTCACTTACACCCTGAGAAGTTCTATTCTTTCTTTTTTTAAGATTTTATTTATTTATTTTGAGAGAGAGAGCACGCGCACAAGTGGGGAAGGGCCACAGGCAGAGGGAGAGAGAAAATCTCAAGCAGACGCCCCTCTGAGCACAGACCCTGACGCAGGGCTCGATCTCACGACCCTGAGATCATGACCTGAGCCAAAATCAAGAATCAGACACTTAACCGACTGAGCCACCCAGGTGCCCCTGAGAAGTTCTATCCTTTAGCATGGGTTTTGGCACGTGAAGGAATGACAGATGACTACCCCCAGAGGAAAGATAGGAGTTGGGTGTACAAACAATGGGCTGGGACTTCAGACCCTCAATCCTATCCACCCTTATTCAGTAATTAGAGAGGAAGTAATATGGTGACTACAGTATCTGGAGCATAATATTTTTTTGGTTTAATGAATGAATGGGAGAACATTAACATCCTCCAGAACTGTGACTTGAAGTATTAGCCAAATTTTCAGCTGAAAGATGCTATATTAAAAAATCTCATGGGAGGGACGCCTGGGTGGCTCAGTCATTAAGCACCTGCCTTCGGCTCAGGTCATGATCCCAGGGTCCTGGGATCAAGCCCCGCATCGGGCTCCTGCTCTGCGGGAAGACTGCTTCTCCTTCTCCCACTCTCCCATTTGTGTGCCCTGTCTCACTGTGTCTCTCTCTGTCAAATAAATAAATAAAATCTTAAAAAAAAAAAAAAAGAAAATATAAAAAACTTAAAAAAATAAAATAAAATAAAAAATCTTATGGGAGATTATTGAAGGGGCCCAACTGTATTTCTTTGTATCCTAATTGCCGTGCTTTAGCTAAGAAATTTTAAAGGAAGTTGCCATATAAATTATTGTCATTTTTAAACTGGCCATATTGAACAGAGAGAAGAGGGAAAAGAAGGAAGTTTTTATTATTTATGAAATGCCTTTTCTAGACTGATCACGATGCTAGGGACTTCCACTGTGATCTCTTATAATTCACACAATAATATGAGATAGGGCTTTTTTTTCCTATTTATTCCTTTTTGTCTCTGTGTTTGCCCAATGCCTACAAAAAGGGCTTGGCACCGAGTAGATGCTTAATACATATTTATTAAATGAATAAGTGAAAAACTCGAGGTCCAGAGAGAGCACCACACAGCTAGTAAGCTGGTCAGACAGCACGGTAGGCCCATCTGACCCCATAGCCGGAGCTCCTTCTATTCCCTCTGCCCTTGAGTAGTTCACATGATAACCACAGGATAGACCCACCTACTCATCCTACTTGAAGTCAGTTAAGGTTTCCAAGCTTCTTATTCCTTATGTGAAAAACTGAGAAAATACTAATTTTCCCATTGAACACGCATAAGGGTGCATTATGGTTGAGGAGGCACTTTCGCATTTATATATTCCCATTCTATCCTCATGACAACCCCTCAAGGGTGGTTATGAACATTCAATATAAAAATAGGGAAGAAAGAGCTTGGTAAACTACAAAGAGTCCTAAAAATAAATATAAACAATTTTATATAAAATAAGCTATTATCAAAAAATGTGTGAATGCCATTTTGCCTTTTTAATGAAGCATTTTCTTTTCTAAAAAAGAAAAGGAAGTCTAGGCATTTGAATTTCCAATGATGCCTACAAGCAAGAAAACCAAGGAAAGAACTTGAGGAGGATATATCCCAATAGGGAAATTAGTTTCTTAACCTCTCGGGCAATCACCCCATGGGTTACTCAGCGCGGGATGGTTTCCAACTCTGGCTCTTGGCCCTGTCCCATCCTTCCTTCTGATACAGGAAAAAAATGAATCTGGCTGCAGAAGCTATTTATCAGCTCCATCCAGGCCAGGAAACCTGAGGAGCGATTCTGCAAATCCACTGAAACCTGATTGTTTCCCTGCCTTTGTTCCCACTGTGATCAATCTTCTAGATTTTTTTTTTTTAAAGATTTTGTTTTATTTATTTGACAGAGAGAGAGAGACAGCTAGAGAGGGAACACAAGCAGGGGGAGTGGGAGAGGGAGAAGCAGGCTCCTGGCCGAGCAGGGAGCCCGATGCGGGGCTCCATCCCAGGACCCTGGGATCCTGACCTGAGCTGAAGGCAGACGCTTAATGACTGAGCCACCCAGGCGCCCCAATCTTCCAGATTTCATTCCAGAGCCACACCAGCGACTATCGGAATAGGCTGCCCTCTGTCACAAAGCCGCCCTCTTCAGCTTGTCCTTCTTTGACAGCTGCCGGCCAGCTTATAAAAGTGGCCAACAGGCGTTCGTTGTCCAGTCCTTCCCTCAGAGAACTCCTGACACCGCGCACCAAGGCTTCTGCCTGCCCCCTGCACCTGCACCCCTCCTGGGGTGGGGGTGGGGAGCAATGACCCAGAACTGCCTCAGGCGTTTGCTTCCCCTTAGAGCCACCAAGACCAGCCTCAGAGAGCCTTACCTGATAAGATAGTGCGAGGTAACTGTGGAGGGCATCCAGGTTTTCAATAAACTCCGTGAGGTTTCCTCCCAGGGACGTAACATCCTGTCGTAGCCAGACTTCTTACAGAATTTAAAGAAGTATTCTCCAAAGAGCTTCAGAATGGCTTCCATGGACCCACCTGTGGAACCCAAAGCATAGGCCCAAAATAAAAGCACCGGCAAAGTGTTCCTTCTCATTCCGGTGGTCTTCCTTCATCTCCAAAGGGTTCAAATCCTGCCTATGTGAGACGTTACTGAGCGGCTCCCAAAGGTTTCACCTTCCTGGGCAGTAAGATGCCCATAACGTCTCTGGCGTGGTGCCACCGTGAGGAAGAGTACAGCCCTGGCACTGAGCGCGAGTTTCTCCTCACCGTACCCCAGGCTTTTCTGTGGCCCCCACGGCGGCAATTCCTCTACGGTCCAGAAGGGGACAGGAAGCTGTCAAATCCCTATGCTGGCTGACTCTGGCGCCCTGAACGAGCTTCGCCCTGGGCGGGGCGGTGTCTGGCCCTCTGCAGTCTCCTCTACCAGAGCTAGACATCTTTAATCCAATGGCCTTGAAGTGAAATAAAAAGCAATCTCCGAGAAAGAACTACTACCGCAACTAAGAAACAGTACTGACAAACTTACCTTGATGATGCCAAACGCTTGCAATGACTTCCCCTTTCTTGCTCATCCTCTCCCCGTCCCCGTTTCCCCGTGGGGTGCACTTTGCACATCGCATCCTCCATAAAGATCTCTCTGAATATCCCATGTCACCCTGAGGACTCTTCCTAAGTGTTGCATTTTATTTTCTTCCCAACCATGTGATAATTCTGAGGGGCAATGACCTCATTCTACACATTTTCTGTGCCAGACACGAAGTAGGTGCTTGATAAATACCTGGGGGTAGATTTGTCCTTTGCTTGGGCTGCCACCGCTCTCTGCGCTGTTGCAATAGACAGAACGTGATGGTTTGCTTTATTGAGGCAGGAGTCTTTGTTAAAGAATATTTTATGGTTCCTGAAACACTCATTAATTATTAAGTACTCATTAATCAAAATCACCAAATATTTTGCTCGGCACTTGCCAAAACCTTGTAAGCTAGCTAATCTCATTATCACATCCCCTTTATTACAGGTGAGGTGTCCCCTTTTTGAAATTGAGTCATCTTTGTGAACTGACCCAAACCAGAGGCAGAGGCTCTAACTCTAAATTCAGCGATTTCTTTTTTTTTTTTTTTAAGATTTTATTTATTTATTTGACAGAGAGAGGGAGCGCACAAGCAGGGCGAGCGGCAGGCAGAGGGAGAGGGAGAAGCAGGCTTCCTGCAGAGCAGGGAGCCCAACGCAGGGCTGGATCCCAGGACCCTGAGATCATGAACTGAGCTGAAGGCAGACGCTTAACGACTGAGCCACCCAGGCGCCCTAAATTCAGTGATTTCTATACCACATCCCACAGTCTCTGGAGCAGCAAAGAAACAAGAGGTCTCCTCCAGGGTGAGACTGCTTATGGGTTGTCATCACTGACACGGGAGACAGGGCATGCCTTGATGCTGGTGGACTGGCGCATCTGTGAGAGAACATTCTCTTATGTACTGTGGTGTGGTGACTCTGGTAGGTCTCGGGGGCTGGGACAAGGTCTGGAATGCCCAGGCTCACGGGAGACCTGCGGAATTCACCATCACCACAATCCCTGGCTGGATCCTTGAAGAGCCCTGTGATGCTCTGGCTGGATCTGGAATTCACAGCAAGGCGTTTCCAGGTCTCTTGCGCTATCTAAGAACAATTCCTGCAAGGGGGTGGGGGGGGCGGGCAGGGGATCAGAGGAGGTCTGGGCACTTCCCAGCCTCTACTTGCTTCCTGAGATGGTCAGAGAAGCAGATTCCCTACGACTCATTGTTCACACCCAGACTCTTGGGCAGATAATTGTTCTGCAATCTGAGCAGGACAGACTCCTGTTCTGAGTTGGTCTGGTCTTATCAGGGATGAGTTATACATACATTCCAAAAATACACTAGCCAGGTCTTCTGAATCTAGACAAAGCTTGGGACGGCAGAGTGGAAGGTGGGACTGGCCTGTGTTAATTGCCTCTGTTGCGTTCTCTGCTTGTGGGTCTGTCCCGAACTGGACGAAGGCAGACTTGTGTATAATAGCAATCACGAGCCACATGCTAAGCCCCAAAGAACTGAAATAAATTCCTCTCAAGTCCTTTCCATTGCTTATGAGTCCCTGGGAGAACTCCTGAAAAGTACATGGACAGGTGTGGAATCATTCTTTTCTCTTTCCCCCTGCCCCCTCCTTTCCTGCTAAATCTAGCTTATTCAAGCTGAGAAAAAACAGCTGTGCTGTGCGTCCCCCGGGCTAGAGTGCTGAGCAGGTGCATCCTGTTACCAGCCAGGAAAGCACAGATCCCAGAGGCCTCCTTCGCCCGGGGACCACGCTCGGGAGGGCGGGGCTGTCTGCAAGCCAAGCAAGGTATAGCAAAGTGACAGTGACAGCCTTGTGTAGAAGGACTACCTGCTTGACTTTTCTCTTAAATCTGTAAACCTACAAAAATCCATGAAGATGCTTTTTCCAGACCCTGGTTATTTTGTTCCTGGGCACCCAGCTCTGTTAATAGGAGAGGCCGGCTGGTTCAGAGACTAATGGTTGCTTGAACATGGATCTCGGGTTTGGGTGCGGCGTCTTCCATCCGTGCTGGGTTTGGGGCTTCTTCTCGGATTCTTGGTTGAGAATGCTTGCCTAGCAGAGGACAAAGGTAACTTTTAAAGACCAATGCCTGTGTTGTGTTGTTACACAGTTTCAGCTCAGTGAATTTAGGATTCTGTGAGTTCTCTAAATCACAGGGAGTCAGGGATATATAGGAAATGGCAAGAAGATGTGAAAACTAAAAGAGCCATAGGTGCCTTAACATATGTTTGGATAGTGCAAAGGAGAATCTGTAGTAGGCTTAGTATTCTATCTTTTGTGTAACCAATCACGGGATATAAGGAAATATGCATTTATCTGCTTATTTGTGCAAAATGAAACACCGGAAGGATAAATCAAGGACTATTGAGATTGCTTACCTACAGGGCATTGGTGGGAATGAGGCAGTAAGGTTAGAAAAATTGTGGAGGGTGGGGGACTGACATTTCTCTGAGCATAATTTTTTGGACAGTTCTGGTTTGGGGAATCATGTTAATGACTCATATACTGAAAATAAAGAAAACAAATCCAGTCAATGAGGATAGGGAAAGCCCTGAGATAGAATACAAACAGAAACAGATTAACAGAATAGTATTTGAACAGAACAGTTCTGAATAATCTAATTACCCAGGAAAAAAAATTAACCCAGTAACATTTGAACATAGTATTTACACTGCTCTGTCTTCAGGCTAAACCCAAAAACAAACAAACAAACTTTAAATAAATATTTGACTGTGGTTAGTAGGTTTCCTTCCCACAATGGTGTTGGTAAGCAATTCTGAAATGACTTTCTGAACATTTGAGGATTAAGCATATAAGTAAATATATTGTGGAAAATGGGGAACAAGTTCCTCACTGTCTGAGAAGGAAGTTACAGTTAAGGAGAGGGAAAGAACAGAATGAAGTCTGTGGGGTAGATTAGCAAATCTACCATAATAGACAATAAGACCCATCATGGTTTTAGATGGATGGATGGATGTGTGTGTGTTCAGGGCTACTTGGAGAAATGGTAGATTTCAGGGCTGGGGCAGAGAAAGGATAAGACAAGCCTATAACATTTAGTCACACCAGAAAGTAAAGAAATAATCAAAGAATGATGATGTGTCAAAAGGACAATGGGACCAGCTTAAAGGGGCTCCCACTGGCTAAATCTTGGAGAATTTGAGCATCAAAAGAAATAATGAAATCAAAGGATCACAACCTATTTAAAAAATCATAATCAAGAGTTCATATTGATATAAATAAATGGGAAGGAGGGGAAAATCCTTTCTTTCCCAGTAGAAATCCAACTAATAAATGTAAAAGAAACAATATACCATTTGGCCACCACCGTGATTATGGCTTCAGGCAAGAATCACCGATGAGTACTAAAACTGGGGAGGGAGGAGTTTGAGAAGCAACTAGATATTTGCATAGTCTAAAAGTATCTTCTCACAAACTACTAATTACAAAGGGAATGACAGGAACGATGTGGTAGAGAAACCTGGCAGTTCCCACCTTAACCAAGCAATCAAAGTTAACACCAATAACGGGACAATGGGACAGATGGACATCATATGCCCCCTGCTATGATGAACTGGGAAGGGCAAAACATCACTTCTGTGGTCTTCCTGCCAAGAAAGCACAACGTGAATTGAATCAAGAGGAAATATCAGATAATTCTGAGTTGAGAGGCATTCTATAAAATAGCTGACCAGAACTTGCCAAAGATTGCAATGTTATAAAACCCAAAGAAAGACCCAGGGACTGTTCCAGATGTCAGAAGACGGAAGAGATGTGACAACTGCCACGATCCAAAGTTTTCTTTTGTTCTAAGGGATGTCACGGGGACAACTGGAAAAATCTCAATAACGTCTGTAGATTACATAATAGTCCTACATACACGTTCATTTCCTGAGTTTGGTAGTTATAATGTAGTTATGTAAGAGAATTTTTAGGGCTGAGACATCATATCTGCAACATATTAATGATTCAGGAAAAAAAATTATAGATAACAGAGAGAAGGATAGAGCCAATATAGTAAAATGCTAACATTTGAGGAATATGGATGAAAAGTATATGGGAAATCTTTGTGTTATTCTTGCAAACCTCCTGTGAGTTTGAAATTACGTCAAAATAGAAGTTTTTGCTGATTGTCCTGAAAAGACCTTAGTAAATCTAATATAAAAAGACCACAAAGACCACATTTCTCCATGGCCAGCTGAGAGACAGCTGGATTCTGGGCCTCTGTAATATTATGAATTTTGTTAGGTATAATCAAGGCATTATGATTATGTTTTAAAATGTCTTTATCTTGTTAGAGACTCATACTGAAATATTTATGGGTAGAATTATGGGAAACCTGAGATTTGTTTTAAGATATTCCAGGAAAAACAAAACCAGAAAAGGGGTGGAGGGACCAGAGAGATGGAACAAGATTGGTGAAATATTAATAATTATTGAAGCTGGGTGAGGGACACAAGTGCTTGAGTATACAATTCTCTCTACGTGTGTATGTGTGTGTGTGTTTGTGTGTGTGTGAGAAAGAGAGAGAGACATTCTATTTAAAGGGTTGTTTGGTTTTTTGTTTTGTTTTTTAATGGAAGGCTTCTTTGTTGGCGGGAAAATCACTCTCAGGAGGTGTCCATTTTCGAGGTGCTTGGCTTCCCAGAAGAGATATGGAGCCTTTTAAGTAGCTTTTCGATTGGAATGATGTCTAAACTCAAATTTTCTGTCTCAACAAGCCTGGCTCTTCAGCATCACCAGGAAATGTTGACTTCTTCCTGGGTGACGGCTCAAGGGACTGGAAAGAGCCGAGGTGGGCTGTCCAGGGCTGGGGGACAGGATACCTGCTAACCCCTGAGTGAGGGCTGACAGGCAGAAGAATGTCACAGAGCCACAGCTGCCTATGCTGGGCCTTATGGGCATAGGGCCCACTCAGGGTTGCCCCTCCAAGACCCCGGCCCACCTCCCATCACCCAGATACGGGGAAGAAGAGCTATTCCTCATAGTGACCCACCTGAGGGGCCCAGAGAAGCATGTGTTCTCCCACAAGACAGGGATGTGTATGCAGTACATTTTAGAAAATTTTCCATCAAAAATGGGTAACTTTTCCCCAAGGTATGTATCCAAAGGAATACACTTCAGATATCTGGAAAAGTCATTCATCTAGAATATTCTCCTTCTCAAATAATATCACCTAAGCCAGGTATGAGATAATAGGTAGGAGAAATCTTTTGTAAGTAGGAGGAAGGAGCTTAAAAGCAGGAGGGGGCGCCTGGGGGGTTCAGTCGGTTAAGTAGTTAAGCATCTGCCTTTGGCTCAGGTCATGATCCCAGGGTCCTGGGATCCAGCCCCACATCCATATCGGTCTCTTTGCTCAGCGGGGATCGGCTCCTCCCTCTCCCTCTGCCCCTCCCCCACTCACCCCACTGGTGCTCATGTTCATGCTGTGCACGCTCCTCCACCCCTCTCTTTCTCTCAAAAAATAAATCTTAAAAAAAAAAAAAAAAAACAGGAAACAGCTACCCATGTGAGTACGATAGGTTGCAAGGAAGAAACAGACTTTAAATTGGGAGGGTCGGGGTCCAGATGCAGCAGTATGTTTACCAGGGCATAGAGAAAAAGAAGCTGGGCCATAGATCACACCAGCTCAGGTGGGAGGCCCTCTGCAGCGATGAAGCAGGTAACAAGGTGCCTGCTTCCCGGCAAACCTTGGAACAGAGCATTTGACCCAACCAGTGGCCTCCTGGGTAAGGCCGGGGGAGGGGGACAGGGCGAGGGTCAGCTTTGTGGAGTATCTGCTCTGTGTTAGGTACTTGGCTCATGTTACTGTACTTCATCTTTCGGACGGGCCCTCTGAGATAAGGGCCATAGGTTTCATGGTTGTTTACCGATGGGGAGTTTGGCCCAGGTTGTGTTAGTTATTACGGGACGGTACAGCCAGGGGTTCACCCCCGTCTGTCTGATCCCAAAATCCTTGCTAGAGAGCCCGTGCCCACCGGTCAGCTTCTCCTCCAGTCTGTGTGCTTGGGCACCGGGCTCAGAGTCCACATGCCAGAGTTCAAGTCTTCAACCTCAGGTGGTCACCTTTCCAGGGTTACTGGTCCCACCTCAGAGGGTCATGGTAAAGATCAAACGTCATAATGCCTGATTTCGGGACCCTGTCAATTTTACATTGTTACTCTTATTATAAAAGAGGCAAGTGCCGAGAAGGCTCGTTGGCATTCGCCAGTAGCTAACTGTTGAAACGTGTTTGACTATTGGTTTCTTAGCAAGCAAAGTCTAGACTGACACAGCTGTGCCCAATGGCTGTTGTGTAGTGTTTTGCATTTTGTCACTTCAGATCACTAATAACCCACTTACACACTAAGTAGGCACTTATTCATACACAGACAATTCCTTATGCAATGCTTAACCTGCCATCTGGTCCCATCCTGAATTATGCTCATTGAAAGCACAGAGCTATGCAGTGGCAGAGTGGTCTGGAAAAGTCCCAACAATTTGCTTAAAGGTAGGGAAATTACATTCTGGAGCTCACTTGGAAAGCAAAGCATTGACTAGTGGTAACTGAGCGAGCTTTTTTCTTTGTCTGAGAGAAGAGTTTGTCTCAACTGACCAGTGTATTTTGTTAAACAATTAAATGTCCTTCCTGTGGACTACCTTCTGGCAGGGCCATGCTCTCTGACTCATGGAATATATATATCAGTGTGTATGTGTGTGTGTGTGTATATTTATGTGCATGTATATATTGAGAGAGAGAGAAACCTACAGCCCATGTTTCCCAGAGCCATCTTGACTCCAAGACGCATGCATTATTTACTCAATTTTGCATCCCACCTTTTTCTTTTAAAGATTTTATTTATTTGTTTGTTAGAGAGAGAGAGAGAGAAAGAGAGCGCGTGCAAGCGGGGGGAGCAGCAAGCAGGAGAAGCAGGCTCCCACTGAGCAAGGAGCCTGATGCGGGACTCGATCCCAGGACCCGAGATCATGACCTGAGCCAAAGGCAGATGCTAACTGACTGAGCCACCCAGGCATCCCACATCCCAACTTTTTATTTGAAAATGCACTCACCATACTTATATACCCCTTCAGGTATAGGCCAAGAGATACTACTGGGATAAGCAACAAGAAGTTAGAAATCACAGTGATAGACTTTGGCTTTTGGTGGAAAGCCCCACACACTATAAAATCTACAAAAGTCTATAAAATCATTGCTGCTTCCAAATGTATTGGTTGGTCTGGAATTATGAAAGCATGAGGGGTGGGTATGGGAAGGCTGATGGTACTGACCACCCCAAACGGTGTTCATGATCACACACGGTTACAAATGGCCTGGGTGTGATATTAGACACGGGAAATTGTTCTTTCTGGAGTTGAAAAAACTTTCTCAAGTTCCTGCACCAGTCCGCTCGGGCTGCTGTAACAACATACTATGAGCTGGGGGCTTAACCACAGAAATTTATGTATTCAGAATTCTGGAAGCCGGAAGTGCAAGATTAAAGTGTCAATGTGGTCAGGTTCTAGAGAGAGTTCTCTTCCTGGCTTCTCACCATGTCCTCACACAATGTGGGGCTGGGGATTTGTGTGTGTGTGTGTGAGAGAGAGAGAGAGAGAGAGAGAAAGACTACATGCCCATGCTTCCTGAGAGAGAGCGCCAGTGGTCTGAGACCTCTTCCTATAAGGGCACTACTCCCATCGTAAGATTCCACCTTCATGACCTCATGGGAACCCAATTATCTCCCAAAGGCCCCATCTCCAAATACCATCACATCAGGGGTTAGGGCTTCGACATAGGAATGTGGTGGGGGTTGAATATAATTTGGTCCATAGCGGTTCTCAAGTAAAAAGGGATTTAAAAAAATCTTGAAGAAGATCCGTTCTCCAGAGCATTCGGTGACAATTGTAAAGGGTAAATAGTAAATATTTTCAGTTTTCCAGGGCTCTGCTGCAGTGCCTCAGCTCTGCACAAGAGCAGCCCTAGACAGTATGTAAACACATGGGCACAGCTGAGTTCCGATAAAATGTTATTTACAAAAACAGGCAGGGAGCCAGATTTGGCCCATGGGCTCTGTGTGGTTTACCAGTCACTGCTCAGAGGGCCCATAACATTATACTACAGCCGTTTAAGGCGAACAGCCAAGCTTAGCCCTACTTCTAAGGGACAAAAGCCAGAGACACCAAACATAGAAATGCCTCTGCCACCCCCGTCAGACTCACTTGACATTTGCTGAGCACCTACTTTGGGCCCCAATCCCTTGAAAGAAAATCAAGGAAAGAATGAAGGAAAGCTTTATCCCACCATCCGGTTCAAGCTCTGTTGCTCTTTTATGTCCTAAGCTCTGTCAAAACTCCAGCTTTTTGGGTCAAGTCTAGAGTCACCTCCCACCTCGTGATTTTTATTCTTTCTGTGGGAGAAAAGGAACCGGACGCTCCCCCGACTTAGCTGGGAGAAAGGTGGCCCCTCTACACGCAGATCTGCCCAGCGCCCAGCAGCCCCCACTCAGAGTCAGGGCCGGCCTGCCGCACTGGGTAAGGGCCAGGCCTCGCCTATGAGCAAATCAGAATAAGGAAGGCGTCTGCCCTCATGCTTTGAAAAGCATGTATAATGCCATAATCACATGTTTTAAAATATTAAAAAGCAATGTGTAAGAAAATAATCTCTTCAGCAGGCGTGTTAAACAAGAAGGCCGAGAGGCTCACTCTGGAGCGGGCCAGCTGCTGCGTGAAGGACAAGAAGCCTGCTGCCTACGCGGGGAACTGGGTCTAGAAGGTGGGTCTCCAGGCTCCCAGCCCAGGGCAGGCAGCACAGCACTCTAAACAGTACACACCTGGGGTCAGACTCCTCCTGAAGTCCTGACTCTACCCGCTTTGGGATAGCCCAAACGCTGCATAAATTTCCCCTGGCATCCGCTGCCGGGGAGGCAAAGGGGTCTAGGAGCCCCTAAAGAGGTCAGTCAGGGTAGAGGAGGCGCGTTCGCAGGTGCCGTTGATGCTACCCAGACCCTGGCCCCTCTTTTTCCTAGAAACTCTGTGAAGCTCTTTGGAAGGGGGGAGTGGTGGTGGGTGTTCAGCTGTGATTCTGGGACACCCCATGAGCCCTGTCGGCCCTCCTCCTCTGCCTGCCTCCCGAGGACCACTGCAGAGCGAGGCTGTGCACTGGCTTTAGAAGGCGTCCAGGACATGTTGCTGCCCTTGGAGCCCGAGCTCCAGGAGCTGAAGGAGCCAATGAACGTTTCATTCCTGTACCTGGTGTCCAGTCTCAGACACAACCTTGTCTAGTTCTGTTAGGAGGTGTGGCTGGCAAGTGACCAGGAGCTCAGCTCCCTGAGCCTCAAAAGCTTCCCCCTCCCAGCTTTGCAGAGATTTGGGGCTTCTCCCCGATGCAGACACCTGAAAGGTTTTCTGCATCCAGGAAATGACCAGGAAACCGTGAAAAGAGACACGGGTGTCAAACTGCCATGTGGAACCAAGGGGAAAATCATGGGCATGGGGTTAAAGCTGGCACAATTTATTTTTTTTTTTAATCAGAGAATTTCTCTGATATTCAGAGGAAAGAGAAACAAACTCAGGGCCTCGTCCAACATCAGCACTTGACACATCTGCATTCTGGAGAAGCCACCTGTCTGCAGGCTTAGCGTTACCTAACTGCCCTGGTACGTTCTCCAGCACTATTACGTGCCTGGGGCGGGCTTTCACCTGTGACCACCCTTGGAGGAGGTCCTGAGGACAGAAGGCCACTTGCTGGGCCCTCAGAGACTCCAGGAAAAACAGCTGGAAACCACAGCCCCGGCTGCCTGAGCCCCTGGGGGCTGCACCGGATCCAGCCTGAAGGCCCTGAGCTCCCGAGCCTTACCCACACCTGCAACAATTCTGTCCCAGGGTCTTGGGGGCCAGGCAGAGGATGCTGACACAGAGTCTGCCTGCAGTAATCCCCAGATGCCATCTCAACATGACCCAAAGCCACAGTGCCTATAAGAATAGGCAAAGGAAGTTCAACTGGGACCTAAAGAGGGATGTCATCAAAGAACCTGGAAGCACCGGGGGACTCTTTCACCTTCCTGCACAAGCCCCCTGGAGCCTGGGACAGTAGAAACTCCTTCCTCCCCAGGCCCCAGCTCACTATGTGCTCCGTGCTGGTGAGAAGGAAGGGTAAAGGAAAGGAGGGTGACTGGTTTGAAGTGTTCCTCCAAAATCCATGTCCACTTGGAACCTCCAAGTAGAACCTTATTGAGAAATAGGAAATGAATATAGAGAGAAGGAAGGAAGGAAGGAAGGAAGGAAGGAAAGAAAGAAAGAAAGAAAGAAAGAAAGAAAGAAAGAAAGAAAGAAAGAAAGAAAGAAAGAAAGAAAAAAGAAAGGAAGAAATATATTTTGAAAGCCATTATTATGCCAGATAGCCCATTTGACATTTTCGCATATATCATCTCATTTAATCCTCAAAATAACTCTGATGGGTAGATATTATTCTCGTAGACCAATGAGAAAACTATAACCGAGTAAGTAACTTGTCCTCAGTCATTAAACTAGAAAGAGGCAGAACTGTATTCTCACTTTGTCCTGAATCTCTTCCCATCCAGGCCTGGGGAGTGAGCAAGTTAATATAATAAACCATCCCTTGCTGATACATCTGTGCGAGGAATCATCCTGGAAGTAGAGGTGCATTGTAAGTGGGACCATCCACATTGGGCCCCCCATTATGACCCTGTCAATGGCATTTTCATGTCTGGGTAGATGGGAAGACATCCCATGGCAGAGCAGATGGGGAAGAAGGGCCCTCAACACCTCCACAAAACACACCACCTCTATTTCCAGATAAACACGAGTGTGGTTGGCCTCAGAGGATTCCCAAAGCTGTTCCCCACAACACCCAGAGGTAATCATGATGATCCATTTCAAAGGTCTTACAACCTCTGTCAAGGCCATCATCAAGGCCACCCATGAGAGTGGTGGTACAGATGATGAAACTCAGAGTGACACTCACGATTTTTGACTGTGAGAAGCTTAAGGCTACTCAAATGGAAAGGGTGGATAACTGGATTAGGGTTGGCCCTAAATCCAATACGACCAGGGTCCTTATATATAAGAAGAAGGAGATTTGGACATAGAGACATAGACACACGGGGAGAAGATGGAAGCAGAGAGTGGAGTTATGCTGCCCCAGGGAGCACCTGGACCACCAGAACCTGCAAGAGGAAGGACTCTTCCCTAGAGCCTTCCAGGGAGCATGGCCTTGCTGACACCTTGATTTCAGGTTTCCAGCCCCCTGACCTATTCCCTATGAGGGAATAGATTTCCCTTGTTTTAAAGTACCCAATTTGTGGTACCATCGAGCCTCATCATGTGCAGATCCCATATCTGCAAACTGACCCACTCATTAAAACGAATCTGCAAGCCCAAAATCAGTCCCACAGAGCATTTGCAGTCATTCAAGAGCAGGTGCAGTGGCAAAAACTTGGAGCTCCCCCAACACACACGTTTCTAGCAAAGGTCAAATGAGGCAGTGCTCTGTGTTCTTGTCTCATTTCTCATACTCTAAATTAAGTGGCCTTTTTGCAATCCACTTTGCGCTATGTTTTTACATTTTTGTGCTTTTTTGTGGGTGATTGTGCTGCTGAAAATGCCCCAAGAACAATGTTGAAGTGCTGCCTAGTGCTCCTAAATACAAGAAGGGTGTGATGTGCCTTTCAGACAAAAGATGTGTGTTAGAGAAGCTTCCTTCGGGTATGAGTTATAGTGCTCCTGCCCACACGTCCGATGTTAATAACAATATATATGAAATAAGGGATCTCGAAACAGAAACACCCAAAACAAGGGTATATAGTTATCGGTTGATGAAAATGTGACCAAAGTCTCTCCAGAACCTAGCCTGTCCTTCTCAGAGCAATGGCTCAGGATTGCTAACTCAGTGTTCGCAGGGACTTAACAGAACGACTGTGGATGATGGAAACTGGTTGTACTTCAGTACGACAGCCCTAAGACACCAAAACAAGCCCTCTTCCTCCTTACCCAGAACTTTGCAGGCCTCTTGGATGAGCTTAATGGTGATGATGTCATCATACACTGTGTAGGTCATGAAGGCATCTTGCACTTCTGCAGAGGCTCTGAAAGAGAAATCAAGGGGCAATGAAAACCCAGCAACTAACTGGAGCTCTGCCTCCAGGATATACCCACTGACTAAGATATAAGATCACACTCTTGGTCATCAGGAATGGGAGGCCATGGAGTGTTTAGGTGTCAACTCCTCCAAGAAGTCTTCCCTGGACCCCAGTTTGGGCCAAGAGCTCCCTTCTCAAGGATCCCCAGTAGGCTATGTGTTTCCCTAGTTGGTATCAAGATTATTAGTCTTCCCCCCTAGACTGTGCTCCTTGAGCATGGGCTTGTGACTTATTTTGATCTTTGAAGCCCCAGCAGGAGGTACTGTGCTTGGCGCATGTTAAGAACCCAACACACACTAGTGAACATGGAACTCAGAGGTCCCAGAGCCTCATGCTCTGAAGCAAGGAGAACAGCTGCTTGCGAATCTCACTGTTTTGAAACATGGTTAGCTATGTTTTAGGAGTTATGGGTGGACTTTAGTCTTCTAACAGTTAGCCAAACCCGGTGAAAAGTGGCTTCACCTGGGAGTTACCCTCCTGGCTTGCTCCTTATGTGAACCATTCAACTGCAGTTAGCAATTCCGTCAAGTCAGGACAGGAGGCTGGGCAGGGAGTGCTTCCCCGAGAAAGGGAGGTTCCTCTGAGACTGAAGGATGGATAGGCAAAGCCAAGCATTCTGGACAGAGTGAAGAGGCTCCAAGGCAGCAGAGAGAATGTTTGAAGAACCGAAAAAAATACAAAACATTTGAGTTTATCCCAGATCACTGCACAGAATTTCAGAATTGGGAGAAGTATGAAATTTCCCAATTGTCCAATTCTCCATTCTATACTACCTCTGACTGCTAGTCTTCTAGTTTCTTCTTAAATGCTTCCAGTGACAGGAAGCTCACTTCTCTGCAAGGCAGCACATTTCATTTACGGACTGCTCTCTTTGATAGAAAGGTTTTTTCTTATGATGAACTAACACCTACTTCTAGACCCTGATAATACCTTCTATTTATTGGGCATCTGCTTTTGGCCATGGCAATGACAGATCCTTTGTGATCATCTTACTTACTGTGGAGGAAATGGAAGCTCAGAGAGGTTGTCTTGCCAGGATCCCCCAGCTGACACGTGAGGGTCTTGGGTTCTGAGCTCTGAAGCCCCCCCAGCTCTAGCACTTGCCACCTGCCGTCCCTCTCCCGGGTCCTGGATCTGCCCCCGGGGCATGTGCAGACAGGGATGCTCCTACCTCCAGATACCAGCCCTCTAATACTTGAAGATCCTTATTCATTCCTAAATCTTTTTTTTTTTTTTCCTGAGCTATCCATGCCTTTATCTCCCTGGACTTTATCTTCCTCACTGTTAAATGGGAGAATGACACTTGTCCCACATTTCCAACAGGAGTATTGATGAGGATAAGAGAGAGAGTAACAGGAGTGAAAGGAGAGAATGAGAACCTCCGCACAGACACAGGGGGAAGCTGATATAATAGCAAGAGCACAGAGGTGCCATGCTGTGCCGGGGGCGACCCAGCTGGCAAGCAGGACACCCTGGTTCCAAATCTAACCCTGCTATTAATGAGCTCTGAGGGAAAATTACTTTCTCTCTTTGGGCCTCGACTTCCTTATCAGTAAAGTAAGGGAGGTAGTTGGTAAGATCAGTGTTCCTTAACCTTTTTTTTTTTTTTTTAAATCTATGCTCCCCTCCCCAGCCCACATGCATTTGCTAGAGCTTCTCAAACAGCCTACAGGGGCCTTGCCCCTGCACATGACCATCACTGAGCTAGAAGCTCTCTGGGTTTCTCTCCACCTGCAAGCTTCCTATTTTGGTCCCTGTCCGTACAGTGGTCTCTAAGTATCATCAGACACAGCTGTTCAGAGAAGCTGGATGTTGGGCCCGGGGCAGACAAAGGATGCTGTTAACCACCATCCCTCCCTTAAGTGAGATGATCTCTGCCATGTTGTCATCACCCTCCATCCACTCCCGCCGGGCCTGTGGGCCTTTGTGAAAACTTGGACGCTGCTTCTATGCCTATGAGTAAAATAGAAACATGATGAGCAAGATCCATATTGAAGCCTAACGTGTTATCATAATGTATTCAGAAGGCCCCCAAAGGGATTATGTCATCTCCAAGACCCTTGAAAATGTAACAAGCTCTGTGCCACCTCTCAGGCTTCTGGTGGGACCACCCATTCCTCCCTGTCTGGGTCTGGCAGCCTCTTCTTTCCTGTAGGCTGAGCTGATAACACTTTAGTGTCAAATATTTATTTGGTTTGTATATATGTTGCACATTTCTGGAATGCCAGACATGCCCAGACTGTTATGATTGCACGGGAATTGTCAGCCTTGTTTGTCGATCTCGGTGATCTTGCATGTAACACTTCCCACAGAGTCCATGTACACTTGCAATATACAGTCATTCAAACTGCTATAGTGAAACAATATGCTCACCAAGAATAAAAATAAATAAATAAATAAACCAATTGATGACTCCCTATGAGATGGCAATACCTCTGATAAGAAGGGAAAGAGAGAAAAATGGCCATCACAAAACATTTTGAAGGGGCATCTGGGTGGCTCAGTGGGTTAAGCATCCACTCTAGATTTTGGCTCAGGTCATTATCTCAGGGTTGTGAGATTGAGCCCCAAGTCGTTGGGCTCATGCGCTCGATGGGGAGTCTGGGATTCTTTCTCTCTCCCTCTCCCTTTACCCCTCTCCTCCCCGCAACCCTGCTTGCACTCTCTCTCTCTCTAAAAAAAAAAAAAGGAAAGGAAAGGAAAAAGAAAAGAAAAAAAAAGAAAAAACATTTTGAAGAGATTGGGGATTGGAGAAGCATTGTGGGAAATGAAGTAAGTTGATGTTTCCAACTCACACAAAGAGGAGCGTATTTCATGTAATGTGAAAAATGCCAACCACAGAGGTGACCATATATACACATATTCAGGAGATCTGACAAATTAGTTTTTAACTGGAATACTCAGCCATTAAATGTGTGTTCCTTTTTAGTTAGTTTTAACTCACGATACCCAAAATAACTGGGCAGGAAACCAGGGCCAGGCTGCCTATTCCAGAATAACTTGGGGATCAAAATAAACATACAGATTCCTGGGCCCTGGAGGTGGTACCTGGAAATCCATATTTATTTAACCACTTGCCTCAGATGACTCTCCAGGTTTGGAAACCACTGCTCAGAAACACTTTCTAGGATTCAGTCTGGCAAGGCCACACATTGCAAATTACAGATCTTAACGTTGTTCAGTGTTACAAAACTGAGGTAATGGTTTCTAAGAGTCCAGAGTGAGCCATAAAGCCCACAGGAAAAATAAATAGCACGTTGTAGCAAGTTTCAGGCCAAGAAAATGGGATCCATCCTAAGCCATGGGAAATCGTTCCTTCAAAAGCTCCTTTCTGGTAGGTAGAGAATTCCTGTTACAAACTTGTGTGTAACCATGTGACTCAAGGTGTAGTTGGGGAAAAAGAGGCCCTGAGAGTTACATGGTGCCATGACCTGGTGTCCTGGTGTCGTGACCACCTGGTATTTAGAAGAAGTCCCAGCTTGTCATTCTAGCCAACGCTCTAGCCCACTGCTCCAGCTCCCAAAGGCTTGCGTGACAAACTCCAGACTTGTTGGGTTGACACATACAACCTAGCCCCTGCACCCTACTCCTCACCTCCAGCCACCTCCCCTCCTCATTCCTCAAGATGCCCCAAGTCCCTGTGACCAGCCATGCCATTTCCTTCCCACGGATTCTCCCCCGACAGGAAGGAGAGTCTGGCCAACTTTTGTTCTTCCTTCCCCACTTAGCCTGAGAATCACCAGCTCTGGTCATTATGAGCTGCCGTCAGATCCCAGCGCCCCTCCTCTGAGCTCCCGAGTCCCTGCTATTTACCTGCCTTATGACCGGCTGCACCTGTAACCTTTGAGGTACCTGTCCCCAGGCTTCCTAGACAATGGGCCCCAACCAATAGGCAAATATCATTTGATTTCCTGTCTTCAATACCTAGCATTGTACCTGGCACACAATAGCAGTCTGACAGGGAGTTATAAGAGGTTTACGAAGTGTGAGAGACCTAACTTGATAGAGGCTTACGTGTCCACCATATGTGAGTCAGTAGAGCCAGGAACGAATCCTGACCCTACCACAGTCGAGCTGCATGACTTGAAACAAATCTCGCTGTTCCTCCATTTCTTATTTTTACAGTGACAGTATTAGGTTAGGTCAGTGTTTCCGTGGAGATTTTGATGTACAACCCTCCCAGCCAACACGCAATGTAGATTCACTGAGAATGACTCTGGCACCTAAACCAGCAGTTCTCAAGGTATGTTCCATGGAAGCTCTGGGTGGGGGAGACCCTAGGAAGCTTTCTAGGGTCCAAGAAGTCAAAACTATTTTCATAATAAAATTAAGACATTATTTGCCCTTTTTACTGGTTAAAATGTCTTCTAATGGTTCAAAAGCATGGGTAGGTAAACCCGTTAGGGCCTTAGCATGAATCAAATCAGTGGTACTAAACCGAACTAAGTGATCATATTTGCTGCCACGCACTCGTGGTAAAGAAAAAGCCAGTTCCATGTCAAATCGTCCTTAATGAAGCAATAACACAATCTTTTGAACATTCTGCATGACGAAGCAGGAAGTGCAGAAAGCATTTCCACTGTCTACACAAGGAGGCCTAGGTCAGCTCAAGGAAAAGCACTTTTATGATTGCCTTTGTGAGTCGAATTAGCCACTTTTCTCATGCAACATCATTTCTACTTTAAAGAACCACTGACAGACGGACAACAGTTATTCAGAATTGGATATTTGGCAGACATTTTTCTTAAAAAAAAAAAAAAAAAGACCGAAGTTAACTTGTCACTTCAAGGAAAATAACTGACAGAATTTGTTGCCAATGATAAAACTCAAGCTCTCAAGTGAGAATTGGAATTTTGGAAAACTTGCATCTGCTACTGTGAGCTCATTAGCTTCCCAATTCTTAGAGGCTTTGATGAGAGTGTGGTGATATTGACAAATGTGATTTTGATATTGTATGATGCATTATGGCAATATTCGTAAGATCTGCATAACTCAGCCAGCTAATATTTTCCAAATGACTAATGCACGATAGTTCAAAATGATGGCAAAAGATATTTCAAAGTGCAACAGAGGCCAAAGGATTTGCCCTCAACATTGTAACTGACCTTGGAAAAACTACCACCTAGTGGAGCTTTTGTGAGGTTTAAAAGAACCTCCACAGTGATCTGAAAAGAGCCTGAAAGTGCTTCCTCCTTCTATATTTTCTTCATAAATTTCAACAAAAACCAAAGATCACAATAGAGTGCAGAAAATAGAATCCAGCATTCTTCTCCTAAGTCAAACATTGAAGCGATTTGCAAAAAAAATATAAAGCAATGTCTCTCTTCTCACTAATTGTTTTATTTGGCTAATAGTTATTTTTCATAATAATGGGCTATTTATGCTCACATGTAATAGACTTATATTGCCATTTTAGGCGAATCAAGAAATAACCATCTATTAAAATTTCTCCGGTTTAATTTCCAATACAGTAAATGCCAATAGATAAAAGCTCTCTGGGTCTTCAATCGTTTTTAAGATTAAAAAAGGCTTCCTAAGGCCAAACTGTTTGAGAACTTCTCACTTAAGCCCATGATGAATCAGATTTGCTTTGGGAGCTAAGGAAGCTGAGGCTTCTGGGAAAGCAGCAGCCCTGCCCAGCCTCCCTCATTTGGAGCCACCCCAGGCTGGGAGGGTGGTGGAAGGACCACCCTGTATGCCCTGATGATGGTCCTGGGTGCCTCTGGGAGGGACTGCAGGCCACCCAGCCCCCAGAGCCACCTCCCCCTGGTAGCCTCAAAAGCATCCAGACCTTCATGTGACCCCCACAATAGGCATCTGAAGGAGAGGCTGCAACTCCCTGAGTGGGGGCCACCTTCTCGCAGAGAACTGCCCTGTAACAGCAGTGGGCAGCTGGGGGCAGAGGGGCGAGACATGTACAAGTAGATAAAGGGCCAGCATTCTCCTAGAACTTGCCACCAGCAAAGAGGCACACCTTGTAAGAAACTGCCTGGAAAGTTATAGACGTACAGAAAGACATTTGTCTAAGCTACGAATAAAAATAAAACACAATAGGGGCACCTGGGTGGCTCAGTTGTTAAGCGTCTGCCTTCGGCTCAGGTCATGATCCCCGGGTCCTGGGATCGAGCCCTGCATCAGGCTCCCTGCTCGGCGGGAAGCCTGCTTCTCCCTCTCCCACTCCCCCTGCTTGTGTTCCCTCTCTCGCTGTGTCTCTCTCTGTCAAATAAATAGATGAAATTAAAGAAATAAAATAAAAATAAAACACAATAAAAATAATTTTCAGCCAGCCATGTTAGAGGAACATTCATTCCATTCTCTTGATGGAAAATGATCTCATTAAATCATTGTCATATGAACAGGAAAGCCACAAGTAGCCAAAGATGCAGGGAAAAATATAAAAGTAGGTCAATAATTAATGATAATAATAATAAATATGTTCTACCTTTTGGACCTTTGATGTTAATGTTATCTGTCAGCTTTTAATTTTTTTTTCCTCATTCTAAATAAGGACTCACTTTTGTAGATAAATTTTTATTTGTAATTTTATATTATTTTTTAAAGGAGGCCCTCCAAATTCCTTAAGTTTCAGGCCTTATAATACCCATTTCTACTCCTGCTAAATTTACTTTCCATGTATTCCCACCAAACAAAGCTATTTCTCAAGCTTTACTTTCAATGGTCTTTATTAGAAAAACAGTTTTCTCTTTTATATGTATAATAATATCATAATATTAAGTATTTTTTTTAAATGTTCTAAGCCCTTGAATATTCCGATATACTCTTTGGGGGAGTAAGTCACCCCATTGAGACATACTAACCAACTTGATTTCTCAAAGCCCTTGAGGTTCTGATGATTTTAGGCAGCCAGATAAATCAGCAAGCACACTCATGGCCAGGAATGGAGTGGGAGTGGGGAGACAGGCAGCATTCCGTGGTAAAAGTTAAAAAATAGAAGCTGTCTGTTTTCAGCTACTTTTTAACTAGACCTTATTTATGGGAAAAGCAGAGAAGATGGAGGGAGTGGGCGAGGCTTAGCGAGTGGCTGGGATGGAGGAGGCATAGCAGAAGGAGGATGAGCGACAGCCCTCCTGATTGTTTCTGGCTCGGTTTGTCAGTGTATTTGAAATGATGTTTTTTCAGATATCAGAATGTCAGGAGCATTTCTTATTTAGTAAGAACAAAATCCTGAAAATGTAGAGGCAGGGGCCCTTGAACTTTTTAGGTCATAGAGTTCTTAGGAATTCTGATGAATAGCATGTACCCTCTCCCCAGAAAATACATGCAGACACATGTACACATTTTCAAAGATGATCTCAAAGGTTCTCAGAGCCTCTCCATCTACTATTCATTTATTCCTCTTCCATTCATGCATACGTAAATCAGGCAGACATCCATCCCTTCCCCCATACTTGATTATATAGTGGAGAGAATATGCCATTCACAGCGGCTCTACCCAGAACCTCTTCTCAGGGACCCTACCCTCCAAAGTCCACCTGGTGGGTCCAGGTATGGGCACCTGACCAAAGTCAGCCCAGCAAACCCTCTGTCTCAGGTGTCTGGAATGGAGACACTGAGAAACTGGGTCTCTCTATCAAATGATTGTGATCTCTTAAATTGAAAGGGCATATAGAAAATTTGGGGAGAAATTGAAATTAAGAGACTTGCAGAGAGAGCCAGGAAAATAGAGTGAACATGAAAAGAGGCACAGAGATGGAGAGAGGCCCACCGACCTTCCATGTCCTGTGTGGTGTCTCTTGTGCTTTCTGCAGTTGAGCTCTGTGAATCCTACTAATGCCCATCTCTGACTCCTACTAACTTCCTTAAACTTTAGCTCACAGAGTGAATTGCTGATCCTTGCAAGCAACATCCTGCACTAAGTTCCAGACACTTCACCTGTGTCTTCACAAATGGGTGAGGAGACTACCATTATTATCTCCATTTAGAAGTGAGGACACCAAGGTTCAGAGACCTCGGTTACCCATTGCAATCAGAATAAAATTCCCACTCCTTTCCATCTTTAGCCACCTATATATTCTGATCCTTAACCATGTCTCCACTCCCATCTCCTATCAGACTCTCGATCATGATGCTCCAGTCACACTGAGTTTTCTTCTGGGTCTTGAATTTACCAAACCCGGTCCCACCTCAGGACCTTTGCACTGGCTGTTCTTTCTGCCTAGAACACATATGATTCCCTAACTCAAATATGGCTTCTTCCTGCCTTTCAGCTCAAATATCACCTTTGTAGAGAGGCCTTTTCTGACCATTTCAGAGAAACTGACATCTTCCATCCCTGGTCACTATCAAGTACCCTATATTTTTACAGCACTTAGCACGATACTTGCTTATTGTCTGCCCCCAGCCTCACACTGGAATACACATTCCAAGAGAACAGAGTCCTCATCTGTTCCCTTCACCACTGTTCCCAGTGCCAGGAATTCTGTTTGGCACACACTAGGAGCTAAATAAATACTTGTTGAATAAGTAAACTTGCCCATGTCAAACAGCTAGTAAATGATACCGGCAAAATGTAAAGGTTGATCTGACTCCAGAGGCTTTACTCTTCCCAACCTATTAGCTGCTTCTCATTGTTAAGTCCTGATAAAGATTTTAGCCAGAAGGTTATAAAAGAGTGGTTCATAATTAGAAATCTATAAATCTAGGTTATATGGGAGAGAAATAAACAATGCAGGCAAAGGATGAGAAACATCTGTTTCTGATTATATCATATAAAATAAAATTTATGTCATAAAGTCTGGAGACATATTTAATTTTACCTAATCATTCCTTTTTAAAAGTTGTGTAGGAATTGATGGGTTTTTCTTTTTCAGCTAAAATTCTATTTTAAAAGCACCAGGGAACTTGTTATTTAAAAGTGGCCTGAAGCAAATCCTTTTGCACAGCAAATGATCTTGCCTTAATTTGCATTTTATAAGCTGAGTTTTCTGCACTACAGTTTTGTTTTTTTTTTCAATGAGTTCTAATATGATGCAATTTTCATTGCTGGTTGAGCTGGTTAGGTAGGCTTTGCTTTTGTTTTAAGGATGCGTTTCCAATGCGATCACATACATGTCTAGTGCTGTATATACAAACGTATCCTTGGAGACTCAATTAAGCACAGGGTTGGTACTTCAAGATTATCAGATGTAACGCCTAGCCACACAGACTCCAGATATGGCCTCCCTGAGGTCTTGGTTCCTGGACATCTCTTTCGGATTCTCTTGCACCCTTTTGCACCCCTCCTTCCAGTGTCCTAACATCTTGGAATTCCTGTGGTAGGGCTTCCTGGGCTTCCTGATTGGGAATGCCATGAGAAATGCTCCTTGGGGGCAGGAAGAGAAAATGGACCATTCCTCTCAGGGAGGGCATACCAAGGATCCGAAAAGGAAGAAACCACTTCCATCTACTTACACATGGAAAACTTTTTTTTTTTTTCCCCCTGGATTCACAAAGATACATTGAACATCTTAACCAATCAGGGTTCCCATGGCTGGTCCCATTGCATCTGCTCTGTAATGTGGGGGCATGCAAGCGGCCTTCTGTAAACAGCGCCTCTCAACCACCCGCAATCCACGGACTGAACACGTTTATTGTTTTACCTCTACTCATGTCTAAGTGCTCCAGCTGTGTCTGGTAATTTCCAGTTATTTCTAGATCCCTGGCCTTTCTCCTGGGCAAAACAGACTCTTTTGGACCACCTGAGAAGCTGAGGCTCAAAGTTCTAACCAGGAATTCAGATGATACAAGCATCGTGGATCAAAAATCAATCACCAAAAGTCAGTCCCCCCTCCCTCTTATAAGCTGGTCACTAGTATTTATGGGGGTCCTCAAGACAGGGCTGGACAATGCCCCACACTGGCGGTTGGGGAGACCAGTCCGAAAAAGGAACAGAGGCAATGCCATCCACCAAATGATGCTAATATTAGAAAGCCAGGTGTCCTTCTCTGGGCAAAAAGAGCATCTTAGAGGAACATCATCTCTTCAAGATGGAAGGCACAGTCACCTGACCAGCCGCAAAGTAATGCCTATTAATGTCGAATGTAGTCTAATCCTAGCGTCGCACCTGCATATTCGAGGGGAAACAGCACTTACTGAGTATCTACTGTGTACCTGGGGATCGATTTTTCCACTCAGTTCTCTCTGCAACCCTGGAAGAGGGGTGCATCATTCCCCTTCTATCAATGAGGAAGCAGCTTTAGAGAGGTGAAGCAACCTGTTCCAGAACACACAGTTCCAAACCCAGAGCCAGGACTCCAGTCCAGGCGTGTGGGTGCACACCGTAGGGCTCCTCCTCCTCTCCCCAACCCAGCTGAGGACCGCCATCTTGAAAATAAGCCAAGAGTGGTCATCGCCTTCAATCACACGCCTCACATTTGGTGAGCGCTTACCACAGGTCAGGCATTTTTTCTAAGCATCTCGTTTGTCCTATCTCGTTGAATGCTTGCAACAGCCCCGATGTGCTTAGCTACTTCTAGGGTCATTATTTTATGCTGAAAACACCTGGGTCACAGAGTGGTTAAGGAACTTGCCCAGGGTCCCAAGGACTGTAGGAGAGGCACCTCCTGCTGAAACCAACTATGACTCCCCAGGGACTCGCAGCCATACCTGGTGACTTCTCTCAGTATGTGTACCCTCTTTCTCAAGCTGGTTCCCAACCCACCCAGCAGTGTCCACCCACACCTACCTTCCTCCCCTTCCTCTGAGACTGACAGTCCCCCAGTAGGGGCTGCTGGCCCTCTGGCAGGCTGACCTTCTCCTCTCTAGTTTGTGGCAGAGCAAAGGATCCCAGTTTCCCATCTGACGTGGGCCTTTGGCACCTAGTTCCCAAGTTCCAGGTATAATTGTGGTGTTTCTGTAGATTATTACATCACCCAGGCAAAATGGCTTCTTCAATTACTTAATCCCCCAGGGTTTTTCGCAGAGACAGTAACCTGCCTTGCCAGTGTTCTTCTGGGCTTTAATAAGATCATTATGGAAGGATCCTGGCCCAAAGTTAAGTGCCTAAGATAAGACTATGCTTTTCCTTCCTCTTCTTGCTGAGTTTACCCTTTACAATATAATAGCAATTTAAAAAGACAGTCTCAGAGTCTTCAAATGCTTCTCTCCTCAGGGCAGCCTAGGGGGTGGAAAAGGAGCACTTCAAGAAACAGATACCACACCCTGGCCTGTTGCCTACTTGCTGTGCACTCTTTAGCAGGTCACTTAACCTTTCTGGGCTGCAGTTTTCTCATCTGTAAAATGAGGAGATCTGGGCCAGATGATCTCTCAAGCAAGTCCAAGTTTTCTCTGATCATAATTATTAAACCTTCCTCCTTGAAATATTTAGAAATGAGTATTCTTTGCCTCTGTGAGGCCAGAGCTACTTGTTCCCACCCCAACCTCTGGTGCTTTTAAGAAAATTACCCTGGAGATGCTGTGGAAATGGCCTGGGGCTGCCTTTCCAGAAGAGGGTCAGACACATGACGCATGAGCAGTTGGCGGTTGTGTAGGGCGTGGAGCCGGGGCCCGGGCAGCAGGGGCCTGTCTGCCTCCTCCTGATTTAGCCCCAAGGACTGCAAGTCCCCTGCACTCTCGGCTCTAATTATCTTATTCGTAAAATGGGAATAGGAAGGAGTGAGGGAAAGTTTGCACTAAGCATTTTAAACTGTTTTGACATTACAAAAGCCATGAAAAAATATAGAAAATTTGGGAATAGATATTAGGAAAAAAAGTGATCCAGCACTTCATCTTTCTAGTTCAGTTACTAGTCATTACTAGTTTGGTCTTTCCCTTCATTTGTGTGATCTACCCAGTAACTACATAAGTTTGTGTCTTTTTTTGTTGTTATTGTTTTGTTTCTGGTCTTTTGGACTTAATATTGTCATAAAATTTTGCAGGTTGCTTCACAATCTTTGCAAGCATCCCATGTAATGATGTATTTCTTGTCATTCCATTTGACTTTTGGGTTATTTTTGAACGCTAAAGATAATTGTTTCTTTTATTATTTATAAATATAGGCTATGTTTCATCTTTTTGTGTGTGTGTGTGTATAGATAGATATGTTTGTTTCTAAGGGACTAGATTCTCAAGAATAAATTCTCTAGAATGAAATTACTGCTTTAAAGGATTTCATCATTTTTTCAGCTTTTGGTACATGTTGTCAAATTGCTTTCCAAAAGGGCTACACTGACTTAAGATGCCATCAGCAATTACTCATTTGCTGCATCTTCACCAGAATTGCTTATTATCATTTCAACGTTTTGTAGATTTAATAGGCAAGGCAGTGCCAAATTGTTTCAATTAACTGAGGAAGCCAATCATTTTCCCCTATTTTTTTACTCTTCCCTCTTCACAGGACTAGGAGATCTCGGAGACCCGTCAGTCCAGTCCTCTAACATTTTAAGGCTGGGAGCCTTCAAGAAGGCAGACAGAGAACAAACTTAGAGAGTCAGACAGGATACCCCGTGAAGATGTAAGTAACCTTGTTCAGCATTTTCTGGGTGGAAGCAGAGAGGAAAAACTGTAACAGGTAACTAAAGAATACCTAAAGAGGGGGGCGCCTGGGTGGCTGACTCTTAATTTCGGCTCAGGTCATGATCTCAGGTCATGAGATCAAGCCCTGCGTGGGGCTCCATGTTGGGTGTGGAGCCTGCTTAAGATTCTTTCTCTCTCCCTCTCAAAAAAAAAAAAAAGAATTCCTAAAGAGGGATTCTGGCTAAACTCAAAAGGGATACCCCTCTTCTGTGAGGTTTTGGCAGCTCCATTTATGTACATTGGGAATAAGGCAGTTGCTTTTTCTTCTGCAAGAGGAGCGAATAAGAATTCATTCATGACATTAAAGGTAGAATACTTATTCACACGGGCTGCGTTTAGGAATTGAGACTAATACCTTCCTTAAACACAGATACGGTATAGCAGATTTATTCTGTATCTAGCTGGTATGTCTAAGGTACTTGAACTGATATCCCTACCAACAACCATCTGCCTTGATCAAAAGGTTAGTAAAAACCCATGACCTTCAAAGCGCTGGAGTCTTACCACCGGGGGGGGGGGATTCTCCATCTTTCCTTAAATATACTTACTTCAGTTTTTCCCAGGTCTCTTCACCAAATTTCTCTATCACAAAGGATTGCAGACAGGTGTTGATAAATCTGTACTAGAACACAAAACAAGAGGGAAAATATAAGTAATGAAGCACGAAATCCCCAGTCATAGACATCTGAACAGTTTCTTTTAGGAAAAGTACAAAGGCATCTTCTTAACGAAATGAATTATACTTTTTCCCTGTTTCTTGTGAGTTTATTGGTTTGATAGTTGTGCTTCTTCTCAACTTAGAGAAGTCATTTCCATAGAGAAAACCTAGGAGCTAAATTTGAAATCAGACTAGAATTAGAAGAGGTTCATTGTAATCATCTCCAAAATGGGGAATCGTTTGGTTAGAACAAAGAGTTCAAAAACACAACAGGGGCATGGGGTTCGAGACCGGGACCAGGAAGGGCACTCGCCTCATGCCATGTCGAAAAGGCAGGGAAAGGACAATTCTCTTTTCTTTATAAAAATGAGTCAGGAATGGTGTGTTTGCAGAGGAAGACATCAAAAGTGGAGGAAAATAAAGGGAGAAAAAAACTAACAATAAAGAAAGAGCAATGGGATTAGCAGAGTTTTCTTCCTGGTTTGCTCATTAATCTGCAATCTTCCTACTTTCCTCCTTCAGATAAAAAAATTTTTTTTTTAAATAAGAAGCTTATAAATGCCTCTGCTTGGTGAAGGATAGTACAACCCATGCAGGCCACCCATCTCCACAGCACGGGGACACCTAACCTAGGAGTGTAATGATTGGATTAGATTTGAAAGCACCAAGGGAACTCGGTTTTAAAAAAAAAATCTTCATCAAGTAAAGAATCCTTCTGTCTCGCAAATATCAGGCTCAAAACTTACAAGTTTGGATGTTTATGTATGGGGATTTCTTTTTTTTTTTTTTAAAGATTTTATTTGTTTATTTGACAGAGACAGCGAGAGCAGGAATACAAGCAGGGGGAGTGGGAGAGGGAGAAGCAGGCTTCCCGCGGAGCAGGGAGCCCGATGTGGGACTCGATCCCAGGACCCTGGGATCATGACCTGAGCCGAAGGCAGACACTTAACGACTGAGCCACCCAGGCGCCCCTGTATGGGGATTTCTTAAAGGGAGAGAGGCCAATGCCAGCAGGAAGAAGAGGGGTCTGAGCCCTAACAGCTCTTTCTGGGAACACACTGTACACCCTGCTTGGCTGTGTTTCCAGTTCCACACCAAAATGAAGTCTTTTCCCTTCACTCCATCTCGTCCTGGCTCCACCTGCCCCCCCCCACGTGTGACTCATTTAAAAGGCCACACGGTAGCCTGGCATTCAAAACACTCTCTCGAACCATCAAAATCTATGTCTCCATTGTCCCTACCGCGGCTGCCTTTGGCTTACCCAGATGCCTTCCCCCTCTCCCCAGATACAGATGGCCCTTCTCTGATGGTGTTTCCTTCCTCATTGCTCAGTCACTCCGTGGCAAGTCTTGGCTCCATTGTTGCCTTGTCTCTAGAACCGGTCCCGCTTCCTTCACCGGATACTGGCCGGCATTCGCTGTGTCCCAGACTCTCACCTTCTGTGTCCCTATTACCACAGGATTGTTATGTTACCACATCACATGTGCACACACATATTTCCTATTTATCTATCTACATAGCCATCTATCAATACACCTACCCATACACACTCACACACACTCACATCATTTTTGCATATCGTTTTTTCCCCTCTCCTCTGCTAAATTGTAAGTTCCTTGGGGTCAGGAAGTAGGTATAATTTATCTGTATTGCAGCTAAACTGGCCAGATGATATCTGGCACATAGTAGGTATTTAATAAATACTTACTGAACAAATAAGTACTGAATTGAAGCTTTGAGTTTGAAAGCATGAAAATGTTTAAATATCTCCAGGCATTTAAAATCAATTCAATGTTAACAAAGATAGCAACTGTTTATCCTAGCAATGTTTGCAAGAGAGTGCCGAGGCCAACGTAAATATCATGCCCGCTGCCTAAGCCTCCTAGTGTGTGACAAAGGAAAGCAAGGCGCAGGGGTATCAGCTGGTGAGTTATAACCACATGGGATCACGTATCTCAAAATTTAATGAGTTTAGGGTCAGTGGGACATGTACTCTAGGACCAGCATCAGGTCTTTGGCATTCAGTGGTCTCTGAAGTCAGTGGCGTAGGTAACCATTTGGGGGCTCTGAACATATAGGTCGGAGGGCAACGCCCTCACCCTCTGCTGGTTATAAATACGCTTTCTCCTGAATATTAAAATCACGGGACTTTCTCCACCCCTGGAGAGAGCAAAAAAAGAGGCAGCTGACAGGCTGGTCCTGCATATGGGAGAGATCTTTTGTACTTGCTACTCACACACCAGTTCACGGGGATTCTCACCAAGACACACTCCTTATACGTTTGAGGGCCTGACTGGAATGGGCAAGAATGACAAACAGCTCCCAAATTCTCTAACACTCGGGAACCAACACCTTTAAACTAGTTACATCATCAGGCAGGTAGGGACCCTCACTGGCTAGTGGCACCCAGATCTTTTGAGGACTACTGGAGAGTAGCTGTGGTACCTTTAAGAAACATCAGTGTTCAAAAGAAGCAATTGTTTCCTTTTTAGAAAAAGTCAGAAAATGTTAAGTTTAGCTAAGTATTTCTCCTGCAAAGATCACTTTGCACGTTCCATATCTAATCCTGCTCCCGGGGCCTGCCATCTGTTGGCTGGGGGGGTGGGGCCCCAGAACATAATCCAGCCTCAGTGAGCCCAGAGAGGGGGTGGGGCTTAGAGGAAACAGCTTGCGCTCGGAGCCAGATGGCTTTCTGTCTCTGTGCCTTAGAGCTTCGTGGCTTTGGGGAAATCACCTACCCTCTCTGAGCCCAGGCGGCTTAAGAGCCAAACTGAACTAATAGTGCTTACTCTTACAGTACTACTGCTGGGGTTGTAGAGGAATGCTGCCGGCTGCTGGCCAGCCCCACATTTTACCAGCTGTTTGACCCCGCACCTTCCCCAAATCTCATTCATCCTCAGTTGTTTCATCTGGAAAATGGGGATGAGAATGGTCCCTTCTTCATTGGTTTGAGGTGAGGATTAAATGAGATCGTAGGTATGAAGCACTGAGCACATAGCAAATGCTCGGGAAACGATAGCCATTTTTCTTCGAGAATGTGCATTTTGAGCAAGAGGTGCCCCACGCGTGGATGCCGATGGGAAGGGAGGACAGAGGACGCCGGGAGGCCCTTACCATGTTGCTGCAGCGGCTGCCTTCAGGCAGAAGCCGTCTTGGGGGAGCACCAAGCTCCTGACCGACACGTCAGCCCCCAGGCATTCAGAAGAACGCCCGGCATCTCCCGAAGCCTGTCTTGTAGCATCTGGGCGTCCACAGGGAAATCAGGAGCTGAGCACTGGCCTTGAAGCAAGGAGCTAACCATTGAGTCCTTAGTCACCGAGGGAGTCAAAAGTCAGGCTGCCCCCACCAGCTAATGCGTGGGGCCCGCTGCCAGGTTCCCCTCGGGGTGCACCTCCCTGGTGCTAATTCCTTGGGGGTTCAGCCTGAAACTTGAACCTCTCCCAGAGGTGCCAACATAACAGCACCGTACCTGCAGCCTGGAGCCTCCAGGGCCTGGAGCCCGCATAAACCCGCAGAGCACTTCCTACCTGTAGGGGAAGGCTCGGAGGGCGAGCACATCCTGATCCTGCCGGCTCTGGGGCTTCCTTTTGCTTCCCACCTAATCTTGCTGCAAATTCAGAAACTCACTTTGCTCCCTCTCCCATTCAATCCCCCCGCAGAGAGGTTGGCATCTCATTCTCTATGACGCATTCTTTCCTAGCTTGGCTGAAGGGGGACGCCGGGATTCCTGAAGCCCAGGAAGCTTTTGCAAAGTCGTTCATCCTTTCATTTGACAGATCACAGTCAGTCACCTTCCTGTGTGATGTCACCATGGTGAGCACCTCCAGAGTACAGAGGCAGAGGTGTGGGCTATGCTCCCAGGTGGCCAGCCACAGAGCCCTCTGCCCCCAGAGCACTCTTAGAACCCTGAACTTGACTTTCAGGATGCCCCTGGGATCCTGTTGGAAGACTGCCTTGCAGATGAAATTGCCTTTTGAGAGGTCTTTTTAGTTCTTCTTTAATTAAACCTCCTTGGACGTGGTCCAAAGATGGCCTGCCTTGACCAGAACTTGACTCTATGATGTTAGAATGTGAGACTCCCTGGTGCCTTAAAGCCTTACCTTCCTCCCCATCCGCACTCCATTCAGGCTCTGGTAACCTATCTCCTCGGGGTCTATTTCCTCAGTATTGTGATCAGAGGTAAGGAACCCGGTCCCCAACCATGTCCAGTGAATGGTGCCTACAGCACCTCTAACAGACATGCCGGCTTTGGTGTAAAAACAAGAATAAAAGTAAATACAATAAAGCTCGAGGGGTTGGGTAAGCCCTCGAGGTTGCACGGCTCTGCAGAGGGGTAGGACAGCCCCATGGATGTGACACATGGCCATGGCAGCATCTTGTGAACCTACGAAGCCAGGGACAGGGGCATGCCCCTGAAATGAATGCCCGGGCATCTGGCATGCCCTCCTTAAAGGACAAAGCATCTTTAGCTTTGTACCCCCAACACCCAACACATGCAGCCAAATTCCAAACGATGTTGAAAGATTTCTCCCCTCTCAGGAGGTTCTCCTTCCCCACCCCCACTCAGATCCCTCTCGTGGCCTGCCCCCCCTCTTTCTGCATCCGCCTTAGAAAGCTCCCCTTGCCTCCCCACCCAGTAGGCTCCCTTGTCTGTCACCCCTCCTCCTGTCTTCCACACACCACCCCCTCCACAGAAAGACCTAATACTCTGACACACTTGTACTTATTTAAGACCCTTCTTCCTCCTTTCTGAAACAGAGACTGCTTATTCTCAAAAGCTGGCCTCTCTCTGTGCTATTCCTGCGCCGAAGGAACATGTGTTCAGGAGGAGAAGAAAAGGCTCTGGACTAGGTGATTTCCATAATTATGCTTCCCAGGCCCCCACCACCATTCAGCTGACAGTCTTTTCTCCCCTGCCAAGTGGGCCTGCTCTGGCTCTCTCTTTTGCACCCCGCACCACCCCCACCCCGAGCCCTCAACCCAGCTTTTGCAAACACGCCAGCACTCTTACATTTCACAATAAGTAAATGGTTAAAAAAAAAAAAAAACAACTCCATTTTCTTTCTCATGCAGCAGATGGCAGGTCTCAGGAACTTGGTGAAAATTAGGCTTTCTGATTTTCTAATAAATTTCAGTATCTCACACAAAAAGCACAAGCTCATTCTGATTCTGATGTTAAGTACCATATGGCATCTCATTCGTGGGTGGCGGCAGCCTCATCCTCAGGGTAACGAGGAAGGGGGGATCTTCCCTAGAACGAGACTGAGCTTGCATGGACCAGTTGGATTCCTCGGTGAATACCATGTGGTAAGAATACTGTATATGGCGATGGAGCAATCATCTCTCTTTTACGGTATGTGTTAATTTTCACTGCCCATTTTCCTAATTACAACTGCCACCCAAAGGACTACTTTTTTAAATACCCTGTAAACATTTGAAAAGACATAGGCAGTGTGTGCATGGAGAAAAACGTCCCTGGACTTGGAAACTGTCTGGAAAATTGGCTGACGTTTTATGTTTCTCAATGGCATAGACAGCCTAGTGAGGAACTTCCCATATATGGAAATTCCCTTCTCTCTTCTACGACAAAAGGGCCCCCCTGCCCAGACTATAACTGTTGTTCTGAGGGCCACTTTTCACTGCTGCTTCTTTTGGTCCTCAGGGTGCAGTTGGGTGAGCCTTGACAAATGTCTCCACCTGGGAGCTCACCAGCTCACACCCCAGTAAAAAGATAAACCATCTCCATCATCACAGAAAGCTCCCTCGTGCCTTCTCAATCAGCGCCTCGCCCCCAATGACTCTTCTGATAATCTCGATAGATTAGTTTTGCTGGCTCTTAAACTTCAGAACTTCATATAAATTAAATCAAACAGCATGTTCTCTTCTGTATCTGGCCTCACTTTTACCCCGTGTTTGGTGCATTGAAGAAACTTATTTCCCAAATTGGACATATGTCTGGAAACACACACTCATTTATCCATATTCTATGATATGTAATGAGACCCTATAAGACACCTCTCATCTCCTGTGGTCTATGGACTAGGTCTCATGTGTAATGAGAAACCTAAACTTTTCCTTTTGTACATGACAAGTGGGCAGGGGAGGTGAGAAACCATAGGGAGGTTACTAGAGTCAATCCGTATAGTTTGAGGAAAGAAATGAGAGCAAGAGGGCAAGGAAAGAGTACGTGGGAAGAAGATTTTCTCTGATAAAATATAACCATTATCTGGTTTTTGTTTCTTGGTCTTTGCCTTTCTAAGCTGCCTTACTCTTGGTGAGCCCAAGAGAAGGAAACTGAGATTAGCTAGTATTCACCTGGCTCGCTAAGAGGGACTGGGACATAGAAGAGATAAACTGATGGGAGTGCATCAGAGAGACTGAGAGAGGAGTCTCAGTATCAGCCCAAGGCATAGGGTGCTCTCAGAGAGGTGAGTTCTGTGTAACTTTGCTCGCACCAAGCGTGCTGCGGGGTTGGTCTTGATTTCCTCCACGGAGGGACTAATATCTCATTGAAAGACGGCTTCAGGTAGAGATTGTTCGGCTGAGGATATAGCTGCAAAATGGAGCCAGATTTATTTCAGGCATGTGTTCATATTTGGAACTTCTGCATGCAGAAACAACAGGGCACTTAGCAAGGTTTAATCTTCAGGAAAAACTTTCCAGAAGACAGGGTGGTTCCTTTTTTTCTTCCAGTTTTATTGAGAAATAATTGGCATCTTGGTTTAAGGTATACAGCATGATGGCATGATTTACATATCATCTGAAAAATGATTACCACAATTGGTTCAGCTAACATCCACTTCTCATAGAGATACAAGAAAAAGAAAGAAAAAAGGAAAACAGTTTTCTTCTTGTGATGAGAACTCACAGAATATACTTCTTTAACAACTTCCCTATATACAGCAGTGTCCGCTAATCATCACTTTGTACATTACATCGCTGGTGCTTATTTATCTCATAACCGGAATTCGTACCTTTTGACCACCTTCCTCCAATTTCACCTCCGCCCCCTCCACCTCTGGTTATCACAAGTTTGATCTCTTTTTCCATGAGTTCTTTTTTTTTTTTTAAAGGTTTTACATATATGTGAGATAATACGGTATTTTTCTTTCTCTGTCTGACTTATTTCACATGGCATAATGCCTACTGGGCCCATCCATGTTTTTGCAGATGGTAGGGTTTCCTTGTTTTTAATGTCTGAATACTATTCCACTGTGTGTATGTGCATGTGTGTGTGTGTGTGTCCATACCACAGCTCCTTTTATCCCTTCATCCCCTGATGGACACTTAGGTTGCTTCCATGGCTTGGCTATTGTAAATAAGGCTGCTATGAACATGGGGATGCAGCTATGTTTTCAAGTTAGTGGATATATTCCCAAAAGTGGAATTGCTGGATGATTTGGTAGTTCTATTTTTACTTTTCTGAGGCTCCTCCATACTCCATACTGTTTTCCATAGCAGCTGTACCAATTTACAATCCCACCAACAGAGCGTAAGGGTTCCCTCTCTCCATATCCATGCCAGCATTTATTACTGCTTGTCTTTTTGATGATGGCCATTCTAACAGATGTGAGGTGATATTTCATTGTGGTTTTCATTTGCATTTCCCTGTTCCTTAGTGATGCTCAGCATCTTTTCATGTAACTGTTGGCCTTTTATCTATTTTCTTTGGCAAAATGTCTATTCAGATCCTTTGCCAATTTTTTAATTGGGTTGTTTTTTGGGGTTTTTTGTTACTGAGTTGTATGAGTTCCTTATATATTTTGGATATTAACCCTTTATCAGATGTATAATTTGCAGATATTTTTCCCATTCTACAGATTGTCTTTTCATTTGATTCATGGCTTCTTTTGCTATGTAGAAGCTTTTTAGTTTGATGCAGTTCTGTGTGTTCATTTTTTATTTTGTTGCTTGTGCTTTAGGTGTCATATCTAAAAAAAAATCATTACCAACACCCATGTCAAGGAGCTTTATTCCTGTGTTTTCTTCTAGGAGGTTCATGTTTTCAGGTCTTACATTTAAGTCTTCAATCCATTTGAGTAAATTTTTGTGGGTGATGTTAAGATGTGGATCCAGTTTCATTCCTTTGCATGTGAATATCCAATTATCCCAGCACCATTTATTGAAGAGACTGTCTTTGCTCCATTAAGTAGTCTTGGCTCTCTTGTCAAATATTAATTGACTATATATGCTGGGGTTTATTTCCAGGCTCTCGATTCTGTTTCATTGGTCTGTTTGTCTGTTTTGATGCCAATACCATGCTATTTTGATGACTATAGCTTTATAGTATAGCTTGATATCAGGAAATGTGATGCCTCCTGTTTTGTTCTTCTTAGGATTTCTTTATCTATTTGTCATCTTTGGTGGTTGCATATAAATTTTAGGAATGCTTTTTCTCTTCTGTAAAAAATGCCATTAGAGGACATCTGGGTGGCTCAAGTCATTTAAGCGTCTACCTTCAGCTCAGGTCACAATCCCAGGGTCCTGTAATCAAGTCCCACACTGGGCTCCTTGCTCGGCGGGGAGCCTGCTTCTCTGTCTCCCTCTATTGGTCCCGCTGCTTGTGCTCTGTTCCCCCCGCCCTGCTGACAAATAAATAAATAAATAAAATCTTTTTTAAAAAATGCATTTGGAATCTTGATAAGGATTTCAATGAATCTATAGATGGCTTTTGGTAGTATTGACATTTTAACAACATTAATTCTTCCAGTTCCTGAACAGAGGAAACCTTTCTATTTTTGTCTTCTTAGATTTCTTTCATCAATGTCTTATAGTTTTCAGAGTAGAGATCTTTCATTTCCTTAAATTTATTCCTATGTATTTTATTACTTTTTGGTGCTATTGTAAATGGAATCAATTTATTTCTTTTCAGAAAATTCATTGTTAGTGTATAGAAATGCTACTGAATTTTTAATGTTAGTTTTATATCCTACAACTTTACTGAATTTCATTGATTCAATCTAATAGTTTTTTGGTTGAGTCTTTAGAATTTTCTATATATAAAATATCATCTGCAATAGATACAGGTTTACTTCTTCTTTTCCCATTCTAATAGCTTTTATTTCTTTTTCCTTTTTGTGCTTTTCCAACACTTACTATTATTATTATTACTATTATTATTATTTACTTACTTGTACCTGTCATTTCTTTTTCTTGCCTGATGGCTCTAGCTACGAACTTCCAGTATTATGTTGAATAAGAGTGGTGGGAGTGGGCATCCTTGTCTTGTTCCTGATCTTAAAGGAAAAGTTCAGCTTTTTACTATTGAGCATGACATTAGCTGTGGGCTTTCCTATATGGCCTTTATTAGGTTGAGATATTTTCCTTCTGTACCTAATTTTTTAAGAGCATTTATCGTGAACAGATGTTGAATTTTGTCAAATGCTTTTTTATGTCTATTGAGATGATTATATAATTCTTTTCTTTCATTCTGTTAATGTGATATACCACACTGATTGATTTGTGTAGGTTGAACCATCCTTACGATCCAGGAATCAATCCCACTTGATCATGGTGAATGATCCTTTTAATGTGCTGCTTAATTCAGTTTGCCAGTATTTTATTGAGGATTTTTTGCCTCTATATTTATCAGGCATGTTGCCTGTGGTTTTCTTTTCTAGTAGTGTCCTTTTCTGGTTTTGGTATCAGGATGATGCTGGCCTCGTAAAATGAGTTTGTGTTCCCTCCTCTTCAATATTTTAGAAGAGTTTGAAAATGATTGCCATTAATTATTCTGTAAATGTTTGGTAGAATTAACCAGTGAAGCCATCTGGTCCTGGGCTTTCCTCCATTAGGAGAATTTTTATTACTGATTTAATCTCCTTACTAGTAATTGGTCTATTCAGATTTTCTATTTCTTCCTTTCTTTCTATTCTAGTCCTTTCTTTCTTCAGTCTTAGTAAGTTGTATATTTCTAAGAATTTTTCCATTTCTTCTAGGTTGTTCAGTTTGTTAGCATATAGTTGTTCATGTAGCCTCTTACGATCCTTTGTCTTTCTTTGGTATCAGATGTAATGTCTCCTTTTTCATTTATAATATTGCTTATTTGAGCCCTTTCTTTTTCCCCCGGTTAGTCTAGCTAGGGCTTTGTCAATTTTGTTTATCTTCTCAAAAAACCAACTTATAATTTGGTTAATCTTTTCTATTTTTTCCCCATTCTCTATTTCATTTACTTCTACCCTCATCTGTATTATTTCCTTTTATCTGCTAACTTAAGGTTCAATTTGTTCTTCTTTTTCTAGTTCCCTAAGGCATAGAGTTATGTTGCTTACTTGAGATCTTTCTTGCTTCTTAATGTAGCTGTTTATTGCTACGAACTTGCTTCTTAGTCCTGCTTTTGCTGCATCCCACAAGTACTCGCATGCTATGTTTCCATTTTCATTTGTCTTGGTTTATTTTCTAAATCTTCATAATAAGTGCCTGTTGTACCCTTGTCATGCTAGCTGTGATAATAATAGCTCAGTTCTACCAAGCCTCACTATGTGCCTGGCACAAAACACTATAGGATGAACTACATGAAATTGCTGTTCTTGTGAGCCAAAGACTTGAACACCAGCAATTTCATTTGGTTCCAGTGAATATTATTTCATCCTTACCAGAATCCTATAAAGTAGGTCCTATTACCATTAACTCCCTTTAAAGATGACAACACTGAGTTACAGAGAAGTTAAGTAGCTTCCTTGAGGCTCCAAAGCTAGTGTAGGAGCTGGTATTCAAACTCAGTCCCAAGTCTCTATAGCCTCCAAGAAAAGAATAAAAATGGTGGGTTATAACCCCTTTCTTTTTTTCTACAAGAGCCCCCTTTCTGAGGCCTGTCTCGAAATCAGGTGGTATCTTCAGAAAAATCTTTTTCCAAGAAAGTCAAACTGTGGCCCATGGAGGCCCGCTTTCTTTCATCTGCCCCACTGGTGGATGACATTCTACTTTGGACCTGGAGTTGGTACAGTGTTGTGAAAAAACCCTGGAAAATAGGTTCTGAATGTGGAACTCTGGGTCTTTCTATTTCAAACCAGAGCCTTCCCTTAGAACTGAGGAAAACAGCAAGAGCTGAAGCTTTTCCTTGTTGAACCCAGTTCACTTCCACCCTCCCTAGCAGTCCCGTGCTTTCTGGCAATGGTATCTACGTCATTCTAAGAGGGCATGTTTCTTTCTCTTTCTGTTTGAATTTCAAGCCCTTCAGGGATATAGAAAGAGGACCAACAGAATTATTAGGCGTGAAGTGCCACCATGTGGCCAAATGACCACATACCAGCAGCCCGCTGCGTACGTGCTCCACTGTAAGGGAGGCCATGGGATATGGCTTTGAATGTCCACAAACGCAGACACGTTTGGCACACTGGACCCAGGTGTGAGTCCTCCCTCTGGGACTGGTTCCCTAGGTCTGGATTAATCATGAAAATGTCATTCATCTTCCCAAGTGGCAGTTCCCCTCAGTGTCATACGGGGCTATGATTTTCGGGGGTGGGAGTCCAGGGACTGGAAAGTGAAGACCCATTTGCCTTTCCAAATTACATATAGAAGCCAGGCAAGAGTGGAGATGAGGGGTCATATCAAACAATAGCTCTGACACTCCTGTTAAAGCTCATTTAAGACCAAATTCAGCAAATTTCAAATCTACCCTAATCCATACTTCCATTTAATTTTGGGAAAAGCTGCAAATGAATCAGATGATCTGGGGGCCATATGTAGAGGAAGCATGACGATAAAGGATTGTCACATTGTAATCAACTGATCATAACTGATATATTGATATTTTTAATGAGCCCATAATAGTATTGGCTGCAATATTTATTGTGTGCTTTCTGTGTGCCAGACACTATGCGGAGTACTCTGTGTGCATTGTTGCATTAGGGGCTCCTATACCCCATGAGGCAGTCATTTTATGATCAGGTAGCCATTTCAGGAAACTGAGGCTGAGAGCAGTTGAGTATCACGCCCACGGCCAGCCAGCCACTGAGTGGAACAGTGGAGACTCAAGCCAGACCTCTGATTCAAGAGCACATTCTTTTTTCTTTTTTTTTTTTAAGATTTATTTATTTATTTGACAGAGAGAGAGAGCAAGAGAGGGAACACAAGCAGGGGGAGTGGGAGAGGGAGAAATGGGCTCCCCGCTGAGCAGGGAACCCGATGCAGGGCTCGATCCCAGGACCCTGGGATCATGACCTGAGCCGAAGGCAGACGCTTAACAACTGAGCCACCCAGGCGTCCCTCAAGAGCACATTCTTAACCTTATGTTGGTTCAGTACTACCTTCTTCCAAACGGTTATTTCAGGAGGCTGTACTACCTCTAATCATGTCTTACACATTTCAGGATTTCTCTTTTACAGCTATTTTAGAGTATGTGGCAGAATTTTTGACTCTTCTAAGTGATGGTGGCAAATCATTGTCCTTTCATATGGCCACAGTTAACAATTACTACCTACCAGGCACTTTACCGGAAAGCCTTCATTTTTCCCTCACCATAACACTGCAGGTTAAGAACTGGTATTATCGTGCTCTATTCTCATTTGAGAAAAATGAGGCCCAGAGAGCCTAAGTCACCAGGCCACATTTATACCCCAGGGCTGCAGGGTCCACAGAAGGCCACCCGGTGAGAGCAGGTGAGAGCAGGTGGTTGCTCATTGGCTGAGGCAGTGTGAGGGCCTGACCCCACCTAGCCCCACCCCCACCCTGGGAAAGGGGCCCCTAGCCACTGAGGCTGCCTGCTGGATCCTTGCCGCCCTGGTCCCTGGTCCATAACACTCCACTGCCTCTCCGGAGCTTTAGAAACAACCAGAAGGAATCTGGAGCTGGGTTTTGTGAGTAGGGTCAGTGAGCTCTCTGGACGTAGACAATATCATTTTGAATCAAAATCAAGACTCTTTTTCTTACTTGGCTTTGGTGCATGCCCTGCTGGCCCCACACCCTCCCCCTCCATTATCTGTACTCTGTTCCCCCAAACTTGGAGCATTTTCTTTACCTCATTAAATGCTTTTCCTTGCACCACACATGCTCCTTCTCTCCCAAGCCTTTAAATGTAGGGGTACTCTGGCCTGCTCCTCCACCTCACTGCCCTTTAGATTTCCACTTGATATCTTAGTGACTGAATCTCCTCATGACTTCAGATTCTGTCTCTGTGGTGGCAGTTCCCGGTTTCGTACCTCTAGATCCAGCCACCCCCCTGAGCTCTACACAGAGGTGTCTAATCTCCCACCTGGAAGTCCACAGAAAGCTCTGAGTTAACATCTACAAAATAGAACTTTTAATTTCTCTCCCCAGTTCCCCTGCAGAAAAACTCTGCTGAGCAGCCCCTCTGTTAATCAGCTTAATAAAGGGTACCTGTGGTCACTAGCGCCTCGAGCTAGACCCCCGTGTCTCTGTATCTAGTTCCCAGCAAGCCTAAATACCTGTAAGTCCTGCTTCAGAGTCTCTCCCAACCCAGTCCTCTTGTGGCAGCCCAGTCCTCCCATCCAGGCAGCCAGCAATGCCTCTTGTCTGGCCCACAGTAGAGTGACCCAGCTGTTGTCCCAAATTGTCCCTTTGAGCCCTTCAGTAAAACCCCCACCCAACAGCCACAGTCATCTTTCAAAAATTAAATCAGATTGTACTACTCCTCTGTTCAGAACCCTCCAAGGACCACCCAGTACATTCATTCCTGCATCCTCAAGGTCCCTTCCTGCCTGGGGCCTTTACGGGGGCTCTTTCCTTGGCCTGACCAGTCCTCCCCCTGGTCTCATTAATCCCTGCCTCATGCAGGGCTCTATTCAAGTATCACCACCTCTGCAGGGCTTTCTCTGACTAAAAATCTCACCTCCTTCCCATTCTCTATTTTACTTCACAGGATTGATCATTCCCTGACACGTTATTACATTTGAATATATATGCAAGTAGTATATGATTGCTTACTGCCTGCACACCCCTTCCCACCAAATTTATATAAGCTCTGAAGGCAGGGATCTGGTCTTACTGTTCTAATCTCAGGGCCTGGAAGATTTCTGAGCACATACAGGTGCTCAGTAATACCTTTGGAATAAATCAGTGATGTCTTCAAACTCCTTCCAACGCCATACCCCCTCCAGCACAGATCCTTTGCCCGTGACATTCCCTCAGCCTGAATCTCTCTCTCTGTAGCCCCCAGCCCTTTACATTTTGATGCCTCATATTCCCCTAAAGATCTCAGCTCACTGCCGCTTCATTCATTTATGCAATCTGTAAATCATTCAGTCAATAAACAGTTGTTGGTGTAGGCACTGTTCTTAACACAGGGCATAGAGCATGAACAGAATAAGCTACTGCTTATTGGAGCTCATAATCTAATGGGGGCAGGCGTGCACAAGTGAATGTGTATGAGTGAGTGTGTGCAAGTGTGTATATGTGTGCATGTGTGTACAGTCATGTGTTAGATCACCGTAGACACAGTGCAGCCAGCTAATGCATGGTAGAGATTAAAAGCAGTGATGGTTGAGATAGGGTGGTCAAGAAGACTTCTCTGAGGAGGTGACATTTGAGTATCTGAGTATGACAAATGAAGCTATGTGAGATCAAGAAAGCCCTTCCCAAGCCACCCTGCCCCAGCCAGTTCAGATGCCCCCCTTACAAGTTCTCTGTGACACCACAGGCCTCCCTTCCAGAACTTACCACAATTCTGATTCATGTGTGCTGGTGTAACCCTTTGATGAAGGTCTGTGTCTCCCCCCCAGCCAAAAACTCCGTGAGAGACTCTGTTTATATTCTATCCCCAGACACAGGCTGGGACATAGTAAATGCTCAATATTCTTTGTCAAATGACAAACAGATGGATAAACAAACATGGGCAATTTCCCCAAGAGAATGACCAGCAGGCTCAGACACGCTCTGTGGCCTGGGAGGTCAACCAAAATGGCTACATCAATTTATTTACAAAGTGTGTCTGCCCAACCTCTCCCATCACCAGCACCACACTCCTCCTGCCCCTTTCAGGAACTGCCCTGACCCATGCTGTTGATGAGGAACTGGGGGGGTCCAAGGCAGCCATGTTTGATTGGAAGGAGGTGGGAGCAGATATCACCAGAGAATGCATGTGAACCACAGGGGACCGTGGGCAAGATCCACCACAGAAGTCAGATTGTGGGCCTGAGGGCCTCTCTTTCTGAGGCTGTGGGGAGCTCAGGTTGGTTTAACCCCACAGCATTTCAGGGCCACTTCCGGGCTCACCCCCCCCACACCCCCACCCCCACACACACACAGCTATATTGCATCTTCTGAGGCTTCTGCTCTCCACTCTTCAGTTCAAGGTGGGATAACGCTTAATTCTTGAGCCCTGTCTGATCAAGTCTCCTTGATTTCTGTCAATCTGGCTTTCCACAGCAGCTCAGTAGAAACCCTGCCCTTCAGTCAAGGGCATCCCCTTGCTGGCCAGTACCCTTTCTGTGACTTTCCTGATAACTACCCTTGTGCATTAAATGACAGCCTTTAGCAATCCTCTGCCAGGGTCTAAAGGTGTCTTTCAAGAGAACCTCTGCCATGAAGTTCTCTGTAACACCTTGATCTGAGTGCACTCTCGGCTTGTGTGGAACTCCTCTTGTGTGTGGACTGAAATGCTCAATGAAGCAGTAAATGCCCAGCAATGTCTGATCCATGTTTGTTCTATCTTCCCCCCATTAGGTTGCCAATTACCTAAGGGCAGAAAGTGTGTCTTATATTATTTTGCTTGGTATACAGCAGTTGCTTACTAAGGACTTGATAGACTGATTGAAGGAAAACATCACTCTTGACCATCAGCAATGTTTATGTAGACTTGCTATCCATTCTTCATCCTTACAGGGTTGAAGTACTGTGTTTTTCCACCTGGTAATTTTGTATAATCAGAAAGTCTTTCCAAAATAAGAAGCTGTCCGACAAGACAGAATCTCTTTCACAAAACTAGAGGGTGGCAACTGTAATAAAGAAATTGGGAAATGACACCTAAGGCAGAGTTCACAATGGATATTGGGCAGTTAGAATCAAGCTTAAAAGGAAATTAGGCTGGGTTACTAAGAAGGACGAGAACACCTTGTGATACCGTGTGTGGCGGGCTGAATTATGGTCTCCCCACGATGTCTGCATCCCAATCCCCAGAATCTGTGAATGTTACCTTATGTGGCAAAAGGGATTTTGCAGATTTGATTCAGTTGAGGTTTCTGAGATGGGGAGATGATCCTGGGTCATCCAGGTGGGACTGACATAATCACAAAGGTCCATCCATATAAGGGGCAGGGAGGAGATCAGAGTGAGTAGGTGCAGACAGGAGGACAGAAGCAAAAGGCTGGGGTGATGTAAGGTGGGGCTCACAAGCCAGTTCCTTAGTAAGCAACTGGAAAAGGCCAGGGGATGAATGCTTCCCTCAAAGCCTCCAGAAGAAATCAATCCTGCCCACACCTTGACTTATCCCAGTCAGACTGATTTTAGTTCTGACCTCTAGCCTATAAGAGAATAAATTTATATTGTTTTAAGCCCCTAAAGTTGTGGGAATTGTTACAGCCCCAGGAAGAAACCAATTCACCATGAAAAGACCATCAGTGATGAGAGGAATGTAGTCTCCTCTGGGCTCTGTCTGAGAGTGGGCCCAGAAAGTTCTGTCCTGGAAGCCATGTTCTCAGTTGCAGGGCTACCACCAAAGGGCTGGAGATATGCCACTCCAACTAAACTCCCCACTGATCTTCCTTTGTGAAGAAGACACATTGTGGTGGGAGCTAGAAAGCAAGGTCTAAAGAACAAGCCCGATGCCAGGAACTCACATCCTCTTTTTGGACATTCTGTCTAAAGATAGGTATATTTCCATAAATCAAAACCAAGACAATCCGGGGAAGCTACCACAGTGCCTCAAGGAGCAGCTGATTGAATAAGTGGTCAATTCACAGGTGAAAAGAATCAATCAAATGAGCTGATTTTACTGAACTGACTTTTATTGTCTCAAATTTTATTTATCTCAAGACCCCATCTCAGGATTCCCTAGACAAAGCCCAGATCCCGGGGTTTATCACCAATTTCAAATACCTAAAATCATCCCAAAGACAAGCCAGCCTTCTGTTTCTGAATCGTGGAATTTCTTAGGCAGTTTGTGTATAGTCTCATTAAAGACAAAAATATACAAAACGTGAAGCAAAAGAGAAAAGCACAGCTTCATGTCCCATAAGCAATAAATGCTTAAAAAAAAAAAAAATCAAGATTCCAAACATCCTCTCTGTCCTGTTTATTTTTTTCTTATCTGTAAAGCAAAATGTACACAGAGTCTTCACCACATAATGTCAGGGTCGAATCTATGATAAACTGTAGTTTGATAAGAGGCAGGGTAAAGAGACCTTCATCCTAAAATGATCCTCAGCAGTGAATTTTCATTTGTGGGGCTTCAAAACAAGGCCACAATTGGGGAAAAGAAAGGTCTGTGGCAATGTTAACTTGGTGTGCTTTAATGCAATTTATAAAACAAATCTCCCAAACGTTTATTTTTCAGTCAAGCTTCTGGCTAGAGTGGGTTTAGGATAAGCAACAAAATGAAAGAAATCTCCCAAACATTAACATTGGCACTCAAAAAGAAAATAATAATAAAGACAAGTATTAAAACATTTCCAGTAAATTTTCATCTGAAATGTGTTGATACAAGATTTCTAAGAATGCCACATAATTATTAGCGTATTTTTTTTCTTCTCGTAGGAGTTATAAATACTTAGAATCAGATAGTTGGGTTCACATAGATAAAAAGTTCTTTATTAAAAAACTCAACAATAAGAATATCATTACGTGAGCCTGGAAGGAGAGCTCTGTTCTGTTCTCAGACTAGCCTTAGCCTGGAGCATTCTGGGCTTAATTTGGATTATTGGTTTGTCCTCGTCTGTCTCCCTCCCTTATCCCCAAGAGCACGCTTGCATTCATGAGCATGCACCAACGGATGACTTCTTTCTTTATAAGAAAATACCAGAAGAAATAGTAAGAGTGAACAAAATGCAATGTATTCTCCGAACCAGTGGCTCTCAAACTCGAGCAGGCAGAAATGCAAAAAGTATGTGAGAAATGCAATTTAAAAGGTAATTCTGATTCAGATAGATACTAAACTCACAAATCCTTTCTAGTCCAAAAGAACATAAGGATGCTGATTTTCTTTTTATTTGGGGGAGGGGAGAGGCACAGCCTGCCATAAACTGGTTGCAGGGGTGTCTGTAAGGACTTTCTGGACAGTAATTTGAAGAAAAGCACCGCTCATCTCCCGCTGTCCCCAGCCCACCACCTGTGGGAAGTGAAGCTGGGTTTGGGGGCTGGGAGAGATAGTGAGGTCCCAAGGCAGAGCCCTGACACACTCCTTCCCAATGCCAGGGCATTGGCCCCATCTCCAGCGTCATCCAGCAGAAGGAGCTGCTTCCTGAACTGCATTCTGCACAAAGGAAGGCAACCTCTGTTTGTAACCAGAGTGTTTCTGAGCCCCATAGAGACAACTGCCTTTCTGACAACTTTGGCCCAGAGATCCAAGTGGGGGTGTGGGGGTGCTCATTTCCTGTGCTGAGCACAATGTTAGCAGCCACTTGGACAGATGCACAGAGAACTGAAACAGGCCCCAGGGGAGGCCAGGTTAGTGAGCCCAGACACTCCCACTCAAGGCCTTCCATTCCTTCTGCTAGAAGACCAGCCAGGCCGTACCTACCTGCTAACCTGCTGTGCCAGGCGAGCCAGGCTCCAGAGTCTCCTCAGGCAGGTGCTCTGGGAGGCCGCAGGTGTGTTTGGCACTAACTGGGCACCGGGGGCAGCGCTGATGGGCTCATGGGCTTGACTTGGTTCCAATTTCCATTTTTAACCCTTCCAAACACTGTGTGCTGCGCTGAAAGCCGCCACATTCTCAGGGACCCAGGCTGAGTCAGGCTGACTGGCCCGAAAGAAGTCAAGGCACTGTTCACTCCCAGAGTTTCTCTCGAAGCAGCCACTGCCCTTTGGGGTTCTCGGTCTCATGGAAGTCCTCCCCCGGAGACGCCAGGGGGTCCAGCGCAAAGAGCTCTGCATCCCATTCCATGTCTTCTCCTGAGAAGTTGAAGAGGATCTGTCTGGGGCTCCCCAGGCTGGAAGGGAGGAATGAGGCAGAGGGTTTAAGTGCGGCTTGGCTGACTGCACAGAGAAGGGATGCTCTGATTCACTCTTCCCGTGGAGACCCTCAGATGCTCCCCGATGCTGGGCCTTGCAGAGGCCAAAGCAGTGTCATCATGGGGGCTGGCCCCTGGGCTGCCTTGAGCGGGAAGGATGGACGATGAGGGCTGGAGCCTGGTTTCAGTGTGTCCAGTATGTAGTCCATTATTATGGGAGGAAAAATGCTATTTAGAAAAGCTCCAAACCCATCAGAGTTGAATGGCTCTTGTACAAAGAAAAACAAGTGGCTGAGCCCAGATACACCCTTCTTTTGTGAAAGGGGAGGTCCCTACAGCATGACCTGGGTTGCCCAGAGCAAGAGAGTACTTACTGCCCTGAATAAGTAGGCCACAGGAACTTGGGGGCTAACGATGGTAACTCGTCTTGGCAGAGTTGGAGCTGGAGGGAAAAAGGCCGAAAAATGGTAGCAAGGTGGCCAGGAGGGGCCCAGCCGACAAGAAGTTCTCCATCTAAGTCAGGCCAATGCCTTTCCAAGGCAGGGGCAGCTGCTTAGTTTGGTGTTGGTTCCCTCTTGGTGCTATGCCCTCCTCAACCCAAACACTCATTAAAAATTCCTAGCACACAGGTTGTCAGTGGCAAGGTGAGGGGGGGTGGGGAAGCAATGAAGGAGGGGGGCACAAAGCACGTGGGCTACAAAGGCCAGAAGGAAGGGCAGGGCAGATCCAGAGCCAAAGTGACAGTGAGGAGTGGTGACAGGGGTGAACCAGGCTGGAGTATAAGCATAGACTTATACTCCACTTATACTTTTTTTTCCAAAAGAAAAAACATTTTTAACAAAGATCTCCCTCCCCCCAAAATACATAAAAATAATTTTTGGTATATAGGATGGGGACTCAAGGCACCTTAAGAACCACCCCAGGAGTCTGGAGGACACAAAAACATCTTGGTTGTACGACTTGGTCCAAGCACTTACTCTTTTTTGCAGGCTTTGGGCTTAAATTTCAAGGTGCTGAATGCCCCTTCCACAGCCTTGGGCAAGTAAATGGGGTGCCTCTCGAGTCTCCTCTGAGTGCCAATGGTCCTGCACTCCATGGTCCTTCGAGACTGGCCATGTGTCCCGTGCACAGCACGCGCAGCGATGTCCTCCGAGTGCCGGCGTGGCGCCCGCAGGATCCAGTTGGAGTGCAAGCTGTGCTCCCGGGAGCTGGTGGCCACTGGAAGAGAGAAGCAGCAGTCCCAGGAAAGGAGGACTCGGCGTCAGGGAGGAGCAGGAGAGGTGGTGTGGTGACTCGGGCTGAGAACCACAACAAATGCATAGATACCACAGCGGGTTCTTAGAAAGGATGGGAAAGGCAAGCAGGGGGCACGATCTGATCTGACCCTGCAGTTATGGTTAGGGACACAGCAGAATATTGATGTGTTCATTAAAAATAAGGACACAGATCTATGTGTACTGACTGGCAAAGATACCCATGGTGTACTGCATATTGTGAAGCGAAAAGAGCAGATGACAAAATAGCAAAGAGATCCTATTTTTCTCCTCCTCGGTGGATTTTGCTGTTCTTTTGCCCATGTCCTGGGTCCCTCAGGCCCAACTGTCGAGAAGAGGGCTGGCCTCTGTTAGGGACCGAGGGGCTGCAGTCAGGGAGGAGGGCGAGCAGATGCCCCTCCAGGAAACAGTGAGCTTGGGGGGTGGGAGTATTCTTCTGTCAAATTCCACCAAACCCGATGAGAACCTAAATTTCACAGATACAGGTGTTTTGAGGCCAGACCAGCTACAAACCACAAGGATGTACTCTTCAACCTTTTGAGCATTAAGTAAAACACTCAAGAATTATTTAGTATTGGTACCAAAAGCTGATCCCTCAGTAACAAGGGCCAGTAATCCCTGAATAAAATCATCATCAGTGATGCCAAGAAGGACAAGTCAAAGATGAAAGAAACTGATAGTCAAGTAATGGAATTTAAAAGTGGGCTGAATTCAGGAAGTGGTCAAATTGCTTGCTTTCCACCAGGAGAGAGCCAGTGACACAGGCTGGTGGAGAAAAGCATCAGCCCAGCCCTCAGCTCGCTCGCTCTCCAGGGACCCAGGCTGGCCTAGGCAGGCCCCCTGCTCCTCTCCTGCCTTGTGCATCATCCTCAGAGCACTGATCATGAGGGCCTCAGAGGGCCCTGTGGGCAGAGGGGGGACAAAGCAGATGAAGGGTCGCTCAGGTCCAGCAGAGAGTGCCAAACTAGCTCAGGGAGTGTCAGAAGCCAGATTTTTAAATTCGGTCTCTGCTCCTTTTTCTTCTTTAAAAAAAAAAAAAATGTGGTAAAATACACATAACATAAAATTTACCATCTGAGTCATCTTTTAGTGCACAGTTAAGGAGTGCAGAATATGTCCCCACTGGTGAGTGACGGCTCTCCAGGACTTCATCTTGAAAGACTGAAACTCTGTCTTCACAGCCATATAGCACCAGCCCCCCCTCTAATCCCTTTCTTTAGTGCTTTGCCTCAGCTTTGGCCAGTGGACCACAGGAAGGAGTTTTTGTCCAGATATGGCCGTGAATGTTGTCGGGTGGTGGCTGCAGGGACACCCAAAGCCAAGGGCCCCCGAGGAGAAGAGCAAGCCCTGGGCGGGGCTCCGGAGTGTGGATGCGAGTTTCCCTTTACTCCGAGGTGGGGTTCCTGATAACTCATCAGACAGCCCACTCCAGAGACCGCCACCCACCCACCCCCTGCCCCCTGGGGGGGGGGAGCACTCACCATCAAAGTCCACGTCCTCATTTGGAGGCTCTGCCTCAGCAGCCTGGGGCCGCTTCTCTGTATCCAGTTCCGCAATGATGGAATCAAAGAAGGCCATGGCCTCGGCCACATCTGCGCTGAACTGGGAGCATTTCTTTGGGGTTGCTTTCTGCTAGAGGTGAAGGGCAGGAGAGAGAGTTGCCTGAGCCAGCCTCAGAGCACCCACACACAAGCAAGCCACCACCGCCAAAAAGAATGCAGCACTGCTGAAACTAAACGCATGTGAAGTTATGAATTTGCAGAGTTTAAAAAGTAAATTTAAATAAGTGGGGAAGGAGGGTGGATGCTCCGGACCCACAATTGCTGTAGGTCAATGGATTTCTAGTTGTCTCAAGGAGAGACAAATAAATAATAAGATCTACGTTCTTATTCAAGAGACTGTTTTGACCTTTAGGCAAAATACTTAGTCTTCCTTTGGACTTTTTCCCTGCCGGTAAACACCCAATTAGGTGATCCTGCAGCTCCGTTGATAGGCAATGAGGGGCTCACAGCAGGAAAGAAAGGACAAGATAGACTAGAAATGCTCTGAAAGAGCTGTCAGGGCCTAAAGTGGCCAAACTTGAGTTCAAGTCATGGTATAAATTGAAGAAAAATTAGTATGATTGAAAAGTATAAGGCATAATAAAATATGGAGTTAAAAAAAAAAAAAGTCTACTGAGTGCCTAACCAGGTTCCAGGCTCTGTCCTGATCTATTCTTCTTCATGATCTCATTCCTCACCACCATCTTCACAACCTCCCACCAGTGGTCTCGGGGGGCTGAAGGGGAAGTTCAAGCACCGTGGTGGACCTCCATGGAGAACTCACAATGAAAGGCACAGAA
>NC_138371.1:120348662-120394334 GCF_054177405.1 Leptonychotes weddellii | reverse complement strand
TTATTTGTGGGACATAAGGAATAGCATGGAGGACATTAGGAGAAGGAAGAGAAAAATGAAAGGGGGGAAATCAGAGGGGGAGATGAACCATGAGAGACTATGGACTCCGAGAAACAAACTGAGGTGTTAGAGGGGAGGGAGGTGGGGGAATGGGTTAGCCTGGTGATGGGTATTAAGGAGAGCACGATGATGGGTATTAAGGAGGGCACTGGGTGCTATACGCAAACAATGAACCATGGAACACTACATCAAAAACTGATGATGTAATGTATGCTGACTAACATAACATAATAAAAAAAAAAGAAAAAAAAGAAAAGAAACCTTCTTAAATTACAGTTGGAGTTTCTCAGGTTATTGGTTTATTGAAAGTCTTCTATGTGGCTGGAGCCATGCAAGAGGTTGGAGATAGAAAGATAAATAAGACACAGTGCCCCCATTCAAAGAGCTCGTGGCCAGTAGCAGAACTAACAAATGAACAGACAATTACAGTGCTGGGTGCTAAGTGCTAGATGGGGGTCAGACACAAGGAGGGGAAGAAATCCACTGTCTTAGATTGTGAATGTGAGAAGTGCCTTCCTAGGGAAATGCTTTCTCTGCTGTTAAAAGACAAGAAGTTAGCCAGGTGAATGGGGTGTGGTAAAGAGGAAAAGAGGGGACGAAGTATTATTTCTAGGCTGAGCAAACAGCATGTGCCTGGAAGATAGATTGGGGAATGTAATTACCCATCTTGTGGTCTGACTGAGAGGGGCTGCAGGAATTATATACTTTGTTATCAATCATCATTATACAGTTTGTCATCTTGTGGAGAGCTGTGCCAAGCAAAATAGAATGTTCTTTGCAGCTCATATTGAATCAGTACCACCTTTCAGCTCTGTAAACCAGATATAGGCCAAGTGATAGAGACTCTCCCAGTAACTGATGCTCCAGAAAACCGGCATTTTAATATCACTGTGTTTGCACAAAGTCTCCCCAGCAGATCTGAAAAATAATTCCCAGAGATGTAAAAAGAGATCTAGAATCTGCCTTCTATCCCATATGAAATTATATATGCATATTATACATGGATGATTTGGAATCTTTTTAGATGAATTGGATTCAGATCCTCCTGCCATAGAGGAGAAAGAATTCTTCTACTTGCTATTGACATGGTCCTATCTGATGAACCAGGATTGGATGGCCTTAATAGAAAATTGATTCTGAAAACAAACTATTGCCAGAATAAAACTACTTTAAATAAAAATCAATCACTTTTGGCAAACATTCTCCAGAATCCCATTGGTTCTTTTTAAACCATTATAGCAGGCGAATTTCTTTAGCTGGGGTGGAGTAGGGCGGGGTGCAAGGATGGGGTGCATTTTGCAGCTAGTTCATCCAAGCAGACATATCAGGAATCCAAACTGCTCAGAATTAGATGACCCATAAGAGAATTAATAATGTTTTCTTCTGTCTGTGGTGGGTGGCCAGGATCCCTAGCTTCAGAAAATGTCCAGCTCAAACCATCTGAGCAGTGTTCCATTGGGGCACTGCAACCAACCTACGCTAACAAGCACTCTGGTCAGAGTGAGCCTTATCGCAAACTCTTCCTCTTCACCAACCATCAAAACCCAAGCTGTTCAGCTGTACAGAAGGAAGGAAGTTCGGACACATGCAACCCATTAACATGGATGAGCCTGGGAAACATGCTGAGTGACAGAAACCAGTCACAGAAGGACAAATTGTATATGATTCATCTATCTGAGGTTCCTAGAGTAGGCAAATTCATAGAGACAGAAAGCATAATAGAGGTTACCAGGAGTTGGGGTAGCAGGAAAATGGGGCGTTACTGTTTCCTGGATAGAGACTTTCTGTTTGGGGTGATGAGAAAGTTCTGGAAAGGAGAGTAGTGGGCTACACACCATTGTGAATGTGCTTCATGCCAGTGAGTTGTACACTTAAAAATGGTTAAAGTGGTAAATTTTTTAAAGTGTATCTTACTTAAAAAGACTTTTATATTTTAAGAAATAATCAGACCTTTTATAAAAAACATTCTCCTGATTCCTAAATGAAGTATTTTAGAGCCTCCCTGACCTCTTAATGGATTCCTTTTCTAGTGTACTACTAATACATTTCATAAAGTGTTCTAAAAATATATTAACTAAGGCTTAATAGTCTTTTGGATGCAGTACTATGGGCTTATATAAACGATTTCTTGGAAAAATTCACGGAAGACTAGTGGGAAGAACTCTGGTTATTGTCTGACAATTAACAATTTGAAAGGTGTCCAGTGTTACACATTTTCCTCTAAAAGAAATTTATATAAAATCATCCAAAGAGAAACATTTAATTTCTTAAGAATTTATTAACTGTGATACACTTCATTACCCATAAGCTGGGGACACTTAAAAAGCACTCACTGAACATGCTAAGAAGTGCCATGTTGAAAATGGTAAATATTATGTTTATTTTACCACCAAAAAAAAAAAAAAAGCTGAAATGGGTGATGAAATGTTCTAGAATTAGACAGTGGTGATAGGTTGCACAACTCTGAAGATACTAACCACTCAGTAATACACTTCAAAGGATGAGTTTCGTGGTATGTAAATTAAAGCTATTATTTAAAAAAAAAAAAAATCCAAGCTGAGAGAAGCAGTCTTTATGAGGAGTAGAAAGATGGAAGTCAAATATCCTAGAGCCCCTCCCAGCAGCTGGAAGAAATTACCTAAAGAACTAGGTGAGGAGGGGAAACCCAGACTGAGGTCAGTCATGTCCCAGACAAGACCCCAAAACAGATTGCAGAGGGAGAATTTGCTTTCCAAGGTGCTGAGGTGAGGGGGTCAAATAGCAAGAAACACAACAGGATAGTTTTTTACTTTTCACAGACATTTTTCTCTCATAGGGTGCACCACATCTTTGGAGGCTTTTGACAAAGAACGGCAGGAGGGTGTGTGGTCCATCCATGCCTCTGGCATCTGAATTCTCTGCTGGGTCCGGAAGGGATGGACAGAAGTTACGTGCCCAGGTGCCGTTGCCTGGACCCTCAGGAAGATGCAGGTCAGGCTCGTCGCAGCAGGGGCTCTGAGAAGTCACCACCAGAAACGTGTGTACTGGTTTATTGCCTTGCTTTGCCACAAGCGTGACCACCCATGAGGACAGGGACTTTGACTCGATTACCAGTATTTAGAACAGCCCCTGACACACACCCTGTTCCTGACAACAACAATATGTGTTGAGGAAGGGAGGCAGGGAGGGAGGAATGGAGGGAGGGAGGATGGACAGACATATCTATCGATGAGTTGTTACTTAAATATTGTTGAGGGCATTACTAGCCACATCACACATGGTTTCTGCATCAGGTCCCATGTGAGAAATTCTGGAACTTAAAGCTGGGAAAAAATCTCACTTCCACTGACCAAAGGGTATGGTTCTTCCTCTTAGACAGAATTTTAATATAGATCCAGCTCTCTTTTTATGGTAGCTTCTAAGAGGTACAGAGCCGAACCTGACGCTCCTCTGTAGCTGCTGAATCAGCTCTATGATCTGCATAGCCTCGATTTTCTGTTGATGTTTTATTCTCTCCCGATTGTCCAATATCTGCTGCTACTTTATTCTCCTGGTAGGTGGCTCATCTCAGATACTTTGTAGAATGAGCGAGGAAGAATGAAAACGTATTTCTGTTGAAATGGTTTGAAGATACAATCTGCCCCATTGTGAAGTTCTCATTGTAGCTGAGCCCACACTGTTTACCCGGCTTTCCTCCTAGTGCAAAAGTAGACAATCCACACTCAGGGCTTCAGTGCTACAGGGACCAAGAGTAAAAGTAGAGTCAGAGGTAGCCATGTGCAGGGAAGGTGTTGAGATGGAGGGAAATTTGACTCATGGATTGTGGAGAGGAGAGAACTTGATGTGCGCCTTCAGGGCATGCTTTAGGTCCAGGTTTCTCCTGCACAAGGGAGCCCGGCCATGCACCCCCTGTGAGAGAGCTTCGCCCTTGCACCGACTCCATGCGGGGTAGGAAGCGGGTACCTCTCTGATGACTCTTCCTGGCCCAGGGGTGCACAATAAAGCAGCCTGCTCCCTCATCCTGCGGGGCACACTCCCCCATCTGACAGATATGATACGTTTTCTGATTGAAAGGCATTGTGGCTCCATTGACAAGAGTCTGAGCTCTGGCACAACGCGGACCCAGTTTAAATCCCGGCTCTCTCCTCATCGGGTGCACAGCCTTACATAAATCACTTCCTGTCTCGGAGACCCAGTTTTCTCCTCTGTAGACTGGGGCTGGGACTCAGCATGTTTCTAGGATGATCAGAAGTCAGGACTAACTGCCGGTGGTACCTGACTGTACCTGGGCCGTGGCAGGGGGGCAGGGGTGAGGTGTGTGGAGGAGACTGGCAATGCGCCTCTTCGCTGGCAGGAACACCCAAGGTGCCCAGGGCAGGGGGTTGGGTGGCTTTGCCCCTATTGGTTCAGAAATTCTATGTTCCAGTACAGGACCCACTTCAAATATGGCCTCCTCCTGCCACTTGAATTTTGCAGTGTGTTGGAAATTCTAACACTGAAGCATCTAAACAATGAGTCCCAAACTATAGCTCATACCCGATGCTGACACAAAAGTCCTCAGAGGTGGGTTTTTTGTTTTGATGTCAAAATGTTGCAAACCGTGTGTTTCATTCATTTTTGTAATGACTTCCTATTTGGAGGGAGGAACAGATTGTCACAGAGCCTGGCCAGGACCTCCTCGGTGCAGGGGCCAGGAGGGGTTTCCCGCATCCACCCCAGGCTCCCCTTCCTTCTGGCCTGTCCTTACTCCCTCCTCCCACCGATCCACATGGGTACTTGTCCCGGCTGTCTTATCTCCAGGGGGCTGGGACACCAAACCATTTGGCACCCTGGTGTATCATGCCTTAGCCACTGTTAACATTTCAGCAGGCCCTTCTGGAATGCCTTACCAGGGTGTGAGAAAGTGTCAGTCTGGACCCTGGAGTGGCTTGTGAAATAAATTTAGTGTGTCATGACCAACATGCAAAACAACAACAACAGAAGAACAGTATCGAGTGTTTTGAAAAAATATCAGAGTACCAGATAGAGAATAGGAATAAGTGTATCTCATGAAATTTTTGTTTTGGTTGTATTGAGTAAACTAGGTCAGTATCTAAAATATATTTCTTTTTTTTATTTAAATTTAATTAGCTACAGTACATCATTAGTTTCAGATGTAGTGTTCAATAATTCATCAGTTGCGTATAACCTGTATTTCTTACGGAGAGTTTTAAACAGAACAGCCTGAAAGCCATTATCTTTCCAGAAAAGAGAGAGAGCCAGGGGAGCGCAGGTTCTGTGGCCAGGCCAGGGGCTGGTTTTCGTGGGGGGGTTGCGGAGAGAAGGTCTGCACGGTGCTATGGTGCCCAGAGAACACTGCTCAATCCCTACACGGAGGCCAGCTCTTCCGTGATCTGTGCACAGAAGACCAGACTTTAAAGTTTATAAAGCTTTGGTAAGTGACCAAGAAGTAGTCACGGTTGTGCTCTGGGGATAGAAGAATGACAAAGATGCTGTTTCAGCGAGATCACGTGTACCAGAGTCCCTGCTGTGCACGAGAGGAGACACACAGGCAACGTGCCACGGGAGGATGGGATAAATGCTACAACAGGGGTGTGTTTAGACTAATGGGAGAGAGGAGAAAAGGCTAATTCTGTGGAGGGCTGTGCTCATTTCCTAGGGCTGCCATCACAAAGTCCCACCCCCTGGGCTGCTTAGAGCAACAGAAGCTTACTGTCTCAGTCTGGAGGCCAGAAGTCTGAGGCCAAGATCATGTCAGGGCCATGTTCTCTTTGAAAACATTAGGGGTGGATGTGTTCCAGGTCCCACCCAGTTTCTGGGGGGTCCCCAGCTTGTGGCAGCCAACTCCAGACCTCGCCTAGTGTTCCCCGGGAGTGTGTGTGTGTGTGTGTGTGTCCGTCCCAGTTTCCCCTTCTTATCGGACACCGGTGTTGTCAGATTAGGGGCCCACCCTAATGCTCGCAATCAACCTAACTCATTTCACCTCTAATCAGCCTAGTTCCAGATAAGGTCACCTTCGGAGGTACTGGGGGTTAGGACTTAAACATATGATTTTGGGGAGACACAATTCAGCACACAACAAGGGGTCAGTGGAACGAATGGTGTTTGCCAAAACCTGAAGATCAGCAGGTGTTTTCTACCAACGCAGGAAAGGGATGACATTCCAGAAGAAAGGTGCTTTCTGGTCCCCTGCCCCTCCCACGCACGGAGCAGGCCGCCACAGGCCACCTGGCCAGCCACGGAGACGGCACCCGCTGTGTCTCAGGCACACCCAGCATCCGACTCTTTCTTTAGGAGCCACGAAGGAGAGAGCTTGTCTGCTGGTGGCTAAGAAGCCTCCCGTACCTTCCATTTCAGAGTTAGTAAGCACTGGAAGACCTACTATGTGCCAGGTCCTATCACAGGCAGGACCTTGCTTTTCCTTCACAAGGTGTATTCTTATTTCCATTTCTATGCTACAGAAATCGAGGCCCAGAGAAGTCAACTCAAGCGGACAAAGGTACACAGCTGGTAAAGACAGAACTAAAGCTCGGGTCTTGGCCTGACTGACTTCAAAGCCATTTTAAAACTTTTTTCCCGGTTACATCATGGTGAGAGGCATCTCCCGAGGAAATGCGCACGTTGTGTCATTCCACAGGGCCAGAGTTGGGCGTTCTGTGCCTAAGCCCTCCCTGGAATCTTCAGACAGCCGGACTAGGGAGCGCAGGGAGGGAGGGAGCTAGGCTTTATAAAGAGAGAACTGCATTTTTGTTGTTGTTGTTGTTTTCAGGAAAATGCAGTGCCTGAAGGGAAGCTAACCAGAGCGGAGAACCCCAGGATATTCAAGTGAGGAGGGAGTCCAGAACCCACTGCAGCCCCTTCTGTCATGGGAGGTGACCCGGAAGGAAGGGTCCTGGCTCACCAATCCACAGCTGGCTGGTCACAGGGTCAGTTCTGGAACCCAAGAGTCGGTACTGGGACACTGACATACTTTCGGAGTTAAAGTGGTTATTTAAACCAATCCCACCTGGGATAAAATGCAGACAGTTGAAACCAGTCGGGGGAGGCCAAGCCCTAGAGATCTGATAGCCGGCCAGTTCAACGGTAATGGGGCCTCCACAGCCCACAGCACACCCTGCGGAAACAGGAGTGGGAGAGACGGGGCCACTGTCCAGGCATCAGGGAAACGATTAAAACAGCCTCAAACCTCAGGCATTTGAGAAAAAAAAAAAAATTTTTGAGGAGTTAAGGAAGGAGTGCCCGAAGGAATTGGAGGTCCTGTCAGAGCAGGTTCCTGAGCCTCAGCTTGCTCTTCCGCGCTCCGGGAGTCTCTCCCAGCTCCCCCCGCGGCATTAATCGAATGCTCAGGGAAAGATAACGTGTACAAACACCGGGATAAGTAGAAACACCGAGATAACTGCCCGTGACTTCTTGCACTAATTTCCTGCTTGGGCTGCCTGGGCTTGAAGCCTCCCGTGCCCAGCAAAGCTGGCAGGCAATCTCCTCGAAGTCACAGGCTCTCCTGAGGCCGCGCCCGAGTCCCCGGGAGGCCTGGGCCCAACCTACAGCTGGAGCACATCCTCCAGTTGTTCGGCTCCCGTGGAGCTAAGCACCTAGATATTGGACTGCATCTAGTTCCCAGGAAGATTGCACTCGCCCCTGGGATTTTTAGAAGCCACACAAGCGTCATCTCATCCACCAAGCCGGCGGTCAGTGACAAATACACAGCGCGAACGCAGTGCGGCCTGCCTGCAAAGCCCCAGCCCTCCGCCCGGGCTGCTCGGTGCACACCACCCACCGCTCCTCCCCAGGGCCTCCTCCAGGAAGATGGGCAACAGGGGACTGCCACCCTGCCCCAGGCCGAGGAGAGGGCGGTGGGAGTCTCGAAGGAGGACGGCGCTGTGGCTCGGAAAGCGCAGACAAGTTAAGTTGCGCGTGCGCGGAAAGAGGGGGTGAGCCATGTTCCCACCCGGCCCCTGAGCTCTCGGAAGAATTCTCCTCCACACTGTACGTCTCCACAGCTCTTACCTTTCTGTCTTTGGAGGTGGACTGGCCAGGGGCCGTTTCCCCTCTCTTGGAGGACTTAGAGGAGGTAGAGGAGAGGCCGTGGGCGCGGCGGGGCTTCAGGCCGTCGAGGCTGCTGAGGTATTTCTTCCGCAAGGCCAACAGCTCCTGCAAGTACTGCAGGCAGTCCTGGGTGCGCGAGTACATCCACGCCCGGTCCCCCTCCTGCTGCAGGTAGGACAGGCTGGTGTCCGTGCTGCTGGGGCTTTTGTATTTCTTCAAGGACTCGCTGAATTTCTCTCCGTGGTCCCCGACCACGTACATGGAGCTGCTGCGGATCAGCCTCACGGCGGGGCTGGCTCTGTCCGAGTAGGGGCTCTCGGCCACGTCCGCCTTCCTCTGCGGGCCGGAGTTGAAGATCGAGTGCAGCCTTCTGAACATAGTGCTCGATTCCTCCGTGGGGGTGCCTGCCAGCTGCCTGCGCTGTGCCACTTGATCTAGCTGCGGGGAAAGGAGCCAGCACGCCGGCCTGCCGCCATCCGCCTCCCAGGAGGCCTCGGGTCTCTGGAATCCCCGAGCCGGTGGGCCCGGTCAGGCGGGCAGGCCGGGCAGCTCCCCTGGGGGGGACATTTACCTCCAATAACCACGATGCCATCAACCACCTGGACATATAAGGTGGTGCACTGTGGGCTTACTCGCAAGAGGCCTGTTCATTTTCCATTTCTGGATGTGGTTTCACTCGGTTTGATTTGATCTTGGTGTGGATTTTTACGTTTCCACCTGGGCCGAGCTGGCTCTGGTCTGGAACGCCTTGCATCCAAAATGAAATCCTACTTGGTGAAAACACCGTGAAGCCAAAACTCATGTGTTGCTTGAGGTAAAATCCAGTCCCCTGCGAGAGGCCAGGGTGGACACAGCCAGGGCTGTTGGCAGGAGGCTCTCAGATCTTCGATAAGCTGGGCGCTGAGCAGGCATGCCAGTGTCCTGCAGGTGCCTCGTCCCGCTGTAAGGCGACCTCGCCACGGTTACCGGATAGCAGCCCGCTGTGGAGACAGGAGGATTCAGGTATTGGGACCAAGCTTTCTGCACAAAACCCTTAGCGAGCGGAGGGTGGCCGCAGAGATAGGGCAGACGCATTCTTTAGCTGGAGCACATTTTTCATTTAAATAGACTAGTCATAAGCAGACACTAACTATCTTTCCAAGAGCATCCTTTGAGTACATTAGGATCTCAGGGATGTCCCCTCTAGGATTTTTCTCAGGCTAATAGGACACATGGTTATTGCCTTCATTTCTCTACACAGCCTATTTCTCTCCCACACTTCACTCAGAGAGCTGCAGCCTATAAATCTCTAGCACAGGCATTTGCTTAAGCTGGGATAGGTGTTAGAGGAAGTCTGTGAGACCCCAGAAACTGTATGTGGGGTGTTACTGGCTGGGGGTACTGGCATGGTTTATTTTTGCTGGGTTTCTGTTTTGTTTGTTTTTGTTTTTTGAAAGAGAGAAAGTGTTCGTGGTTTTGTGAGATCTTCAAAGAGTTCTGATACCAAAAAAAAATTTTTTTTTAATATTTATATCCTGCTTCAGAACAAGAACTTTGCCCTCTGAAATGTAGCTACCGAAGGGCATTATAAGTACATTTGCATTGAGCACTGCATGTGGCATTCCAGACCCCTCATTGAGAGGGTCTTGAATATGCAGCAGCGTTCAACACTCTCACTTAGCAGAGTGCTTCAGGGTTGATGAAGTGTTTCCACACACATTAATTTACTGAACCGTCGTGGCTTCCTTGGGGCAGAAGCATCCTTTCCATTATCATTATTGGTCCTCAATTCACAGATGAAGAAGGTGAACCTGGAGCAGTTAGGAGATTTACTGAGGTCTAAATCAGTGAGTGAGAACCTTGTCCTCAGACCCAACCGTCCAGCTTCAAGCCTGGTATGCTGGCCCCGCTGCTCCCCTCAATGCCATGGACCCATGACGTCACACACCCTGAGGTCTCTGGTTGTGGGGGGGGGGTGGTTTCAATATCCTGCCCATTACTCTGGCTTCACACGGGCACGGTATCGAAGCACTCAGGATAGATGAGTGCTCACAGAATTTCTTCCTAGAGGAATCCAGGGACTGTGACCTTCCTCAGTGGACTTATGATGATATAATTCTACATGGATTTAGAAAAAGGTTAGCTAAAAAATGAAGTCTAATCTATATCCTATCCAGAATGTCCCAAGAACCTAACCTGTTGATCACAAAGAGAATGAAAAATATCTTCCTCTGTATTTTTCTCCTCTCTACTCCTGCTTCCCTGCTGGATTCTTCTGAGGGCCAGACTTATGAAGAAAATTGATAGAAAATTCCAGTGACATCACTAGCAGAGCATTTCGTGAATACTAAGGGACAGGACATTGGCAGTAGGCATGGCCCAGCTAGGTGACTCTCACGTCCTGTATCAGAGCAGTCTCGAAGCCGCCCCTCTCTCCAGAGCTCCTGCTGAGGGAGTCGAAGGGAGAGAATACTTCCTCCCTACAAAAATACTTGTCATCTGTGTTTGGGAAAGTTCATCTCAAATAACAACAGCCTTTATACCTCATTTAGATTTTCTCATGGCCTCACCAGAAGAAATGGGTATGAAATCACCCTCTGGTCTTAAAAAGGATATATAAATGCCCATCAAATCCCAAATCAGGCACCCCAGGTTTGACTCTTCCCTTGCATGGTGGAGAATGCCAGGCAAACACCTAGGTGGGGAAGGGAGATGGGCCTGTGTCCTAGCCCCCAGCCCAGCCCCTCCACACCAGCCCCGCTGTGGACAGGAAGGAGCCAGCTGGTCCTGGAGCGGAGTTCCCCACTCAGCACAGGCCAGACCCGCTCTTTGTGTAGATATCAAGAGCCTTGAGGCTTAACCAGAGCCCCAGAGAATTGGCATAAGGGACTTAGCGGATCAAACCTTGCTTTATTCTAGAACTTCTCAAACTCCAAGAGCAGAATCCCAGGGTGGCAGCAGAGGGTCCAGAGGGCTTGTTCCACAGCAGTGCCAATGCCAGGCAGTGGTAGCTACGGGCAGGAGGCGTGGAGGAGGGTGTCGGAGCTCCTGTCTGCTCCTACCCCAGCCTAGTGTGCTGGAACTGCCGCCCTGCTCACGGCCCACCAGGGTGGGCCTCACACGAAGTGGGGTGGCTCACAGCTCTGCCCCCTACCAGCTTAGCAAAGCCATTTAAACTCTGAGCTTTGGTGTTCTCATCTGCAAAAGTAGATATTACCTATTTCATAGCGCTGTTATAATGATTAAATGCAGCAATAGAGAGGAAGCACTTAATATGTCATATTTGCTCCGTCAGAAGTGTCAATTAATGTAAAATTATATAATTAATAATTAATATAAAAGTATTATTACTACTACAACTATTTTGCGGCTCCCAGCCATACAGTTGCCGAACTATTGTTGCAGGCAAATAGTCTGCATCCAGGCCTCTCATCCTTCCATGTGTGTATATATCACAGGCTGAGGCCAGCAGCCCCAGTAACGGTCAGCACAGAAATCACTAGTTGAGCCCGCTGCCCTGGACAATGCTGTGTTTCCCTAGGATGCTAGCTCTCTGGAGCAGCCCACTGCCTTGCGAGCACATGGCCAGGCATTCCGTCCCTTCCAGCACGAAGCCAGGTGAGCACCTAACCACTACCCTCGCCTGTGGCTGGGCATGTTGACTATTACTGTGCTGTAACCTGGATGGTCTCAGGGAACACACATCTCGAGGTCGCTACTTCTCCACTCCCGCCAGGCTGCAACTGCGCTTCCCATAGAGTCCTGAGTCAAAGCCGATGATCTGTACACTCGTCCTGTGTCTAGCATCCGGTTGGCTGTGTCCCCAACATGCAAGAGACCCTGAGTCAGCACTTCCCAGAAGGCAGGTAAATAGAGAGGAGGAATGAAGGAGGGCATGCAGAGGAAGAGGGGGAAGCTGAGAAAAGGAAGAGATCAAATCGTCCCTGCTGAATATTTAATGAAGGGTAAGATTACAGCGTTTGACAATGCAGATCCCATGTCACGTTGGTCCATTTGCACAGCGCATTGGAACATTTTGCTTTCTGGTGATGCTATGAATGGAGAGGAAAAGTGTTTACCCTGGAGACAAGCTCCTGTGGCTCAGACGCAGTGCCTGTGCCTTTGGACCTCTGTCCGGTACAGCCCAGTCCATCTGGAAGCACAGTAACTCCTGCCCCCTGTGCTTGGCCCTCTGCACATGGAGACTGAAAATGGAGTGACAGATGGCTTTGCCATGCCTTCGTGCTTTAACATGCTTGGAAATCCCTTAACAATGTGCCAGGAAGCAAACATCAGATCCTCTGAGGTGCACAAGACTAAAAAATGTCCTGGCACCTGAATACACAGAGGGTTGGTGACTGCACTTGTAGATGCCCCCGGAAGGCACAACCGCAGTTTGGGAACTGTTGCCAGTTGGAAGGCAGGATGGGAGGTAGGCTAATTCAGTGGGGCCAAGATCAGAGACACGTAGTGAGAGACTGGGCTGGAGAAAGTTGCGGGGGAGGGGGGGGGGTGGCACCGGGCAGTTAAAGGAGGCTTGGACTGGTTCTTTGAAAGAATTAATAAGATTGATGGCCAGACTTATCAAAAAGAAAAGAGAAATGACCCAAATATATAAAATCATGAATGAAAGAGAAATCACAACCAACACCAAAGAAATACAAATAATTTTAAGAACATCTTATGAACAACTATATGCCAAAAAATTAGGCAATCTGGAAGAAATGGATGCATTCCTAGAAACAAATCAACTACCAAAACTGAAACAGGAAGAAATAGAAAACCTGAACAGACCCATAGCCAGCAAGGAAATTGAAGTAATAATCAAAAATATCCCAACAAAAAAGAGCCCAGGGCCAGATAGCTTCCCAGGGGAATTCTACCAAACATTTAAAGAAGAATTAATACCTATTCTTCTGAAGTTGTTTCAAAAAATAGAAATGGAAGGAAAACTTCCAAACTCGTTCTATGAGGCCAGTATTACCTTGATCCCAAAACCGGACAAAGACCCCACCAAAAAGGAGAATTACAGACCAATATCCCTGATGAACATGGATGCAAAAATTCTCACCAAGATACTAGCCAATAGGATCCAACAGTACATTAAAAGAATTATTCACCATGACCAAGTGGGATTTATTCCTGGGCTGCAAGGTGTGTCAATATTCACAAATCAATCAACATGATACATCACATTAATAAAAGAAAGGACAAGAACCATATGATCCTCTCAACTGATGCAGAAAAAGCATTTGACAAAATACCGCATCCTTTCTTGATTAAAACTCTCCACAGTGTAGGGATAGAGAGAACATACCTCAATCATAAAACCCCAGCGTGAAAAACCTACAGCGAATATCATTCTCAATGGGGAAAAACTGAGAGCTTTCCCCCTGAGGTCAGGAACACAGCAGGGATGTCCACTATCACCACTGCTATTCAACATAGTACTAGAAGCCCTAGCCTCAGCAATCAGGCAACAAAAAGAAATCAAAGGCATCTGAATCAGCAAAGAAGAAGTCAAACTCTCACTCTTCACAGATGACATGATACTTTATGTGGAAAACCCAAAAGACTCCACCCCAAAATCGCTAGAACTCATACAGGAACTCAGCAACGTGGCAGGATATAAAATCAATGTACAGATATCAGTTGCATTCTTATACACTAACAATGAGACAGAAGAAAGAGAAATTAAGGAATCGATCCCATTTACAATTGCACCAAAAACCTTAAGATACCTAGGAATAAACTTCACCAAAGAGGTAAAGGATCTGTACTCTAAAAACTACAGAACACTTGTATGAAAGGACACTTAATGAAAGAAATTGAGGAAGACACAAAGAGATGGAAAAACATTCCATGCTCATGGATTGGAAGCAAAATAAGTCAATCAGAGAAAGACAATTATCATATGGTTTCACTCGTATGTGGAATATAAGAAACAGCCAGAGGATCATAGGGGAAGGGAAGGAAAACTGAATGGGAAGTAATAGAGAGGGAGACAAACCATGAGAGACTCTGAACTATAGGAAACAAACTGAGGGTTGCTGGAGGGGAGATGGGTGGGGGGGATGGGGTAACTGGGTGATGGACATTAAGGAGGGCATGTGATGTGATGAGCACTGAGTGTTGTATGCAACTGATGAATCACTGAACTCGACATCTGAAACTAATGATAATTAGCCAACTGTATGTTGGCTAATTGAATTTAAATTAAATAAATAAATAAATAAATAAAGGAGGCTTGGAGGCCAGGTCAACACCTTTGAATTCGATTCATCTGAATACCCTTTGTCAGAGCTCTGGGAGTCTATAACACATATTTGTGCAATTTAGAAAACGTGCCTTCCTTAGGTGAAGGCCAGGCAAGCACCTCCACCCTTGCCGGGGTGCCCTGGTACAGTGCACAACCCATATAACTGTATATGACAACCCTGACTGGTTAAGATTTTAGAGCAGAAGATAGTGTAATAAATGGGATTGTGAGAAAATTCCATGTAGAAACCTTAAGTAGGATATCTGTAAGATTTAAGAAAAATTAGTGCTTCATTTATCTATTACTATGTACAAACCATCTAAAAACTCAGTGGCTGAAAACAACAATCATTTTATTTGCTCACAGTTCTGTAATTTAGCGGGGCTTTGGTGGACTGTCAGCGGCCCCCCTGTGCCTGCATTCAACTGGTGGGTAGGCTGAGGCTGGGCTCAGCTAGGGACCTGGGACAGCAAGGTCTCCCCCTCTTCACATGGGCCCTCCAGCAGGGTCTCCAGAATTCTCACCTGGATGCTCAGGGCTTCCAACAGTGCAAAGGTGGAAACTGTCAAGCCTTAAAGCCTGAGCTGGAAATGTACTCCCTGTTCTTCTGCCGCATTCTACTGACAAAGTCAAATCACAGAACAGCTCAGATTAAGGGGAGGGGACTACCCAAGGATGTGCGTACTAGAAGACATGGCTTGCTAAGGTCACCAGTGTTGTCATCTGCCACTGTCTGTTAGGGAGCTGTGGTGGCCAGCCAGGGGAGGGGGATGACCTCATTGGAGGGCAGTGGATACTGTTCTTTTTAAGGTTAATCTCCGAATTATTTATGTTTGACTTGAGGTGTATTGTATACCCCGATCACCTTATCTTTCTAAGCACCTTCAGCTAAGATTAATGGCAAAATAGATTACATTACCCAAAATCAAGTGTCATAAGTCACTATGGGAATAGGTCTCATTTTTATATATGTATTCATATATTTATATAAAGAATATATATCTCAGAAATATATATATAGCTAGAATATATGATCAGAAAATGAAAGCATTTATAAACTTAAAATTTTTTTGACTGTTATCATCTTGTTATAAAGTGCTAGTTCTGCAGTTTTGTGCTTTTATTCATGCCCACGATAAATAGGTTTCCCTGGAGGCTTATCAACTCCCCAGAATAATCTATGCCGCATCTTACTTCCTGACCTGTCTCAAAATTGCACATACATCCTTGGGACCCCTGTGGGTCTCTATTCTGATCACTTCTTTTTTTCAGTTCTGCTTTTGTTCCCAGTCATGATTTTTAAATGATTTTTTAAAGAACGCTTTCCTCTTTGATCCTCACCAATCTTGTATGGATCAATTCACCGTCTTCTAAAGCCAAGCCAGGGGGAGGGGGCCATGCTGCTGAATACACTGGGAGAAAGGAGGGTTGTTCTGAGCCTGTTTTGTTCACTGCTCTATCTCCTTCGCTAATCGGTTCTCTTTGGTCTTCTCCAGAGAGTAAGCCAAGTTAAGCCACATTTGGCAAATGATGACTCAGTGTATTGATCCAAAAGCAAACATCCCTCCCTCTCCCCCAGCCACCCTCCCACTGCCGATGGTGCTCACTCATGTGTTATGTGTTGGTAGCACGGTCGAGTTGGCTGTGGTAATAAATAACCCCCAAGCTCTCGTTGGCTTGTGACGCTTTGACCCTCAGTCACATTCCAGGTCCTTTGCAGGTTGGCTGGCGGCTCTGCTCTTAGCTTCTCAGGGACTCAGTTTGACAGGAGCTCCATCCAAAGGAGTTTACCATGGCAGGTGGAAGATGGCATGGTGACAGGTGTGTCATTCCCAAGCCTTCCCGTGCAAGTTACACACTTCACGTCTGCTCACACGTCATTGACCAAAGCAAGTCACACCCTCTCTCCACCTCCAAGCAGGCAGGGAGGGGCAGTCCTAGCACGTGCCTGGAGGAGAGCTGGACTGTTCGTGAATATCTTAATAACTTCTGTGCATTCTCATGCTTTGCTTGTACCTTCAGTCTTCCCTTTCAGTACGACGTGAGCTGGTGCAGGGCAGGAATCAATTCTCCGTAGTTTATCTGCCTCCATTACCAGTACCTGGTACATAGAAAACACTTGATATTTAATTAATTAATTAATTAATTACTTGTCTCACATAATGAGGAAGTAAATCTGAGAATGTTGCCAGTTGTGAACTTTGCAGTACTACCGTCCACTTCTTAGCAGAACTTCCTTTCCCAGAATCCCTTCCTTGTATCATTGAGGCTTAGTTTTCCAATGAGAGCAACTTGCCTGAGCTCTGGAAGGTGCACGTGAGGAGAGTCGATTATTGTCAGGAGGTCACAGAGGTCGGACCGGACACAAGGTTCACAATGGTTTCCAGGCTTCGTGGCAAGCACCAGATTTGGTGGGAAATTTCCCGGGGATTCTTGAGAAGTATAGCAGTTTCTCACCAAACTTTAGAGAAACACCCACCCTGGTGTTTCAGGCTGCCCTTCCAGCGGTTTCTGGGACCTCCCGGCTGCTCTCACGCCCCCAGCTCATCTCAGCTCAGGTACGCCCTAATTCCTTATTAAACTTCTGTTCCCATAACATGAAGAGTGGCTTTAATACAGGGTCTTCCTTTATTGCCCCCAAGAGTTAAATGAGAAGTGTTTTTTGGTCATACTTCAAAGAAACATGTTACTGTGACTCTGTAGGAAAACCCTCTATGTAGGATTTGCTATTCTTTGCCTCCTCCGGTCTGAGCTGAAAGGGGGGCCTGAAGAATTGTCTCAGACACAGAGGACCTGCTAGCAGCCTGCCTCGTCTCTCCATTCAGAGACAGCCTTTCTCCTAGGTGGAGGTACTACTCTCGTTTGTGACAAGTAAATTAGGAGCAGGTGTAGCTGGAAGCAGTCAATCTTTCAAGGTTTGCAAGAAGATTGGCAAACGCGCCAGAGACCTGTCCATCCTGACCTATAATTGCATTATCTTCTGACTAAATTCTTAGCTCCCTGGCTCGCCCCTTCCGGCAAAGCGTGTTATTTCCCTCTTCTTGGAATCTGAGTGAAACTGCTACTGTGCCTCGAATATTGATGCCTGGTTGAATTGCGGTTTCCGGGGCATAGATTGCACTGTTCAAGAATGCATATTTTATCTCTACACCCTTTAACTCCTTTTGAGTGGGAAATGGCTGGCTATTTCAATGCCGTAGCTCAAAGAGCTGATGGAGAGAAGCCTCACCCCTCTCTAACAGTGATGGGTGGATTCAGCAACTACTGGAAGTGAATATTGACACATTTCAAAATGCAGCAGAATTCTCGGTGCTCGGCGCTCGTGCGGAATTAGGTCACTTGGGTTGCTGGTATCCAAACCCACCCGCGTCTATGAGTCTGCATCTACAGCCCCCAGGCTTATCTTTTTAATCAAGCAACAAATACTTACTAGAGGTTACTCTGTGCTCATCACTGTCCTAGGTTCTATGGGGGTTTTCCTGTGGCTTCCCCTTCCCTGTCTCCTTCATGGTTTCCTCTTCCTCTGTCAGAAATTAAATAAATGCGACTACAACAGGAATAGCTAATATTTACTGAGCCCTTATGGTGGGGACTGCAATTTTTCTCATTTGGCTAAACATGCAAGTCTCAGGACTTCCACCAGAGGGCAGCACCTTCACACAAATAGCCCAGCTCCGGTCAGCTTAGGGAGCAGAGCGAGAACAATCCACGCCTCTGGAATAAAGGTGAACGTAAACTGGAATGAGAGGTAACCTGTTCAAAGTAGTGAGTGTGTCCAGATTTCATGTGTGTGCCTATGTGTGTATGTGTATGATTGGATGGAGCTAAAAGTTCACATCTTAGAAGTCGCAGCAAAGGCATGGTCACTGAGCACCTACCACGTATCAGAAATGGCACTTCTTGCTTTAATTGTTCTTTAATAAGGGATTGTTTGTAACTAGTACTTTTACCTGAAGACGAGTGCCAATGAAACGCATTCATCTTAATGCTTAAATAAAATAAGCATTTCGCTCTAATTTTGTTGACCCCATTTAATTGGCTGATAAGGCATCTTTTTGTTAATAATAACATAAAAAGAATAAATAGAGGAACTGCATCCAGGCAAACTCTATTTTAATGATCTGGTGATGAGAGAGGGATGCAGAAGAGAATATTCAAATAATTTCCTTGGAGTTAAGACATTCTCGAAGTGCACTGCAAATTTTAAAAAGCTTTAGCTTCTGATCCATTTGTTACATTGCCCACATGCACCCAGGGTTCTGAGATGCTCTATTTGTAAACAGTAATGTATTTGCCAATGGGAGGTGTTGTGCAAAAAAGGGAGCCCTTCACAAGGTCCAAAATAAAGATGTGTGAGAGTGTTGACTTCATTTTCCTAGCCTGGGAAGTGGCCTCCCAGCAGATGGAGGGCCAGAGAGGACAGGAGTGGATTGCCAAGGAGGCTCTGGCCCAAGATGGGGCTTGGTCATTGCTAGTTTTTTTTTCTTTTTTTTTCTTTTTCTTTTCCTTTTTTTTTTTTTTTTTTGACAGACAAAGACCAAGACCAGACCTGACTGCTGTGACAAATGAGGGAGTCAGTAGGGGTCAAGTGGCAGGTGTGTGAGGAATTGTAAAAGATGTGGGGGGAGAGGATGGGGGTTGCAGGGAAATTGTAGATGCACCTTGGAGGAATATCAACCAGCAGTTACAAATTCTACCACGTTCCAGGCATCAGTCTAGGCAATTTATTGACTCATTCGGTCCTGACAATAGCAATGAGGTAGAGCTCCTTACAATGCCATTTCGAGGCCTCCTTGATTGGTACCCACCTGCTTTTCCAGTCTCCCGCAGGAAGCCACAGGTCCTTCCCTCTTGGCCCGGCCCCCAGGGCAGTGGGAACGAAAGCAGAGATGGGGAGCTGGTGGGAGGGAGGCAGACGTTGGCTCTGTGTCCCATGCTGGCCACCGTCCCACAGCAGAACACAAATAGAGCTGGTCCCCTGGGGCCCCCGAGGGAGGAAGAGTGAATGTGAGTTTAGCCCTCCATGCTGCGTGGGGCACAGTGTCTGGGCCGGAAGAGGTGGGGGAGAGACGCCACCCTGGGAGGGACTGCTCCTCTTGGGGATGGCATGGGCCCAACAACCACCGAAGTGGGGGAGCGTAGGCAGGGGCCGGGAGAGGAGGCCCCCAGGCCCATCTCGTCCTCTCTCAGCAGCCTCAGCCTCTGCCTCATGTGCAAACCCCCAAGGCCTCCTCCTTCCGGGACTCCTGCCCACCCCTCTGCTCGGCGGGGCTCTGGGGGGTCTGCCTGCACCTCCCTCCGATCCTGGTCAGTCCCACTCGCTCGCCCTCTCAGGCCATAGTCCTTGCCCTCTGTGCTGGTCAGGATGCAACAACCACGCGGGAGCTACTGGTGTGTCTAAAGCAGAGGGACTTTAATACAGGGGCTTGGTCACCAGGTGTTGGAGGAGTCGAGAAGGCAAGCTCATGACTAGGGTAAACCAGAGATGAGCAGGGGCAACCCGCCCTCGTAGGCTGGGGGATGAGAGGACCGGCCTTAGAGAAGCTGGGCCAGAGTCCCAGGGCCAGGAGCTGGAGGACTTGCCTCCCCCGGCCAATGTCCCGCTTCCCCTCAGCTGGGCCTCTGCAGTCGCACAGCTCCCCTGGGCCCAGCCCTGCCTGCGGGGTACCCCCCCCCCACCAGGGGGCTCCCATTGTTCTCTTCTGTGCTGGGCATTTTTCCCCCATTGTCTCGTGTGGTCCTCAAAACCACCATGGGAGGCATGACTTACTTCACTTGATGGGAAGACACAGAGGGTGCTCCCCCCGCCCCCCCCCCCCACATAAGAGGCAAGGTGAAACCCAGATCAGCTTGGACCTAACACCCACGCTGGTTGTGTCCCACAGAGAAGCCCTGCTGCTCCTCCCCCACTCACTTTGTATTTCCGGGCCCGGGATCCGGGTCTCAATCAACAGTTGTGAAATCAGATCCTGAGTCATTTCGCCCTGGCAGTGAGGCCTCTGGTCCGTTTTGACAGCTGTCAAAAGTGAAACTATCAAATGCCATGTCCCAGGAGGGCCCCGTGCCACCCAAGCACCTGATCGGAGGAGGCTGGGCCCCCGGGCCTGAACCTCGGTGTGCGGTAAAGCGCCCCAAATGACCACCAGGCATCCCAGAGTTGGAACCCACTGAGGAAGAGCGCCACCCAAGGGACAAGGGCACACTGAGACAGACCTCTTCACCCACCCTGGGGGACGGACGATGACACCAGGAGAGCTGTGGGGCTGGGAGCAAGCCGGAAGTGCAGAGAGGGCATTCATGTAGTCGTGCATTCACCCAGAAAACAGGCACCAGGCACCCGGTGTGCTAAGTGCTGGGAAGACAGTGCTGAGAGAGACCCTGTGGGCCTAGCCCGGGTGAGACTCCACATCACTTCCTCTCTGCTGCCCCCCCACTCCTGGGAGGGGAGGGGACGGAAGGGAGGGGAGGGGAGCAGGATAAGCGTGGCATGAGTCAGGCACTTGGCCCCATAAGAGAAGAGAGCTGTGTATGTGTCTGTCTGTCTGTCTGTGTGTCTGTGTGTCGTACGGCCATACACGTGTGCAGCTCTTGGTTATCCTGAAAACTAAAGAGAGTGCATGTGGAAATTAAACAAACCCATTACGCAAATTATTTATGTTGATACAAAGTGTATGTGCTTATACAGACTAATTAACCCAAATGATGCCCTGTGCTAAACTTCTAAACAATGCTCCACAACTAATGACTGAGGTTTTAGACACTCGGCAGCGGAATCAAAACCTGAACCGCCCTCTGGGACGTGGAGCCCTGTGTGCAGCAGGTCCCCGGCAGGCTGCAGGGTCCTGCCCAGCCCCAACAGGGCTGTGACTGGTGCCTTCCCTCACTAGGAGGAGGAGAAGGGGCACAGGACTGTCCTGAGGACCGTATGGCCCTTCTGTCCCCCAGGCTGGCCTCTCTGTCCTTTTCTGTCTCCTGTTCCTCGGACAGAGGGACAGCCAACCAACCAAGCACCAAAGGAGGGGTGGTCATCTTCTCTCCTTCCTTCCTTCCTTCCCTCCTTCCCTCCTTCCTTCCTTCCTTCCCTCCTTCCTTCCCTCCTTCCTTCCTTCCTTACCTCCTTCCCTCCTTTCTTTCATATTAGTATTTAACAACATATATATGTTTTGTCTGATTACAAAAGTAACATATGGAAACTAGAAATTTTGGAAAGGCCCAACAAAGAAAGTAACAGTCCCACGTAATCCTGAGATGGCTCCATTTTTGAGGTCTGGTGCGTGCACGCCTTCCACAGCCCACACTGGGTGTACGGTTTAGAAGCCTGCTTTTTTACTTAACACTAGTCCCTGGACTGTACCTTTCCTCAGGTTATTGAATATTTCTCTTCAACTTCACTTCTACTGGTTACATAGTATTCTATGGCACGGAAGAATCAACATCTATGTGATCACCCATTTCCTGACCCCCAGACACCCCCAGCTCCCTCTCTCCTTCCCTACTTTCTGTCCTCTATTCTTGTGGATATAAGTAAGCTGGGGGCAAGCCCTGGTGAGGAGGGGCAGGGGGCCCTTTGACTCAGCTTCACATTCACAAAGGGTCTCAAAATAAAAATAATTGATGGGATTCCCAATTGCTTATGCTATGGATTGAATCGTGTTCCCCCAAAAACTCATGTTGAAGCCCTACCCCCCAGTGTGACAACACTTGAAAATGGGGCCTTTGAGAGGTGATTAGATCATGAGGGTGGACCCTCATGACAGGAATAGTGTCCATATAGGAAGAGACCAGATCTCTCTCTCCCACGTGAACACAAAACAAAATGGCTCTTTAAAAAATAAAAATAAAAAATAAAAGCACTTGTTTTTTTAAATATAAACATATAAGATGCACCCTGATATGTTCATCTGTTTTAGAATTCTTAAATTGTTTATATAGTAGGTGTTTCAAAAAATAGAAGTGGCCTGGGGCGCCTGGGTGGCTCAGATGGTTAAGCGTCTGCCTTCGGCTCAGGTCATGATCCCAGGGTCCTGGGATCGAGTCCCACATCGGGCTCCCGGCTCGGCGGGGAGCCTGCTTCTCCCTCTGACCCTCTCCCCTCTCATGCTGTTTCTCTCTCGCTCGCTCTCTAAAAAATAAATAAAATCTTTAAAAAAAAAAAAAAAAATAGAAGTGGCCTGTTCCTCCTTTGACACCCCAGAGCCTCTAACAAGTGTCTAGAGAATCAAGACCATGGAGAACCCTGCCGCAATCTGAGATAACACGGGACAGGGACTTGAGCATCAGAGGATTTCTCGCCCTTTCTCTACCCAGGAGCTCTGTTCCATGTGGAACAACACTAGTCTCCCGCACCCCTCAATGTAAACTAAATTGCTCCTTGCCGAGGGCCCTGGTTTCTCCTTAATCTCAGTGTGTGACTGGCCTGTACCCATCACCTGGCCAGATTTCTCGGCCTGCAGTGGCCCACTTCGACAGTGTGCCCCCTGTGAAAGCTCACAGCATTTCCCGGGGTCCCATCAGTCTCCGAAGGCCCTGCCTGCAAGCCAGAAACAGCGGCCGCGGCCACAGGCGGGGGCGCTTGGCAGCTTCGGGAGCTTGGGCAGCAGCCCCAGGACCCGAGACGGGGGCTCCGTCCCAAGTAAGTCCCAGCCCCGGCCACCTGCCCCAGCCCGGGTGCTCTGCCCGCACGTGCGAGCTGCCAGGGTTCCTCTCCTGCGCTCTGCACGGACTCTACAAGCCGCTCTCCGACCTTGGGCTGGACGTGGTGGGGACGCCCTTCCTCATCCTAAATGCAAGGGACCGGCCGCTCAGACGGCGTCCCGCTGTGGGACAGATCCCACTGGGAGCCTGTGGGTCGGGCTCCCTTCCTGTGCACGGGGGCAGAGGGACGGGCTGGGAGCAGGCACCCTGGAGAACGTTTCTAGTTACCCTCCTGGTCGCTGCTAACTCATGGGGAAGCGCAGGGCGGCTCCTACCAGGCTCGTGCACCTTGGGGGCACATGAGAATCACCTGGAGAGCTGTTTCGCGCCGCTCGGGTAGTTGCTCAGAGCAACTCAGAGAATTGTTCACAGAGCAATTCAGGCCGAAGCTCTGGGCTGGGGCCCTGGCCTGTGGCTGCAAATTGCTCATGCAGATGGGCTTGAGGAGCCCTGGATTGGGGGGGATCTCCAAGGGCCCCCCCAGCTCTGGGAGACAGTGGGCCCTCCCCCACCTAACGCCTCTTCTCCCCTAATAAAGGGATCCGGGAAAGCAGATGCATTTACAGTAAATGGAACCAAGCAAATGGAAATGAAACAGCACAGCACTTGATAACACTTTGCATTTGCAGAGCACTTTGGACCCATGTGATTTCCTTAACAATCCGTGGCAAATTGCACCGCTATTAGGACTCCTAGTCCAGAGGCGGGGAACCCCAGGGGCGGGCTGGGAGGGCTCTTGGCGGGCCTCTTCCGCCACCCTGCCTCCCAGCCCTCCATAGGAACGCTGGAGCACCTCCTCGACGGCAGGCATGGCAGCAGACGCAGCCCCTGCCCCTGGGGAGGTGACAACACACATGGAAACCTACTCAGTTATGGCAAGTTGTGATGAGCACGGCCAAGGAAACCCAGAGGGTGCCATGCAGAGAACAATGGTGACAGCAGGAGGGAAAAGCTTCTGGATTCACAGTGGAAGTCCCCACGGGGGAAGTGACATTTAAGTGGAGAGCTAGAAACTGAAAGGGAGGCGGCCCTGTGAGGAGCCAGGAGACTCACAAATGGACAGCAGCCTGCCCGGGTTCACAGGGGCCCCACTAGGGTGTGAGATGGCCACCTAGGGGTTAAGTCTGTGGTATAGGAGAAGGAAGGGAAGGACTTCCCTCCACCCAGGGAGGGGCTTCTGGCTTATTGACAGGCATCCACTCCCCTGGCAGGACCTGCCTGAGGAAAGAGAAGAGTAAAACCCCTCCCCACCTGCAGAGGGTACAAATTCCCCTTGGGCCTCGGGCACCAGGACTGGGCAAGTGTGCTCCTTCCCACCCCCCGGTTCTAGCCAGACCAGCCCTGACTGTTCCTAGCTGGTGCCGCCATGCTGTAGCCGCCCATCGCTGAGACTCCGGGGGGATTCCAGAATTTTCCAAGGGCCCAGGCTTCTCTGCAGGCTGAGTGCTCCTGACTCCAGATCAGGCTTCCCTTTACTCTGGAGAGAGGCACAGGAACATCTTCCTGCCACATAAAGGAAGCCTCCTTTCCTTCCCTTGACAGAGCATTTCCTGGACCATCCAAAGCTGGCCCACTCGCTTATAGAGAAAGCGTGGTATGTTTAAGATTTTGGAAGTGAGTCTTCTGCAGAGGCCGTCTTGGGCTCCACTAGAAGAGCTGGGCAGGCATTTCACAGGTCCTGCTCATTTCACCCCGTGACTGCAGTGGTAGTTTCATATTTCCCCACTAGATGGGGCCCTCGATCTGTGCAGCTCACAGTTCCAATTCTTTCATTTGGCTCTGAAAGCTGCTCAGCAATGTTTTGTAAGGCAGACAGAGATCTTCTTCTACAGGAAGTGGCCATAGGCTGAAATTGGAGAAGCCCTGGAAATCTGGCTTCATCTGTATCTTCCTTAATTAGCAAATGCGACAGGGGTGGAGGTATTTGCAAAAGAAACCTAGCCGATCTGAACTGTGGATACGAATGTAGTCAGCTAGAAAACAATTCCTTATATAAAGAGCCATTTGGAAAAATCTCCAACTGGCTCTGCCTCTTGAGACAGGCCAGAGGTATTAACTCTGGACAATCAGGCCGAAAAAATCACTCAGCCTGGTCATAGTCATCATTTTGCTTGATTGATGGCAGCCTGGTTCCTTCCAGTTGATCGGCCCCAGGCCCCAGACACATGAACCTGGAGGACTGAGGCGGGAAGGGGAGCGAGGACACCTTCTCTGACATTTGGGGGCAGAGTTGAGATGGAGCTGATATAACAAGAACAGAAAGACACCGACTCTGCCTTCGGAGTCTACATTCAGCCCAAGAAACAGAACTGTCTAGAAAACAGTACACGATACACATTTTTACATCTTCGCATGTGTAAACTTTGAGTGTATAAACAGAATCCTCGACAAGTAAACTCAAACTTGGAAGCGGGGAAGGTCTCATAGATACAAAACCAGGTTTAAAGGAACCTCCCCTTTCTGAAATCCGTTCATGGGACTCTACAAGAGGTATCATCAGCATGCTTTGAAGAGGCTCGTGAGACAAAAACACATGATAAACTTTTACTGTCCACATTTTTACTTACTGGAAACCTGTTTGCAAGACACCCCACATGTCCCCAGGATCGGGGATGTTTTTGACAGGTGGTCTTTGGGAGGTTGGTCATAGTGCAGGCAAACATCTTTGGGTACTTGCTCACTGTACTTCATAATTTTCATTCAAATTTATAGCCACTGGCATGACCCAGCGGGAAAGGTGAGGGACATAGCTATTGGGCTTGGTTTTGTTTTGTTTTGTTTAAGATTTTATTTTTAAGTAATCTCTACACCCAAAGTGGGGCTTGAACTTACAACTCCCAGATCAAGGGTCACATGCTCCACCAGCTGAGCCAGTCAGGCGCCCCTGGGCTTTGTTTTCATAACATGCTGGGAACAAGCTCAGGATGGTCCCTTAGAAAGTAAAGTTAGAACTTCATTTGGGAAGGTAGCCTTTAAGAAATGTGCTTCCCTGAGAGTTCTGGAGGTTGGTTGAACAACAATGTGAATGTACTTAACACTACTGAACTCTGTATTTTAAAATGGCTAAGATGGTAAATTTGATGTTATATGTATTTTACCACAACTAAAAACTTTTAAATTAAAAAAATGTTTTTAAAGTACTTCCCTTAACACACTTCTCTGTCCTGGTCACCAGCTAAAACATATACCAGCTCAAGTTTGGCATAAATTCGGTGTAATTTGCATCCACTCTCAGCAGTACTATAAACATCTTCTAAGACTGTCTATCTCATGGAAACTCTGGTTCTCCAGAAAGCTACTTTGGCCACCCTAATAAATGAAACAGACTGACCCAGATGAGCCCATTGATTGCCTAGAGATGGCTCCTTGTGACACAAGAAAGGTAGTCACAGTGAGCCCTGCAACAATAATCATCTTTCCATCCCCAGTTTTTGGCCCAGAATGGACCAAAGCTCAATGCTTGCTGAAGGGAACTGAATTCTTTGTTGACCTTGTCTTTATGTGTATGCCTAGAGTCAAGGGCTACTAATGTCTTCTGAGATGTCAGGAGTCAGACAGAATTCTGGCTGAATGAAAAATACCAAAAATGCCACAAAAGGGACCACAGGAAGTCCGAGCTATCCACTTCCTCAGCTTTTAGGAGCCCCTCTGCTCTGAGCTATTCCCAAAGAGCCATGCATTGTGGTAGACAGGATAGTGACACCTCCCGTCCCCCCACCAAAAAAGCATCCACGTCCTAATCTCTGAGACCTAGAGACGGATGGATTTAAGATTGCTTATCAGTATGAGTGGGGAGATTATCTTGGATTATCCAGAGGGACACTGTAATAACAGGGGTCCTTCAAAGTGGAAGAGGGGTCAGGAGAGGAGGTCAGAGTGATGTGATCGTGAGAAGGTCTCAGCACAGCATTGAAGATGGAGAAAGGGGCCACAAGCCAAGGAATGCGGGCAGCCTCTAGAAGCTGGAAAAGGAAACGGATTCTCAGACCCATACTAGACTTCCAACCTACAGAACTCTAAAGAATAAATTTGTGTTGTTTCAAGCCATCAAATTTGTGGGCATTTGTTGCAGCAGCAATAAAAAACTAACATTTCTGTGAGCCAGACACTGAGCCAGCTAACAGGGCTGCAAAGATGTCCCAGTATTCCAGGGACACATTGTGCAGGAGAGACAGAAAAATGCATACGTGTAGTTAATGCAACATGCTATGCACCAAACTCCTGCAGCAAGCCCTGAGGGAGCACGGAACTGAAAGTGCTCTCCTCTGCTTGGATGACTCAAGGAAGGCTTCCTGGAGGAGGGGAGATATTTCAGCTGAGCCCAAAGCTGAAAGGAGAAGTCTATACAGCTCTGAGTTCATATGGTCCAGAGCCTTTCAGTTACCTGCCTTCAGGGACATGAGTGTTGAACTGGGAAACATTTTATTGTCCAGACCCTTGATCCTCAAAGTGTAGTCTAGGGACCAGGAGCATCACCACCCCTGGGAGCTTGTTAGAAATGCAGAATCTCAGGGCGCCTGGGTGGCTCAGTTGGTTAAGCGACTGCCTTTGGCTCAGGTCATGATCCCGGAGTCCCGGGATCGAGTCCCACATCAGGCTCCCTGCTCGGCGGGGAGTCTGCTTCTCCCTCTAACCCTACCCCCTCTTGCGCTCTCTCTCTCACTCTAATAAATAAATTAAAAAAAAAAAAATCTTTAAAAAAAAAAAAAGAAATGCAGAATCTCAGGCCCAGCCCAGCCTTACTGAGTCAGAATCTTTATTCTAATAAGATTGCTCAGATGATTCATATGTGCATTGCAGTTTGAGAATCACTGCTCTCCATAACAATGTTGTCATGCTCACCACACAGCGTGGCGAGAACAGAGACAGGGTTCCAGAAATTGCTCACATATCTAGACCCGATGGGAGGGATTGCATGTAGCAGTGCTCAGAATGGTACACGGTCGTTCTCAGCATTCACACAGACGCCACACACACGATCAGATTATACACCTCCTGCGTGCATATTAGACAGGCTTCGTTTCAGAAAACCTTGGTTACAAATGTCACCCATTTGTTTCTTAGAAAATGTGACTTCAGTTCTCGTAGTCTAACGGAGCAAATTTTTCTCTCACTCGGTGACCTCATACCTGTACTAATTTACTTTAATAGCTATATCTTCAAATCACTGAGCTTCCATTTATTTCTCCTGCCATTAGCAAAAATAGGTCAGGGTGACTCTGGCAAACCTGAGCACTGATGTTCAGGACTTACATCCTCAGAAATCCACAGACGGGCTGCCCAGGCTCCGAGGCTTACATGCTTGAAGCACGTCCCTTCCTGGCTGTGGATGACACACGCTCGGGCTGCATCACGTCCCCTGGGGAGCCCCTGGAGCTACTTCTGCTACAGGAGGGAGGGTTGAAGGAAGGCTAAATCAAGGGTCCACTCCCTGTGGATTTGCCAGTGCCCACTATGTTAGCGTAGCCTCTCCCCTGAGTGTGCCTGCAAGTTTTGTCTGGTTGCTTTAAGTAAGAGCAAGAGACGCTGTTAACTCTGCTCCATATGCCATGTATCCTGTGGGTCATTCCTAGTTTGAGGAATGGTTAACAGGGTGGGGTCCCCTCTATTTGTAGCCACTGGATCCTTTCCATGCTTGCCACATGCGGATGTGATGCCGATATCGGGTTTCCGGTATCTGGGAGGTTTTGTGATGTTTCTGCAGCGCAATGAGGATTGATTGCATGCACCCGACGGGGGCCCACACTCAGAAGGGACTGAGGTTTGATATTCTGCGGTTGCACTCTTAAAATCCTTAATGATCTCATCTTTGAGTGGGTGTTCTGTAAGTGAAGACTGGTGGGATCATTGAACAGGTGCTGTGGACTTGGTATCTGGGCTCACACCGCCCCCCTCCTACTGCCTCCCCAGCACCTGTTCTCCTACTCCCCACCCCTGGCCCTGCCCAGTGGCCACTGCCACCTTCTGCCCCTCCATGGGGTTCTGGGCACGGGCTCAGGGAGGGTCAGGGTCAGACACACGTTTCCTGTACACTGAGTTGCAGGATGGGATCCTGGGCGCCTATCAAGGTCTGCACTCCTCCCGTGCATCTCTGTGGCCAAGGGAGCGCCACCCTAAATACCAAAGAGAAAATCACGACAGGCAGAGAGAGAGACCACAAGGGAAAGGAGAAAGCTTTTCTCCTGCCTTTTTTTTTTTTTCATTGTGGTAAAATACACATAACAAAAAATTTGTCACTTTACCCCTGTTAAGTGTCTAGTTCAACAGTGTTAAGTGCATTCACGTTATTAGTAAACATCCATCACCCATCTCCAGAACTCTTTCATCTTGCAGAACTGACACTGTCCCCATTAAATGGCATGTCCCTTACTCCCTCTCCCCTAGCCCCTGACAACCATGTTCTACTTCCTGTCTCTCTGAATTTGACTACTTTAGGTCCCACATATACGTGGAGTCATACTCGGTTTGTCCTTTAGCGATTGGCTTATTTTACTTAGCATAACATCCTCAAGATTAACCCACATTGTAGCGTGTGTCAGGATTTCCTTCCTCTGTAAGGATATGCCACATTTTATTTATCCGTTCATCCACCGATGAACACTTGGGTTGTTTCCACCTCTTGGCTATTATGAATAATACTTCTTTGAACATGGGTGTGCAAATATCTCTTCTGAGAGCCTGCTTTCAATCCCTTTGGATATGTGCCCAGAAGTGGAATTGCTGCATTCTACAGTTTCCTGCTTTTTGAACAAACATTTTCATTTTGAACTGGGCTGTAGCCGCTCTGTGCACAACCAGCCAGGATGTGAATCATCAGCATCAGGGAACTGCTCCCAATCAGCCATCAAAACTGAAGACTGAAGACTGTAAATTCAGGACCTGCTAGTGTGACCATCCCCATGGAGCAAGGCACTGACTGAGAGTGTTTGCCCCAAGTGTCACCACCAGTCAGCAGCAGCAGGTATTGAGACCGGTGGCTGCAGAACATTCTGGAACTGGTTGTCATTTATCACTGTTTGCGTTCATTGAATACATCTACGTTAAACGTCAGCCAGGAGCCAGACCTAGTTGGGGACGCTGAGGACAGAGCAGTAAATGAAGCAGACAAGGGTCTGACAGGCAAGGCAGACAGTAACTAGTCGCACATTTGACCATTTATTATGCCAAGTTCTGTAAAAGAGAAATGTGGAGCCCCAGGCCCAGGGGTGGGGAGTTGGCCGTGCATGGGTCATCGTCCCTGCCTTCAGTGGGCTTATGGACTAGTTGGGGAGTTTCCAAAGTGGTGCATGAGATGATTTCAGGTGGCACATAAATATCTTTTAAGTAAGTGCATATTCACTTTAATGTATGTTTAAAAACATATATCTAATAATCAACCTTTGATTCTTAAATATTTCTTAGGATGAGGCTCAGTTAAAAAAGGAATTCATGTACATATAAATAAACTAAATCTACATTAAATATTAAAAATATAAACAAATAATGCAAAAACTACATGGATAAGACAAAAATCTAGAGATTGCAAATCAAAGGACTGCGTTTTGGAAACTCCATAAGGATTTTACAGACAAATGCATTTTTAATGCAGGCCATTTAAACTTAAAAAGACTATGGCTGGGGCTAAGACAAACTAAATCCATGGTGCCAGGGAAATGTCAGGTATGAGGCAGGCACGAACTCAGTTCAGGGGAGTCAGGAAAGGCTTCTTAGAAAAACTCAACAGAGTAAATTTCATTCCTCTTAATTATTCCGCCCAGGTGTGTTTGTTTGGACTCTTCAGCTACAGGTGGTGGAAATCCAGTGGGGGCAGCTGGAGTGGGAGGGGTAATTTACAGATGAGCATGCGCGTGGTCTCCCGGCGGGTCTCAGGTTCCGGAGTGACAAGCCTTTCTCGGTCTCTGCTCTCATCTGAGCGTCTGCATCACCTCTCCCTCTCGCTGCACACTTCCTTTCTCAGTATATGTTCTCGAAGACAAGGTGGAAAGGGGCTGCCCACACTTTTCAACTTCGATCTCTTCCATTAAAAGGACCAGCTAGGTTGACATTTCTTATTTCTAAATCCCGACTTCTGGGGAAGTGGCTCTAATTAGGCCGGTAATAGGTGACCTTCCCACTCACCACGTGGATCTGGGAGGGGACAATTCCCGGAATCAGGGTGGGAATGGGGTTGGAGATCCAGGCGGACAACCTGATGGACAAACTGGAAAAACCCTTATTGCATCATCTTCCTGACTCCTTGGTGTCCAACATGAACGGAGGGATCACCCGCAAGTCTAGAACATTTCCTCGTAGGTCACCTTGAGGATAATCACGGCGTACTCAGAAAGCTGAAGCGACAAAGGGCCTCAACCCCACCAGCTGGCCTGCGTGACGCAGGAGTTCACCTGAAGAAAGAGGTAAGCAGATGAGCCTACCAGATACTTAGGACTTTTTGCTATCTAACCTGTAGGAGGGGAGACAGAGGGCGAACATGGTTTAGGTAGCCTGATCATTTTACTTTATATCTCAGAAAAGTCACTGGATTTGGCCCTTCCACTTTTGGGACATTGCATCATGCAACAGAATAACTGCTGGTCCATTTACAGCTCTTGGCTCAAGGAACTTGCCCAAGGTTACAGGGCTAGGAAATGCAGAGCTGGGACTCCAAATCCAGGCCCTCTGCTCCAGAGCCTATGCTCCTAACCAAAAGGCCAGACAGACCCAGGTTAAAATCTGGCTTCACTACTTACTTGTTATAAGTTCTCTTTAAATTATAAATTCAGTCGTAAAATGGAACAAAAGACACACCTTACATTAAAAGGTGATCGTAAAGACTAGAGAAAAAATGAACGTACCTACCCTTAGCTCAAAATAGGTATGACCAAAGGTAGTTATTATTGTTGTTAGAGAGCACCAGTGAATCTGAATGGCATTCGGCTCCCCTGCACCACGAGTGTTTGGTGTGTTCACATTTTCCACAGTGTAATTACCTGCCAAGGCCGACTCTTAAGTAGGCTGGTCCCCTCCATCGTAAGGGAGTACTCAATTCAATTGCTATCGGTGCCATAGGTGGGTGAGTACAGTTTGATCATCACATTCTGCTTACTGACACTTCGGGTGGTGCATTTCACACAGTTAGGTTGTAAATTCTCCTTAATTGAGGAAGAGCACACAAACAGTAAAGGGCACGATCATAAGTGAAAACTGAAATGTGATGTGTGCATATGTCTAGATCCGGCTATAGAACATTTCCAGCACTCCCAAAGGCTCCCCCTGCCTCTTCTCCGTCACTTCCCCACCCCGTCCCCACCCCTGCCAGAGGTAGCCACAAGTCTGACCTCTATTGCCTTAGGTTACTTTTGTCTGTTCTTGAACTTCAGAGAAATGGGATTTGGGGATTTTTACTGCCAGTATTTTCGTGGGCACTTCTTGCCTGCCTCCGGGCAGGTGAGTGAGCAACTAACTGGCATTTTTAAACTGTTGAAGGAATAAAGCAGGCTTAGTAGAAGCTTCAGTGAGTGATGGGCTAATAAGTGTTCACTAAAATTCAGAAGTCAGCAATTAAATATTGACACCTGTGTTATGCCTCTCACAAAGACCTTGCCAAGGATTTGCAGGTGGCAAGGACAAGGAAAGAGGAAGGCTTTAGCCATAACGGGAGCTCAAGACAATCTCATGTCACTACCTTTACTAATATTACTGAGAATAATGACTAAGAAAAAAAACAACCAACCTTTTCCACACTTATTATGACCCAGTCCTTATGCAATGGACTTTAGATCCATTCTTTCAATGAATAGGTATTAGCCTCATTTTGCAGACGGGAAAACTGAGCTTCAGAAAAGCCAAGTAAATTGCCCAAGGTCCCACAGCAAGAAGTGCCAGGATTTGAACCCATCTCCAACAGGTTTCAGAACCTCTGTTCTTGGTCACTATGCTGTGCATAGAGGCAGATGGTATCCTGAAAAGAACTTTGGCTTTGGCAATGGCCACGGGTAGATTCCAGTCCTGCCTCCGCCTCTCACTGCTGGCTAACCACGTAAATGACCGCTCTAAAATCTTCAAGCAAGAAAAGAGCAGGGCGAGAGGACAATTCCCACCCTGCTGCTTTGTCAGAGGTAAGTAAGAGTGTTGGAAACGTGCCGCTTTTACAGGAGGCACTCAACAAGTGGTCGCTGTTGAGATCCTTCGCCACAGTGCTCACTAGGGGCAAACTGCCCACAATGAGGACGGGGTGACCCCAAACAGCAAGGTCGTTCCTGGCCAAAGACACACCCACTGGCCATGGCGAGCCTGCTTCTCTGTCACCTCGCACCTTCTAGGCCTTCCAGCAGGGTCGGCCCCGGCCCGAAGTTCCCGCACAGCACTTCGCAGACGTGGCAGCAGCTGAACACACACACCGACAGATGGATCGGAACGACTCGAAGTAACCCATCAATTCAATGAAACAACTGTTATTGATTTCTGGGTTGTTTTCCTCCCCACTGGTTGTTTAACTGAATTGATGGGTGTTCTCTGGAATTGATTGCACCAGCCAGTTCTTTTCGTGTGATAGAGACAAAATGATAGCGTTCCCCAGAAAATGAACAAATCTGCTCATTAAACAGAATATTCAGGCAAATAAGTTTTTCCTATGACACCGGCTTTCCTCCTCAGTCCCCTCGGCGTACGGAACTGGGAAATATTTAAGGGGGCTTTCATGGCATGTCCGTATGCTGATAAGCTGGCTCCCTTTTCATTTGCTTACTGTTCTCAGGGACCGATCGGATGCCAGAATGAATCCACCCATCTCTCTCTCCCCGCACACACACTTTGGCCAGTTCTGAGTCACTGAGATCATTGTGTCGTATATATCTAACCCTCCCCACCACCAATCGTACACATAAAAGCCGATTTTCAGCATTAAATGAAAATGCAGCCTCTCATGCAAGTCAACAGTATGCCAACTCTTGGAGGCGATGATTCACACACCTCTGATTTATATTTTCTTCCCAGGAGGTTGCTTTTCATGGATTTCAGACAGTACCACACTTGTTTTCACTGACAGTGATGAAAAAAACAGATGTCAAGACAAGTACTGGAAGGACAGGGACGGCAGGGGTGGGGGGGTGTAGAAGGACAAGGAATGAAAGAGAGCTGAGTCCAGAGAATTCTGAAACCCCTCTTTGAGAGCTCTTAAGCTTCCTCTAGCCCCAGGGAGAGACTGGCTTGCTGACCACCCCCCCACTTCAGGAAATAGATTATAGTTGAATTTTTATTGACTTTCCAAAAAAATCAATCTCTCTCTCTCTCCCTGAATTTTTGTGGCTGTCATTGTTATCCCGTTGTTGTGCTGAGATCCCAAGGCTACGGTAATTAGCAATGCAACACACTGGCACGTGAAATGAGAGAGAAAAGATCCTAAGGACATGGGGTCTCACTCACCATAAAGCTCCATAAACCAGCTGACTTGGAATCTGCAATGTATATTTCACATTTTTATGCATTTTATTCAGCATGGAACGTCTCATTCCTGGCAACTCATATGTAATACAGTGTGACATTAAGACTGGGTTGACACAATGCCAAAATTTAAAACTTTGATTTGCTTCTCCATATTGACAGGCTTTATGGTGCACAAAAGATAAAGCAGGAAATGAGCCTCCCTCATTGAAAACTAATGAGAAATTGTGAATTTGACTCCGAGGCACCGGAAAGCAAACGAACTCTTAATGGCATTGGAAGACTATCCCTCAAAATGGCAGATGTAAAATGAGTGAGAACACCCATGAATGATAATAATGATGATAATAATAATAATAACTTTTAACAAACTAAAAGGAAATTCCTTAAATTGATTTTTTTTTTTAAAGATTTTATTTATTTATTTGACAGAGAAAGACACAGCGAGAGAGGGAACACAAGGAGGGGGAGTGGGAGAGGGAGAAGCAGACTCCCCGCAGAGCAGGGAGCCCGATGCGGGACTCGATCCCGGGACTCCAGGATCATGACCTGAGCCGAAGGCAGTCGCCTAACCAACTGAGCCACCCAGGCGCCCCCTTAAATTGAATTTTTTTAAAGTATCTACTAAAATCCCACAGAGTGCTCTTCTTAACTAGAGGCATTCTCTCTGTAGTAAGGAACAGGGCAAGGAAGCCTGTGTCCAGCAGTTCTAGTCAACGTTGTACTGGAGATCCTGCCAGCATAGTAAGAAAAATAAATAAAATCTGCAAGGATTGGGAACAAAAAACCAAAACGTCCTTTCTCACAGTCAATCTGATTGCCCACAAAGAAAACTCATTGGATCATTTATAAATAAGTGGAGTTAATAAGTGGTCCCACCCTGCTATTCAATATCAAAAACAATATGCCAATATCAATTGGCTTCCCATATCTAATTCATTTCGCCAACAAATATTTATTTAGCACTTACCATGTGCCACTATTCTAGGTGTTTATTGTATAGCAATGAATAAAACAGGCAAAGAGCCTTGCCTTCTTGAGCTTACCAGCCAGAGCCCCTTTAAAAATGTAATTGAGATGGCTGGGTACAGGAAGACTAGATGGTCAGCAAAGGCTTGGAACCTCATAAACATTAGGGTTCTGATCCTCGTGGTTTGCTGCATTATATTATTTATCAAAATGTGTACCAGCTCTTCTATCATCAAAGACCAAGGGGGGGCAGAAAGAACTCAGACCACGCAAGAGCCAAGTTTGGCCTGTGTTTAGCAGACAAAATGTTTTTTTTTTAAGAAATCGTACCCCTAAAATTTAATCTTGCTTCAATAATATCAACTATTAAGCCATCTATATTCAAGTTTCACTAATTATCTTAATAAAAATTCTTTAGAGCTAACTTTTAAAAATCCAGAATCCCATTAATGCTCACGCATTCAATTGTTATACTGTCTCAGTCTCTTTTAATCTGGAACAGTCCTTCCACCTGTTCTCCCTCCTGTCCCCCAACCCATCCTTTCACATGTATCCAAGGCCCTAGCTCCCATCAGTCAGCCCACTCACTCAGCTGTCCTTCCTGTGTCCTGATAACTACTCCTGCTTCTAGCCCCTCAGGTTCCCCACTGTTTCTAACTCCAAAATAGTGATTATTGATTGTTGATGTTCCTAAATTGTGTTCACATCCTCCCAAAAAGTCCCATCGTTAAGATCTGAAATGACCTAGATTTTCCTGTCAAGGCCCTGACCAACGCAGGGAGAGGATACAGACAGAGAGAACTGGATCCCAAGGACAGGCACCTGAGACAGTCAACTCAATAGCTTGGGAAGAACATGAACAAGCAAAGAACACCAAGAAGGAGCAACCAGGGAGGTAGGAGAAAACTCAAGGAAGTATGGGTATCCTGGACACCAAGAGAAGAAAGCATTTTAGGAAGAGTGACCAACTACCTCAGTGGTGTGGATAAGTTATGTGAAGTGAGAACTGACTGAGGATGATTGGTTTGGCACATGGAAGTCGTCGCCTTGGCAGGAGCAACTTCGATGGGATGCTAGTGCAATGTGTTCACGTCTAGTGGTCACAGATAGAAAATGAGGACAGATTCTGCACTATCTTCCTGATGGCAATAAGTAATCGTAGTTTCTGAAAAATTAGATATAAAATGGTATTTAAGCCATCTTTTTAATCAGCACAGCATTATACTCCCAAATAATAATGACAGTCATCATTAGACAAGGACTAAGAGCCATACTCAGAACCAGGTGCTTTGCATACATATGTTTTTAATCTTCATAATAATCCCATGAGACAGAATTATTATTTCCATTTAACTAGAACTATAAGGGATATGTCAGTAATCCAAAGAGGAAAATATGTCTGCTTTAATTGGAACTTACACTCTGGTGGCAGGGTTCAAATGCAGGACTGGGACACAGAGAAGCTACATTGTTTGTCCAAGTTCAGAAAGCTAGAAAGTAGATGGGAGCCGGGGTGGCTCAGTTGGTTAGGCGACTGCCTTCAGCTCAGGTCATGATCCCAGAGTCTTGGGATCGAGTCCCGCATTGGGCTCCCTGCTCAGCGGGGAGTCTGCTTCTCCTTCTGACCCTCTCTCATCTCATGCTCTCTCTCTCACTCTCTCTCTCTCACTCAAATAAATAAATAAAAATCTTAAAAAAAAAAAGATAGAAAGCTAGAAGGTAGAGGAGCTGGAATGTAGATAAAACACTGTTCTTTCTAGCATTTTTTGACTTTGAAATAGCAAACATTTAAAAAGGTTGTTCAAAAAAATCAAGGAGGACTTGAAATTATCTATATGATAAAGCCAAACCAGGAGCTGGTTGCGTTTGAACCTCAGAGGCATTGCAAACACACACGTGCGCGCGCACGCACACACACACACACACATGCTTTCACACACACTTCTCTGGGAAGGAAGGGGAGGGTGACCTGGGCATTGTGCGTCTTTGGGCAAGTCAGAGGAAAGAGTAGATTTCTAGAAGAAAGTATACAAAAGCACCCTCTAAAGCTGAAAAGCCCTGTTTCGATATGTGTCTAGAGGCAATAGTTATAAAACCCATGACTCTAGGTAATTTCCCCAATCCCTCCTTGAAACAAAGCCTAAGGAGTTAGCCACTGAAGACCAGGGCAAGAAGGGGGTCCGTTTGCTGCACAGGGCAGAGGCACAGGCTTGCTCGTGGGGACTGCAAGTCTGCTTGTGAGGCAAAATAGCAGGGACGTGACAAATGGTCTTTAAATTCCATTTTCATGATTTAGAAAGTCTCAAAGTTCCCTTTATTTTTAATCTTCTGGGTGGCTATCTCTGTTATCTAAGGCATTGTTGCTTGATTGGGCCCCCACTAATCAACACTAGAGGTTTCTGATTCCACCCAGTATGTTAGAAGAGACACACTTTTCTAACTTGATTACCAGGCTTTGGATATACTGTACATCCTGCTGCCTTCTCTTTTTAATCTCTGTGAGCTCTGTGTGCTCAGAGAGAAGCTTTCAAAATCATTTATCTTAAGCTTTCCAGCTGCTGTCTCTCAGCATGTATGTCCAGCCAGAAGAGGACATTCCCATGAACAAATCTGGGTTCTAGGCCTTCAGCTAAATGTACAACGCAGCTGTCCTAAAAGAATTTTCAGAGTTATGTATTTCCTAGAAAGGGGAGAAGAAAGGGACCCTTCATTGTTGACCACTACCGTGTACCAGATGCTCTGACTGACATCTTGTACATATTAATCATCATTTGTTAACTCTGTTTCATGGACCAGAAACAGAGTTTCTTTTGGGAGGTTCAATTAGTAAGAAGGGTAATATTTGTTTAGATTATCAGTTACTTAAATCAGATGAATAGTTTCACATTCTCTGATAGTTGTATATGCCAAAGATTGCTAGTTTTCCCCTAGTAACCATTCTCTCTTCTCTCTCAATTTTAGCTGAACAAATGGTTTCCCAAAATCAAGGTCACATTTTCCAGCCTTCCTGGCAACATGGTATAGTCATGTAACAGAGTTCCGATGACGGGGAGGTAAGTGGAAATGGTGTGAGCTTCTTCTACATTGCTCCTTTAAACTAAAAGGGCTTTCCATGGGTCTATATGCCTGTATTTATGACAGCACCATACTACTCTGACTACTGTAGCTTCATAATATATTTTGAATCAGGAGTGTGATGCCTCCAGCTTTGTTCTTCTTTCTTAGGATTGATTTGGCTATTTGTGGTCTTTTGTGGTTCCACATAAATTGTAGAATTGTTTTTCCTATCCTTGCAAAATGTCTTTGGAATTTTGATAGGAATTGCTTTGAATCTGTGGATAGCTTTGGGTAGTATGGACATCTTAACAATACTAAGCCTTCCAGTCCATGAACACAAGATGGGTTTTCCATTTGTTTCTGTCTCATTTAATTTCTTTCATCAGTGTTTTGTAGTTTTTAGTGTATCTCACCTCGTTAGTTAACTTTATTACTATGCAACAGAATAGAGAGCCCAGAAATAAACCCACACATATATGGTCAACTAATTTTCAACAACAGTGCCAAAAATACACCATGGGGAAGAATAGTCTCTTCAACAAATGGTGCTGGAAAAACTGTACATCCACATGTACCAGAATGAAATTGGATCTGTATCTTATACCATACCCAAAAGTCAACTCAAAATGGAGTAAAGACTTCAACCTGAGATCCAAAACTGTAAAACTCTGAAAAGAAAACATGGGGGAAAGCTTGATAACATCGGTTTTGGCAATGATTTCATGAATATGACACCAAAAAGGAGAGGCAACAAAAACAAAAATAAACAAATGGGACCACATCAAACTAGAAAGCTTCTACACAGCAAAGAAAACGATCAACAAAGTGAAAAGATAACCCACCAAATGGGAGAAAATATTTGCAAACCATACATCTGATAAGGGATTAATATCCAAATTATGTAAAGAACTCATCAACTCAATAGCAAGAAAACAAGCAATCCTATTTTTAAATTATACCCATCACTCATTAGCCCCTATCTCTCTTCTGCTCTCATCCGGAACTTTGACCAGGTTCTATCTACCCTGTGGCACCCTCAAAATTCTAGAACTCCCACAAAATGGCACTCACTTGCCTTATTAGTTAACTTCCAGGTGAGAAGCTAAGTAACAGTGATTTCTTCCAGTCCACTGCTTGCTCTCTTCCTGAATAGCAAGTAATGAAAGGGTAGTCATGGGCATCGGAGTTCTTTCAGTGCTTGTTGAAAAAGAGCCAATACATTCAGGAAAATGTCTTCCTTTCACAAAGTTGCTTCCACTCTAAGGGGTCTATTTTACTTGCCCTCCCCTTATCCTGACTACTTCTCTGTGGTGTAATCAGAATGCCACAAGCTATTCCTAGATAGAAATGTGTGCCTTTCGGGGAGAGGTCAGGCTTCTGATGCAGCCCTTGATTCACTGAGTGTCCACACCAAATCAAGCAGCAAAGAGACCATCGATCCAACCCAAGGACCACCCTACAGTTTCATTAAAATGCAGTAGACTCATATCAGGAATATAGGACACATACCAACATCCTGAAATCACACAGCTACCTGTCATTTCTGAAGGCAAGTTGCCTTCTCCATCACTCCTCCAAATGTTCCCTTTACAAGCTGTGAAATTTTGCCCCTAGAATTGACTTCCCATGCCTTGAATGATGCTGGACTTTCAAAATTCCCTGCACTCTCTGACTCTACAAGACCAGCCATCTGTCTTGGCTGATAAATTCTGCATTCACGAGGGATACATTAAGCCCAAGGCATTCTATTTCCAAGGACATATGCTACATTTTTTTCTTTCTTTTTTTTTTTGTATAAATTTTCCTAGATAAATAAAGTTGACATTTAATTCCAGCTCCATCTGGAAGATCAGGGAAACTCTGCCCTCACTGAGCGCACTTCTTCTCTTCATACCGAGGAAAGTTCTTGGCCCTAGAAGTCAGTGTGGCTTGGTGGGAAAAGTATGAGTCTGAAAGCCTACAGACCTGAATTCAAATCCTCCAGATTTGAATTGAATTGAGTTGAATTCAAATCCTCCAGCCTACTAGCTGTGTGACTTTTGGCAAATTATTAATCCTTTCTGAGCCTTTGTTACACCTTCTATAAAATGGGGACGGAGTTATTACTACTCGGCCAAACCAGCAGCAATGCCCATACATGTACTGCTTGATATTAATTCAGTAAGTAGAGGCTAGTATTCTTTATCCTGACAGAATACAGAAGTGGTTAAGAACCTGAGTTTTTGTGCCAGGAAGACTTAGCTTAGCATTCACACCCGTAGTACGATTCTGGAGAATTTGTTTAACCCCCTGAGTTTGTTTCTGTGTCCAGAAAGTATTAGTGAAAACTAACGTACTTCTTGTTGAGAGGATTAGAGGTGATTTCTGTAAAGCACTTTAGTACCTGGAATGTGCTTAATAAATGGTAACTGTTAGTATCCTTGATGTTGCCATTATTATTATTGGACATCTTCCCAAACACTGGCTCAGAATGCCTATTCTCTCAGCAGAATTATCTACTGATTCAGTTCAGGAGACAACTCCATCCTTGGGACCCGTGTTTTCTTTTGGCCCACCCTGCAGCTGAATTCTGGTTGTGAGGACAAGAAAGGGTTCTCACCTCCTGATTTTTTTAATTCGTCAAGGACCATTGTGGCCTCTCTGAAAAATGTTTTGGTTACTACCCCCAATCTTCAGAGTAACCAAAAATGTGTGAGCCATGATGGAGATTTCCTCTTCACAGGTGAGAGAGTGGCCCAGAGGAATGATGAGCCTGAGGTTATGGAGGCTTATAGGGCTGAAAGCCCAGTATAACTCAATGCTATCTGCTTTTAAGGGAGCCAGTAAAGACTATTATTGTTACTCAGGCAGTGAGGTCTCTGTCACACAGTGCCGACTTCTCTTAAAGCCTCTCTAAATGTCCATTTATGATCTTCATTTTAAACCCAAGTCATGTTCATATTGTTGTATAAAACTAAATCACCTTCCAAAAGAAGATTGTGCCCAACGCATCTGTCTGAGTCCTTGTTCCTGAACTGTTCATCTTCTTGCCCAAAGGCAGTTGACTCCTCAATCAGCAACCCTGCCATCCTTACTAAAAACACAGAGTTTGACTGAGTTTGAATGCTGAAGACCTAAGCACAATGAGGAGGGGAAGGGTCACACGTAAAAACACATCCAATCAGCTGGCTTTTCTTCAGTTGAAATATGGGAGATGCTAAAATGCATCTTTTGGGACGCCTGGGTGGTTCAGTCAGTTTTTTATTTTGGCTCAGGTTATGATCCCAGGGTCATGAGATTGAGCCCTGAACTGGGCTCTATGCTCAGAGTGGAGCCTGTTTAAGAGTCTCTCTCTTTCTGCCCCTCCCCCACCTCTCTCTCTAAAAAAAATAAAATAAAATAAAAGGCATCTTTTATGAATACGAGATTGGGAAAGAACTACACTCACTTACATTTCCATATCCACTCATGACCGAAGCCAACCCTGTGTCCTGCTGAAACGAGTAGAAATAACGAGAAACTGGGCGCCTGGGTGGCCCAGTTGGTTAAGCGACTGCCTTCGGCTCAGGTCATGATCCTGGAGTCCCGGGATTGAGTCCCGCATTGGGCTCCCTGCTCAGCAGGGAGTCTGCTTCTCCCTCTGACCCTACCCCCTCTCATACTCTCTCTATCTCATTCTCTCTCTCAAATAAATAAATAAAATCTTAAAAAAAAAAAAAAGAAAGAACGAGAAACTGCACTGAAAGGACTGAAAATTAAATTACTTAGAAAGCATGCACCTTGTACTGAAACAGGATTTTATGACTGTGCTATATTTTTCCACTTATCAATACAGTTTTATTTTATTCGGTTTTTTAAATTTTGTTTTAAATTCAGCATAGTTAACATACAGTGTTGCGTTAGTCTCTGGTGCACAATATAGTGGTTCAACACTCTGCATCGTCTGTTTCACTCATTCCCCTCTGGGACCCATCAGTTTGTTCTTTGTCAATACAATTTTAAATGATATCTGTAATCATGTCTCAAGAACCTTCAGTGTTGGGGTTTCCAAAGCAGAGTACTCATATAAGAAAGAGATAAAAACAAAAACAAACAAGAGGATGGCTCCCTGGCCATCTATATGGTAATGGTAAAGGAGGGGAGCCTTCCAAAAGGTATCCAGAGTTCAAGGATTAATGCCTCAGGGCGATTATGAGAATGTGACTATGATAAATAGTTCACAATATCCATATTTGGGCATGATGAATCTGTAAACCAGAATAATATGATAACCATTTATATGTATACACAATAATCCATATTATGTAATGCACATATATACTTATAATACATATCATGTAACTTACATATAATAATCATATATACATATACATAATAATATATATCTATATCTACATCTGGCTGTCATGTGCAATAGTGAGGCCGAGGCAAATTTTTCTTTTTTTTTTTTTTTAAAGATTTTATTTATTTATTTTTATTTGAGAGAGAGAGAATGAGAGAGAGGGAGTACATGAGAGGGGGGAAGGTCAGAGGGAGAAGCAGACTCCCTGCTGAGCAGGGAGCCCGATGCGGGACTCGATCCCGGGACTCCAGGATCATGACCTGAGCCGAAGGCAGTCGCTTAACCAACTGAGCCACCCAGGCGCCCCGAGGCAAATTTTTCTTAGCACTGACACCCAGCCCTGGCAACCTAATTAATAATCAATACTTTATTAGGCAGTTGTGATTTCATAGGTAGTATCTGTTTCACTCTCCAAAAAGCCAATACTGGGAACATTTGTTATTAATTTTTAATTTAATACATAATACACTGAATTTATCTAGATCATATATAGCTCCATCCTCCAGAGGAGGAATCATGTGAAAACGCTAGACCAGTAGCTCTCATACCATCTGTGAAATGTGTTAAAATGTAGATGCCAGAGTCTCCCCACAAGAGAGGTTCATTCAAGGATGCTTCAACCAAAGTCACCAGTGATGTCCTTAATGTTAAATCTAGTGGACACTTTTTAATACTCATCTTGACTGAATCCTTAACAGAATTTGACACTTACCAGAAAAGCTCTCTCCACCAGGCTTCTATGGTGCTATGCTCCCCTGCTCCCTTCTCTCTGGCCAAGACTTTCAGTCTTCTTTGCCGGCTCCTCCTAACTGCTCATTCTCTCAAGTGTTGATGTTCACTGAAGCTTGCATCCCTTCCCTTCTCGCTCTATAAACTCTCTCTGAACAGTATTATATCTTCAGTTACTCTCTACATGCCAGAGACTTCATAGATATATCTTCAGGTTTAATGCTCTCTTCTGACCTTTTGGCACACAATGGGTGGCTAATAAATGCCTATTGAATTAATGAATGAACAAATGACAAACATTTCTAAAATGTGTAACTACTTTAACTTTGATTGCTTTTTAAATGGGTAACTTCTTGGTGACGTGGAAATAATCTTCATCTCATAATCAGTATCTCCAATTCATTCTTTATATATATTCAGTAAATCCCACACAGAGGTTAGGAATTCATGTAAACTTCAATATAAAGGAGTTCTTTTGGATGATCCATCTTCATTTTGACTCGTGAGTTCTCTTGCACATCATTGTTTATCCTACAGTACCTAGATAATGGTCTTGAAATACCCTTTCCACCAAAAGAGGCTAGAATTTATTGGGGAAAATTACTGGTTCTAGGTCTAGGGTAGGAACAAGATGAACCTAGAATACCAGACAGCAAGGAAGCTATCAAAGACCATGAGGGCTATGTCAAAAATACTCAGAAACCAACCTGAAGAGGCTCTTGCCAGCCAAAGAGAACCAATGTGAGTTTTAAAGGGATCATTGAAATGATTAAGTCCATTAAACCAACAGGTTCGCAATGATATTTTAAAAATCGAATTGTTTACCTTCAAAGAATGACAGGAAACCAATTTATCACCTTCAAAGCTAGTAACCAAAAGGAAAGATAAAATATTCATCCTGTCTTTCTATATGAATTATATCACTCAATAAGCAAATTGTAAATGAGCGAAGTGTCTCCAGAGTTCTATTATAAATAATTTGCAAGAAGTGATAGAAATACCACTATCTCCAAATCCCAGTGAATTAATGGATCTAGGCATTAAGCCTCAGCTGCTAACATCACACAAAAAAATGACCAGATATGATGTGCCTCCTCGTGCTAGAGCACAGTACCATCCAAAGAGTACCAGTTATAGGATGAAAAAGTTCTGGGGATCTAATGTAGAGCATAGCGATTATAGTTAATAATATGTATGATATACTTGAAAGTTGCTACCAAAGTAGATCTCAAGTGTTCTCACCACACACAAAAAAAATAGTAATTATGTTACATGAATTGGGTGTTAGCTGAAGCTATAGCGGTAATCATTTTGCAGTCTATAAGTATATCCAGTCAGCATGTTGGACACCTTATGATAGATGGTAACTACACTTGTGGTGGGCATAGCATAACATATAGAGAACTTGAATCACTATGTTGTACACCTGGAACTAATATAACATCTTGTGTCAATTATACTAAAAAAAAAAATTTAATTTATGGGAAAAAACATGTACACCTGGAAGTTATACAATGTTATATATTAATTATATCTCAATAAAGCTGGAAAAAAAAAAAAAAAGAGCACAGCACCACCTGTCGTCTGCCATAAGGATGAAACATGAGTCTGGTCAAGACTTTAGATCGAACCACAAACCGGCAAGAAATACAAAGGACAGAGGGACATGTTGAATTGCACGATGATTATGTAATGAAAAATTCCACACTGTAGGTAACTCTTCAGGTCAAGTGCAACAGACAACTTTTAAGAGAAATAAAGAGATGGAGGGGAAATCTAGAGATTAAGAAAGACTTAGTCATAATTTTTTTAAATGGGTAAGACTAAACTATAATGTCTACTGATGTATCTGTACAATGAAAATATTTAAATGACTCAAATCATTGATTACTGGATTAGTTCATATTTATATAGTCATATCTGATCAGGGGAGACAGGTGTTGAGACTTGGATTGGCCGCATTGGAGGGGCTTCTGGAGTGACTGACAAAGTTCTATTTCTGGACCTGATTGTTTCCCTTATAACTTATTAAGCAAACATTTGTTTTGCAGCTTCTTTTGCATCAGGTTTATTTAAAAATATATAGGTTTTTTTTTAAGTCTATGCATTAGCCACTATTCTTTACTGCTTGCCTATTGTGCTATTAAGACAGGCATGG
>NC_138371.1:120284505-120348562 GCF_054177405.1 Leptonychotes weddellii | reverse complement strand
CCTGGGTGGCTCAGTCGTTAAGCGTCTGCCTTCGGCTCAGGTCATGATCCCAGGGTCCTGGGATCGAGTCCCACATCGGGCTCCCTCCTCGGGGGGAAGCCTGCTTCTCCCTCTCCCCCTCCCACTGCTTGTGTTCCTGCTCTCGCTATCTCTGTCTCTGTCAAATAAATAAATAAAATCTTTAAAAAAAAAAAAAAGACAGGCATGGGGACCATATGATAAATGTCAAATTGGGAAATATATTAGGTTGCATTTTTACACTACAACTTTGAATCCAAAACCAACTGAACAAGTAGAAATAAAGGAGGTGTAAACTTGGCATGAAAAGAACTTGGGAGTTTTCAAAAAAAAAGAAAAGAACTTGGGAGTTCAGTGTGTGCTAACTGTGATAAAACCATTCCTAAGAGTGAACTTTGTCTTTGGCTACATTAACAAAAATACAAAATCTAAAACAAGAGAAGTTATGTTCTCCACACTGTTTGAATGGTGGTAAGCACAAGGACATCGGCAGGCAAGCTTGCTCAGACAGGATGGGCAGAGTGGAGCTTCTCAAAACCATATTATACAAGGGATGAAGCAAACGAACACTGTTTGCTCTGGAAAGACTAGTCTGAAAGACATGTGACCATTATCTTCAAACATCTGCAGAATAGCCTGTTGAAAAAGGGAACATAGTTGTTCAACAAGATCCCAAGATCAGTGGGTAAAGAGACAGGGAGACACAGTCTGTCTCAAAAGAATTTTCTGACCATCCACGTCTGAGAAAATGTGATGATTTACTTTAAAAAAGTACAAAATTCTTGGCACTGGGTTTTAGTCACAAGTGGGATGACCACTTGGGGATGGATGATGTATTCATATTAAAAGTGTGTGTAGGGGCGCCTGGGTGGTTCAGTTGGTTAAGCGTCTGCCTTCAGCTCAGGTCATGCTCCCAAGGGTCCCGGAATGAGCCCCACGTCATCCTCGGGCTCCCTGCTCAACGAGGAGTCTGCTTCTCCCTCTGCCTCTCGCCCCTGCTCGTGCTCTCTCTCAAATAAATAAATAAAATCTTAAAAAAAAGTTTGTGTAAAATGAGATCTATAGGTCCATTTAACCCCGCAGGATTTTGAATTCTTGTTATTCTGCAGAGCACACAAAAACCCCCCACGACCAGGAGTCATGGAAGTAACAATGCCTCGTTTATGGTCAATTCTCACTTCATTTCCCTACCGTGATAAGAATGAGCCAGAAGAAAAACTACATTGTTTTTGTTTTGTCATCTTATGTTAAAATGCTACCAAGACTCTACCCTTGATACTACTTAATAGAAGCGAATTTGAGGAGTTGGGCTCCTGGCTAAAAACCTCTGTGCATTGTTGAGGCCTAGCCAGAAGCAATTACAGAGGCTTTACCTTGCAGGCCTCCTGGGGTAAGCGGCCCCACCCACACAGCCCTGGGGTTCAGCCAGGCCTCCACCGGCTCTGCAGGAAGTTGCAGGAAGGATTCAAGCTCCCCGGGGTTAACCACACTCTTCTACATATCTGCATTCCTAGCCCAGGCACCTTGATTTGGAGGTCACCTTATTGGAAACCTTGAAGACCTTTGTCCCCACGCTGCCTCAGTTTCGGGTACTTTTCCACTTCTAGCCCTCCATCTTCCCCTCCTTCCAGCCCCTAGATGAAACATGAGACAGATCACGTTTACAGATGATCCATAAAACCTACAGTAGTCATTAAACTGCAAGAGCCTTGTGTTCAGGCCCGCCTCATCAGTGAGACGACCCCCCATGTCTGCATCGATCCACCCGAACCTTGCCAGGAGCACCATTCCATGGGAAAAAGGGAAAAAGGGGAGTCGGTGCTTTGTCCAAGTTGGGCCTCTTGCTTATACCATCACAGTGAGTGTTTAAAGCCTTCCCTGTTACTGTCATTTTAGCTTGTGGCTTTAGTCGGCTGCTCGACACCTGACAGCTCAGCTCTCTCAAGCTCAGCTGAGCTCCTGACAGAACACACAGTCATGATAATCGTGCTTTAAAGATATGTGAGGTCAATTTTAGATCTAATATCACACATCATTATAAACTATTCCTGCATTTAATAATACATGCTTTCTTTTTAAAGATTTTATTTATTTATTTAGAGAATGAGAGTGAGAGAGTGAGTGGAGGGGGGGCAGAGGGAGAGGGAGAAAGCGAATCTCAAGCAGACTCCATGGGAACATGACGTGGGGCTCAATCTCATGACCCTGAGATCATGACCTGAGCCGAAATCAAGAGTCGGTCACTTAACTGACTGAGTCACCCATGCACCCCATTAATACATGCTGTGAGGCTTGTTAAACCTCCTAAGAAGGCCTACTGTGGCCAGACAATTTTATTTTTCAAAATAGTCACTATAGCCTTGATAGCTTTTCTGAAGTCTACTACCATTAGATAGAAATCTTACTATGATTAATAGCTAATTTGAGACTCTTCTGTCCTTGATATGTCTTGTCCTTTAACCTTCCCTCGGCCCCTTCCAGGTACTTCTCTTCCTGTCTTTGGCAGCAGCTGCATGAGTCTCAACTTACCTACCATTCAAGCTAGGCTCATAACAGAGTGGAAATACATTATCAACCTGCCTATCACTTCTTCCTTCAGGGGAAACATTCTTACAATCAAGGTTGTCAAGGTGGGGACAGTGCTGACCACACATTAGTGCCAGGGATGGTCATGTGACCCAAGTGAGGACAATTAGAAGGCTCCAGCCCTATGGCCGTAATGATGGTTTCAGAGCTTACATATCAGGCGGAATCACAATCTTCCCAAGGATTTTTGTGCCATGGATATGGAAAAAGTTTCTTTCTCTTCTTCTGGGAACTTGAGTGCTAAAGTCTATAAGTTCAAGCTGTTTTCAATGTCCACAATAGCCAAACTGTGGAAGGAGCCGAGATGCCCTTCAACAGATGGATAAAGAAGATATGGTTCATATATACAATGGAATATTACTCAGCCATCAGAAAGGATGAATACCCACCATTTGCATTAACATGGATGGAACTGGAGGGGATTATGCTAAGTGATAATAAGTGAAATAAGTCAAGCAGAGAAAGAAAATTATCATATGTGGAACATAAGGAAGAGCGCAGAGGATCACAGGGGAAGAGAGGGAAAACTGAATGGAAAGAAATCAGAAAGGGAGACAAACCATGAGAGACTCTTGACTCTGGGAAACAAACTAAGGGTTGCTGGAGGGGAGGTCGGTGGGGGGTTGGGGTAACTGGGTGATGGGCATTAAGGAGGTTGTGATGAACAGTAGGTGTTATACGCAACAAATGAATCATTGAACACTACATCAAAAACTAATGATGTTGGCTAATTGAATTTAAATAAAAAACAAAACAAAAAAGATGTTAGTTGAAAGAAAAAAAAATTCAAGCTGCTTTGAGACACCTTCCTTGATTGGAAAAGCTACCTGCTATGGGAAGAATATAGCCAACACTTAAAGGAAACAGAAGAAGAAGACAGAGAAAAAGATTGAAAAATCAACTCTTTGGGTCCAAATGTACCTAATGTGCACTTCAATTTTGCAGTTACATGAATCAATACGTTCATTTTCCTTTGATTTCAGTGTGAGTTGAGTTTGTCGCTTGCAAACCAAGAATTCTGATTAATATATACAGTACATCACAGTTGTGTGTTTGTTTGACATAATGCTTTCCTGGATAATTGTGTTAATGAGACAAGATCTGAAATTAAAACTCTAAAGTGGAGATAATAGCATTCAATTAATTCTGTCACATATTCATTTATTCAATTGTCATGAAGGGTAAGATTTGAGAAGGAGGATAAGAAATCATTTATAGCATAAAGCTCTGATATCTCGATTGCAAAATTCTAATCTCCATAAGATGACTATAATATAGCTATTTCTGCTTGAGAAATGAGTGGTTTCTGCCTAATTCTGAATTTCTGCCTTATTGTGTGTTCTGAATTAGTACTTCTATGAATGGAAAATATTAATTCTCATCAGAACCCATTTGAATTCTGACAATAGTTGTGATTTATATTTGCATCTAATTATGTTCCACTAAAAGGGACAAAATTGGATGTAGCAGAGACTGAATCTTGTCGAGTCCTGAAGAGGTAAGGGAGGCTACAAAAATTAGAAGAGTCTGGTGAATTTGGAAGAGGGTAGGTGTGTGAAGAGCATTATATTTTCACCACCTGAATGTAATACGAGGTATGACACCCTTGCGGGGTGTCAGCATTTCTCAGCTCTGGGTTCCCAGTAAACTTAGGTCTTCTCTGACTAAATGCAAACACACACACACATCATTTACACACAACATTCACACACATGCACATTCATACACACATGCGCTCAGATACTCTCTCTCTCTCTCTCTTTCCCTGTCTCCATTCCTGGCTCTTTAAACACAAGAAGCCACTGGCCATGTTTATTATCCAAACAGTTAAAAAGTATAAAGAAGTTACAAAAGTGTAAATGTGGCTACAGACTTACTTATTTCATCTCTCCTCTTTTATCCACTCCAGGCCTTTACCATCTTCAAAGCAAACACTGTATGGTTTATTAAAAACATACACCAGCCCCTCTCCACATTTCCGATGGCTGTTTTAGATAGTTCATACAAACATCTACAATATTTTTTTTTCACATGCTGCTGGGAAGCTTCATCTTTGAAGAAGCTTTATGACTGTCCTGATTCCTTCAGTTCTTGTATTAACTGATCTTCAAGTTTTTCAATAGCTTTGGTTCCAAGCGCCCGCTGCATATCAGTATTACCTGGGGAGATTTCTTGGGAATCCAGGTGGGGAACCTCTGCTCTATAGCCTATCACTCACAGTGTGGTCCGAGGACCTGCTCTACTGGCATCACCTGAGAGCTTCTAGAAATGCGAAACCTCGGGCTCCATGGCAAACACATTGAATCAAAATCTACAACAAAGATCCCCACGTGATTCTGTGCACATTAGCATCTAAGAAGTATCTACAGAACATGGTCAATGGAACTGTTCCCTCTCTTCTCCATTCCTATTATCAAAAATTCTGACTTCTACTTAATTAACAACATTATGTAGTACACTTAAATTTGATTTATTCTTCATCTGGACCTTGCTCCAACAAAATTTAAATCCTATCCGAGACCACAGGTAAGAAAAGGCTTTAAACTTTGTAAAGGTCCTCTTTAATGTCTCGTTCCATTTATTTTCAGAAGTATATTCCCTGTCGGCCTAAACCACTAAAGCATCCTGAGCTTTACCTTCTTGTGTTTCTTGACCTTTGCTTCCCTTGTAGGTTTTACTTCCGAGGCTATTTTATCTTAGCCATGACATTGTCTTTCATCTTCTGCTACTAAATTTTCAAAATCTTTCCTTTGACAGACTTCCCAGGCTCTTGCCTTTCATCTTGCTGGCCAGCTTTAATTTTAACAAATATGGAGACCCCATTTTCTGTAGGCTCTCAGGCTAGATGCAATGACCTATTCCAAGTTCTAAATTTCATTTCTAGGAAATTGTCAATATCCATTTTCTGGCCATTCCAATTTGACTTCAAAATGTCTGGATAAAGGTGATTCATCAATCATTGTGACATTTTATCTTCCCACTGCCAGATGCTTGGTGTTACTCAAACCACCGTCTGATGATCCTCAATTTTTCACTTTTCATCTGGATATTTTGATGTCATATAGATGCTGTAGATTGAAAATACATACAAAAAAGTGATTGGCTTGTTATAATGACAGCCGTAAAGAGTAAGCAATGATAATCAGAACATGAGTGTTGTTATGAATGAAGTCTGCCCCTGTGTCTTCACTTCCTCACGTCCAGAAATTGCTGCCACATCCTTTCAATAATCTCTCCCATGATTTGACCTTGGAATAGGCCATCATCAGGAATTGTCCATTTCTGACACCCTGAAGGCCAAATTCCCACTGTCTGATCAAAATCTGCTTATTGGTCAGACTTGTATTCCCTCATCCATGCTGTTGACCTTGATTCAGGTGAAATCAATCAGGATATGAACTCAGCCTTACTGTAGTTTTCATAGGAAATCAAATTACTTACGAATGTCATGGTTTCTGAGGTTGTTGCTAAAGATTTTGTGGAATCACACAGAAAGGTCTCATCACATATGGCACAATATTACCATTCTCCAAAGTCCAGACCTTCCCAAAGAAGGCTCCACCCTTCTCACTCAACAATACTAGCATGTAAGTCAGATGGGGTGTGAATGTATTTAAAGTATTCCAATGTCCTTATATTAGCCAAGAGGAGATGAAAAGTATTTATTAGACTTTGGTAAAGTAACAATGCATGCTGTAGTTTCTAGTATAATGACTAAGAGAAAAGAAATAGGGATGCCTGGGTGGTGCAGTCAGTTGAGCATCCAACTCTTGGTTTCAGCTTAGGTCATGATCTCAGGGTCCTGAGATCAAGCCCTGCCTCAGACACCACGCTCAGTGCAGAGTCTGCTTGAGATTCTCTCGTCCACTCCCTCTGCCCCCCACCATGTGTGTGCGCATGCACTCTCTCTCTCTCTCAAAAAGATAAAAAAATCTTCAAAAAAAAAGAATATAATACAGTTGACCCTTGAACAACATGGATTTGAATTGTGTGAGTCCACTAACACACAGATTTTTTTTTTAAGATTTTATTTATTTGACAGAGAGAGATACAGCGAGAGAGGGAACACAAGCAGAGGGAGTGGGAGAGGGAGAAACAGGCTTCCCACTGAGCAGGGAGCCCGATGTAGGACTCGATCCCAGGACCCTGGGATCATGACCTGAGCCGAAGGCAGACACTTAACGAATGAGCCACCCAGGTGCCCCACACACAGATTTTTTTCAATACAGTACAGTGCTGTAAATGTATTTTCTCTTCCTTGTGGTTTTCTTAGTAACATTTTCTTTTCTCTAGCTTACCCTATTGTAAGAATACAGTATATAATGCATATAACATTGTATAAAATGTTAAATGTATAAAATATGTATTGACTATGTTATCTGTAAGGCTGCTAGTAAACTTTTTTTTTGTGTTTGAGCTTATCTTTATTGAGCCTCCTTCTTTATGGATATTTTACCTAGATATGGACATCTAGGCTTTTTTTTTTTTTTAATTCATTGAGGAAGTAAGTTCACAGCTTTATGACTTCTTTTATTGCTCATCAAAAATATTGCTGTCCAGTTCTTTAAAAGTAATAGGTCTTTTTTCTTTGATTGCTTTTAAGGTATCCCCTTTGTCTGTAGTTTCCTGAATTTTCACCATGGTGCATCATTTTTACTTTTCTTCTTGGAAATCATACAACTTCTTAAATATGTGATTGTCCTTAAATATGAAATATGTCCTTCCATAGCTCTGGAAAATAGTCATTGTCTCCTCAAATACTGCTTCTTCTTCTTTCTCTCTACTCTTTTTTAAACTCCAATTTAATGTATGTTGAGATTTTCTTACTACATACTTCTTCTTCTGTTACATTCTATACTTTTTTTTCAGGTAATGACTGTATTTTGTTAACATAACCAGCCCGTGGTATAGCATACTGAATCATAAAGACAATTTCACTCCAAAAATATCATTTAAACATCAAGTCAAAACACTGTGGTTGTTAATGGTGGTTTATGGCAGAACAGGTTATTTTATACAAATTAATATGCCTTAAAACTATATAAGTGAAGGAGGGTCAGCAAGAATGTACAAACCTTAGCTTGCCCTGCTGGAGTGTGACCCATAGAGGGGTCCTTTGTGCTCACTTGTGCTTCCATCAGAAGGTTCAGCCCTAATAGGCAAGAATAAAGGTTTATCAGACAAGCCCGCATAGAGCAATAATGGACCAACCCAAGGGGGAACAGATGAATAAACTTCAGCTCCATTACAGTTTAAGGATTTTGGTGGTAGAAACTAACCACCATGTTTAACGTGGCTTACACAGGAAAATACTTTCCAGGTTCCAAACACATGAAATCTATAAATTTCTCTGTGTACTCAATTTTTAAAAAATTAACAAAATTTAGGATTATGCATTCTAAGACTATCTGGAACTGTTAACTAGAAGCCAGATAAAGCATACTCTTTAAAAATAGTAAGAAAAAAACAATCACAATTTAAGAGAGGATAGTTGATGTTATCAGGTAGTTGGGGTAAATTGGTTACTGTGGTTGAGGACAAGATTTACGGCCAAGACTCCTGGGAGCTCAGTGTGGTGAAGGAACATCTCCTAGCATTTGCACGAGAGGACTTGGGCTGGGCAGAGAGATTACTGCTGAGGGGTCCAAGGCATCTTCTTCAACATCTCTGGGTCTGTGTTCTCCTCTGCAAAAGTAGTGGGATTCACTAGGTTAGCTTAAGGTCATTTTTAGTTCTAGAATGCTGTGATTCATCCCTGATTCACTGATTGGTATTTTCAACTGCCCCAGTTCATTCAGAGAAGCAATTTATTTTTCCTGGTATTGATTCATAGGGGGAATTTGTCACAAAGTTCTTTATATAAGGCACATTGACTAACTCAACTGATAATTTGTTTACTATTATTCTGCAAAGGATACAGAAATGCACATTTAGTAAGCTTTTCTTATATCCTCCTTCTATAAAACCTAAGGAAAAAAAGAAAGGTAAACTCAATATTTCCTATAGTGCATCCTATCAGTCCTGCAAGATATAATTAAAATTACATTTTTAAATTTAAAAAAATTTAAAATTTTGAAATAAAAAATATAATTAAAAAATTTAAAAAGAAAACATTAAAAATCTTTACAGATAAAGAAGCTTTCCATAATGGAATGAGGAGGAAAATTCATAATGCACATTAGCTTACCAAAGTTCTGTAAGGATAGGCAGTAAAGACTTGTTTAAAGCTAAGTTTTCCAAAACTTTTCATTTGCATTAAACCAGTTAATACTTCATATGCAGTGGACTGAATGTCTGTGTCCCCCAAAATTCCTATGTTGAAATCCTAACCCCCACTGTGATGGTATTGGGAGGTGGAGTCTTTGGGGAGTGTTAAGGTCCTAAGGTGGAGCCCTCGTAGATGGGATTAGTACCATCATAGAAGGGACCCAGAGAGCTCTCTCTCACTTTTTCCACCACATGAGAAAAGCATGAGAAGGTGGCAGTCTGCAACCTAGAAGAGGGCTCTCACAGGAACCCGACCATGCCAAAACCTTGATCTTGGACTTCCAGCCCCCAGGACTGTGAGAAATAAACCTGTGTTGGTCACAAGCCACCCAGCCCATCTTCTATGGTATGTTGTTACAACAGCCCGAATGAACTAGGACAGAATATAACCAGTGTTCAGAAGAACTTACTTTAGAAAATGTTAATGCTCCATTTCTCTTTTTTTCCTTCTAGCAAAATGTTCAAGAGATTTAACCACAAATGTTGCCTCCACCTCTTCATCTCTCCCTCCAATGGAGCTTTTGGTTTCTCCACTCCCCTGAAACAACTCTGATCAACAGCAATAGCCCTCCTGTTCTCCACCCTGGTGACTCTTGTTTGGTCCCTTCTTCCTCAGCCTGTCAATCGAGTTCGGCAGGTGGCTACTCCTGCATTCTTCAAGCTTTCCCTGCTATAGCATTTGTCTCTTGTGCTTTCTAGTTGCCCTGTTCCATCGTTGCCCTCCCTCTCTACCTCCTCTTCTGTTTTGCCCCACCAGACTTCCAAATGGGGTGTTCCTCTGTGCACCCAGTCTTCCCAACCCTGTCCCCCGGACTCTCTCATGGGTCATCTTTTACTTCCCCACAGTGTTAAATGCCAACTTTGGGCTGATGGCCCCACAATGTTATCTCTACTCAGCCCCTTGGTCATAGCTGACTCCCCCTTTCTCACTATGCCTCTAGAATACACTTCATCCTTCCTACCTTGGGGACTTTAGACTTGCTTTCTCTAACATAAGCACCTTGCCAATCATTCTCAATCACGGACCCTATTTATTGTCTTTTTAGTACTTGGTACAAGATATCAATATTTTGCTTATTTATTTGTTACTTTATTGTTTGTCTCCTCCTTTAGGAGGCAAGCACCTAGAGAGCAGGACCATATCTGCCTATTCTCCCAAGTATCCAGCTCGGTGCCAGGCACATAGCAGGTGCTGATAAATTTTTGTTGGAGAGATGAATATGGTTCTTTTGATTTCTTAAGCTAAGAAAGTCCCCTCACACTGTTTTTTGGTGATCGAGTCTAGAACAGAGAGTCTGGAACATGTCAAGAAAACGGATAGTTAACAGAGCTCTTAGATGTCTCCCTGAAGGATGAAAGTTTCAAGGGAGGTTGGGGAAAGAACTGGATGGGAGTCATTCCCATCTACTTCTCTGAAGAGTTCCCTAAATGCCAATTCTGACACAATATATTTTCCAAAAATAGCCATAAAAATACCTCCTATCCCACATACTCTTCTTGAAATGTGTCTTTGATAATCCTCCTATTGAGAGGTAGGATCTATATTCCCTCCCCTTGAAGCTGGATGGGCTTATAATTTTAGCAATAACATTGTGTCTCACAAATTCCCTTGAAGAAAGAAACAAATAAGAAACAAGGCTCCCTCATAAAAGGCAATAACAGCTTTCATCTGGTTCTGCTGGAATGCTTGCTCTAGGAACCTAGCTATCATTTTATGAGAATGCCCAAGCAGACACATGGAGAGGCCACACATAGATGCTCTGGCCAATATAGCCTCAGCTGCAGTAACAGATAAAAGCCAGTATCAGCCACCAGACATTTGAGAAAGCCTTCTAGATGATTCCAGTCCTCCAGTTACCAACCCTGGCCTTTGAGTCTTCCTAATTGAGGTTCCCATCATATAGCAGAGATAAGCCATCCACCGATCTCCCCTGTCCAAATTCCTGACCCACAAAAATCTGTGAGCGTAATAAAACAGGTTTTTGAGACCATTATGTTTTAGAGTTTTGTTAGGAGCAATAGTAGCTGGAACAACAATTTTCTTTATTGTTAGTTAGAAAATGATCACCAACCTCTATCAATTGGACAAATGACAGTATTGACACAATTGTGGAACCTTGCAAACAAGGATTCTGTTTGGAGACATGAACAGCTCTTTCATTTCTGCATAAAGGTAATGTGCGTGGTGAGCTAGGCCCATACTGGCTTATGAGGTACACATAGTCAATCTGTACGTATCTTCCCAACCGGCCAGAGTGGAAATATTTACACCACAGAAACTGGCAAACACTACAAATTAGGGCTTTTTATCCGCCCCTCCAAGGAATTGGCTTACCAACATACCACTAGAAAGGTGTTGCTTCATTTTTTTTTATATAATATTTCTGCCTGATTGCAAAAAAAAACAAAAAAATTAAGTTTGACTTTATTGGCAGTTTTTCCTCTAAGGCTGCTCTTAAGCCTGTCTGTGGCTCAGTCGGTTAAGCGTCTGCCTTCGGATCAGGTCATGATCTCGGGGATTGAGTCCCAAATCCTTGCATCCTCTTGGTCAGGCTCCCTGCTCAGCAGGGAGTCTGCTTCTCCCTCTCCCTCTGCCCTTCCCTCCCAGCTCGTGAGCTAGCTCTCTCTCTCAAATAAATAAATAAAATCTTAAAAAAAAAAAAAAGATCTATGATGTTCCAAGAGCTGCTCGTGAGCCTGAAGCTCCCCCAGTCAAATGTTCTCTGCAGGGATTTCCACATGGGCTGTCCCATCGTCCCTGCAGTGTCCCTGACACAAAGTTAACAGACAGCAGCGGAGCAAGCCCAGGTGTTCTGGGAGGGGCTGAATGCCCCATGATTCCCTAGGAGAGAGGGGTTTTCCTCCCTCCACTTAATGGGTTCATAGAAAGCTCTCCTGATAGCCACAGCTGAGCCACTCAAAGCCCAGCCAGAAAGCTCAGCACTGCTGCCATTTCAGATGGTAAGTCACGGCAGGGGTCCTCCATCCCCCCCCCTGTGGTGGCTAAGGACCACACACACGTGACTGAGACAAGCACAAAAGGATGAATCAGGCCCATGAATTGAGCTTTTAATAAAGTCTTGTAGAATTGCATTATTAAGTCAAATCTCCCAGTGCATAAGTGGTACTTTCTGGTGCCACTTTAATAAATTACATCTCTGATGTGTTATTTGCATAGCTGTTAAATATCTGCATTATTAGGATAGGAAATTGGGCAGCAAGGGATGGAGGATCAAGCCCTACATTCGACTAACACAGTGGGAATGCTGGAAGTAAAACCAAGTTTTACATTCATTCAAACTAGGGTTTGAGAAGGAAATACTCTCAACTCTTGTGTTGTATGCCCTCATATACTCATATCAGCAATTCTGCTTCTAACAGTTGAACCTGCAGATATATTTATATGTGGACAAATGAACAAAGAGGTGCTATGAGGATGTTCATTGAGATATTGTTTGGGTTCATCAGTAGGTTACTAGTTTAAAATGTAGCAACCCATGGGAAACCTGGGTGGCTCAGTTGGTTAAGCGTCTGACTCATGACTTTGGCTCAGGTATGACCTCAGGGTCTTGAGATGAAGCCATGCATTGGGCTCCACATTGGGTGGGGAGCCTGCTTAAGACTCTGTCTCTCCCTTTCCCTCTGCCCCTCCCCCGCTGCTTGCACACACAAAAAAGGTAGCAACCCATGTAATGAAATATTAAAAACTTTTTTGGAAGCAGGCAGGCCTGTATATATTCATATAGGTACATCTCTAAAATACCTTTGGTGACAAAAATCAAGGCAATGCAGTCTGTATATCATATTGCAAATTGGCTAAAAAACATATTCATATATGTGGGTATAGCATGAAAAATGTCTGAAGGAAGCAAGAAAAACTGTTGGAGGGAGTTAGGTTAAAAGGATAAGAAATTTGGGGTGGTGGGGCGCCTGGGTGGCTCAGTCAGTTAAGCATCTGCCTTTGGCTCAGGTCATGATCCTATAGTCCCGGGATCAAGCCCCACTTTGGGCTCCCCACTCAGCAGAGAGCCTGCTTCTCCCTCTGCCCCTCACCCTGCTCATGCTCTCTTTCTCTCTCTCTCAAATAAATAAATAAATAAAATCTTTAAAAAAAAAAGTTTAGGATGGAAAAGAGTCTGACTTTTCAATTATATAGTTTTGTTCTATTTGAATTTTTTTACCATATGCATATATTTTAAAGCTTAAGAAATCACATACTGACTCAATAATAAGTTAATGTAACTTACTAAAATAACTTAATTTGGGTTAAGGTGCTTGAAATCCTTCTGGACAATTCTGTCCTCTTCATTTTTAATTGTGCCTGAGAAGATCTTGTAGTTATCATCTTCTGCTAATCAACCATGCCCTCATAGATTCACTCTGACCCCAAGCAGCTCACTGAAGTATTCTTTCAAAAAAGGCAAGTCTGTTTTATTTGTTTATCATTATATCTCCCAGCATCTGGAACAGTACCTTGTGCACAGTGAAGGCAAATAAACAATGAAAAAATATAGTATGTCAGATGGTGGCTAATGCTGTGAAAAAAATTGAGCAGAGGTGGGGAGGGATGAGGTACAATTTTTTTAAAGATGATTCAGGAAAGCTTTATCAGTAAGTCATTATTTGAGTAAAGACAAAGGATTTAGAAGAGCAAAGCACAAGACTATTGGGAATATCCAAGGAGAAGAGTAGCAAGTGCAAAGGCCCTGAGGTAGGAGAGCATATCAAATAATATGCTGAATTTCTTTTAAATTTTACATTCAGGTATATGAGATCACTTCAGAACTTAACACAGGAATATGAATACAATAGATTTTATCTCTTTCATCATTTCTTTGATTCCCAGGGTTAAAGACACTAACCAAATAAATAATTTTGTTATTTTAAGCAAATGGAGATTATTGTTCTAAGGGAATTGGAACTGAGATTACTAGCCCAAGAGAATTGGGGTGATTCTTTTGAGAAATCCTGCATGATTCCTGAGAGCTAAAGCTGCTTATTAACAAGTTGAAGATATACAGGGCAGTTTTGCAAATGACCCTGAGCCATAAGATTCAAGCACCCTTTAATGGACATTTTCCCAATAAGGATACCCGGTCCACACTTGTCTAATGGAGTAATCTCTTAGCTCTTACCTAGATTCAGCTTCACATTGGCTAAATTCTCAATCTGATTTGGGTCTGCAATGCCCTGGACTGAAATCGATAAACCTCTCCATCACCTGATTCCCAGCATGTCTATGAGCTGTAGCTTCTCCATCACTGTGATGAAACCTTGTTTCACTTTTCTGTCAGAACTTTCTGATTCTCAGCAACTACTTCAGGATCTTGTTCTACTTGACCTCCTCATAATATCTGACACTCTTTTTTTTAAATATAGTTAATATGCAGTGTTAGTTTCAGGCATACAACATAGCGATTCAACAATTCTATACGTTACTCGGTGCTCACCATAATAAGTGTAGTCACCAACTGTACCATACAAAATTATTACAATATTATTCACTATATTCCCTATGCTGGGCTTTTCATCTCCATAACTTATTTATTTTATACCTGGAAGTTTGTACCTCTTATTCTCCTCCACCTATTTTGCCCATTCCCCCCACCCCCTTCCCTTCTGGCAACCACCAGTTTGTTCTCTGTATTTATGAGTCAGCTTCTAGTTTTGTGTGTGTTTGTTTTGTTTTCTAGATTCCATATATAAGTGAAATCATATGGTATTTGTCTTTGTCTGACTTGTTTCACTTAATATATTATGTTCTAGGTCCATCCATGCTGTCGCAAATGGCAAGATCTCATTCTTTGTATGGAGGAGTAATATCTCATTCTTTGTATGGTTGAGTAATATATTCATGTAATGTATATATCACATCTTCTTTTTTTTTTATTTATTTATTTGACAGAGAGAGACACAGTGAGAGAGGGAACACAAGCAGGGGGAGTGGGAGAGGGAGAAGCAGGCTTCCCACGGAGCAGGGAGCCCGATGCGGGGCTCGATCCCAGGACCCTGGGATCATGACCTGAGCTGAAGGCAGACGCTTAACGACTGAGCCACCCAGGCGCCCCTATATCACATCTTCTTTATTCAGTCATCTATCTATGGACACTTGGGCTGCTTGCATATCTTCTTGGCTGTTGTAAATCATCTGACATTCTTGATGACAAAGCCCCTTCCCCAAACTCTACTTTGGCTTCCATAACATAGTTTTCCACTAATCTAGGCTCTTTCCCAGCCTCCTCTTCCTTGTGCTCTTCCCCTAAACAGTGATGTTCCTCTAAACAGTGATGTTCCCCTAAACAGGGTCTGTTTGACTCTTTTCTCTCTCTTCCTGGCATTGACTCTCAGTTAAATGCTCATAACATTCTCCCTATATTAATCCATTGGGAGAAATGAGACAATTTCTACCCCATCCTCACCACCATTGCCATTGTAACTCATGAGTAATGTTACCTGCTCAATGTTAAACAGAAAAACTAATAACAAAGTTAATAATATTAACCATATATAGAAGAAAACAGAGAGATTGTGCAGAAACACAAAATTGAAGCTATTTGTGTCTGTTCAAGTCCAGTAAACTGGCTTCGTATTTTGCTCTTCCTGAAGGAAGACTTGAATAGAAGGATGTGGACAGCACGTGGCCTAGAGAAAAAGCAACAAGACAATGCAAATCTGTCTACGTGTCCCACACACAGCCCAAAGAAGATGGAGCCCTTGTTGCCTGACCCGAGAGCTCACTGCCATGGTTTATACACTGTTTTCCCATCCACCTACCCCCAAGTCTGCCTGAAGTAAGCAGTCCATAGCCAGGGTACTTAAGAATCTCATCTTTTGGTATGTGGGTAAGAAAGAAAAAGAAAAGGCATCAATGTCCACATCCCTACTTCAGCCCCTTCCCTTCTCCTGAACCTCTGGTGGAACCCCTCCATGGATGCAGGCATAGGTCTCCTCAAGCTGATTGTGGCTTACTGCAAACAGATAGTATTGGCTCTTCCAGGACCAAAGATCATCAACTTGAGACCCTCATTTCCAGGGAGAGCAAAAGGAAGAGGTTGGGATCTCGAGATTGTTAACTTAGGAATCAAACCTCCTAGGCTCAAATCGCAGCTCAGCCACTTACTGGTTATGTGCCTTCAGCAAGTTACCTGCCTCATTGTACCTCATTTTTCTGGTCTGTAAATTGGGGATAAATAGAGCATCTAATTCACAGGGTTTTAAGCATTCAATGAGTTAATATATTTGAAGGGTATAGAACAGTGCCTGGCTCAGAGTTAAATTCTCAATATCCTGCTAATGGGCAGGGAGGAGCAGGGGAAATACCACAAATCTCAGCAGTCCTGTGCTCAGAACGTTCATTGTGCCTCTCCTAATTTCTGCTCATTAGAGCAGAACTTGCTTCTCACTGATTCTTTTCCCCCAAGGCAATTACATCAGAAGCATGGTGCTTCTCTCTGTCTGGTTATTTTTTCCTAAGACCCGAGCAGAAGAGAGGAATCAAATGACTATTCGTTCAACTGCTTTATCTTCCTCAGGGTAAAAAGTTTAATACGTTAGAACATTCTTCTAGCTGGTTCCTGTGGAGAGCATGAAGTTACCTTTCGAATTATGATATATTTTGAACTAAATATTTCTATTATATGCTGAACATTTCCACACTCTAGTGTCTTTCTTTGGTTGTTTGCTATTTTGTTTTTATAAGGGAGCAAAAACCATTTGTAGAAAATAATTCTCCTATATGGATAGAAACTGTTTCATTATTTTAATCTCAACCTCAAATTTAGCTAAGCACAAACAAAACTTTAAGACACAGACTCAATATGCCTAGAAACATGTACATGAATATTCTGGACCAGCAATTCCATAAGAGTCATTCATCTCACTTCCCTAACTTGGATTTTATGCTCACCAAGCAGCCTTCTGATTATAATTTGGCTTACAGTAATTTGTCTTCAGGCAGAGAATGTATTGAGCAGTGAACTTAAGTCTTTGGAAGAACTTAGTAGTTTAATTTCTCACTCTAAATTAATGAACTGACATGTTGGTTGTACATCAATCCCTGTGAGTTAGATGTATACAAAACAGCCCCTAAAACACTGGTTAGTTCTGGAGGCCCCTGCAAAATAGAGTTCCTCATCCTCTAAAGCCTCTAGAATGCTGTGGCCACACTCAATTTTGATTGCCATTTTGTAAGCCCTAATGGGGATCCTTCTAGTTTACCTTTATAACCTCTCCATTCAGTTCTTTGTTCCTGCAGCAACTACCATAGCTACATCTCCTACTATGACCTCTATCTGTATCTGCCCCAGTGGACCCTAACTGAATCCCACAGGCATTTCAAGGTTAACATTTCTAAAACATAATGTATAGTCTTGCCCTGCAAGCCCATTCTTCTTACTGCCCCTAAGGGTGTTGGGAGATCATGGAAGGGCTTTAAGCAGAGAAGTAACATGATTAGGTTTGCATTTCTATAAAAGTTCTCTACCCAATGTAGAGAATATATTGTTAGAGGACAGGAGTGGGTACAGGAGTGCCAGTTAGGGGGCTGTTGCTGTCATCTACATTAGCAACCATGTTGGTCTGGACTGAGTTTTTCCCATTGGAGATGAAGAGAAGGGGACAATTCAAGAGACACAAGGAGTATTCACGATAATCAGATGGGAAAGGTGTGACAGATGGAGGTACCAAAGATGACTCCCTGGTTTCTGGTAGATGGTGAGATCATATACTAAGAAATATGGAGGAAAAGCAGCAGGTTTGGGGAGGAAGATCATAATTTCTGTTTTGGACATGTTGCATTTGACACATCTCTGAGACATCCAAAAGAGAATACCATGTAGGGAATTGAACTTAAGGTTGGAGCTCAGCTGGGAGAAATGGGTCAAACATGCAAGTTTAGAAGTCATCATCATATTGATAGTGCTTGTATTGGTCAGCATGCATAGGATCACCAAGGAAATGAGTGGAGAATGAGAAGAGAGAGAGACATTAGAAGACAATTGTATGCTTCCAATACAAGAAGTCAGATTGATCTGTAGGATATGGCAAAGGAATCTGTGAAGCAATGTCCAGAGATGTGGGAAGAGAACTAACAGGGCTGATAATCAAGTGTAGGGAGTGCCCTAGGGAGGAGGGTGTGGCTGCCTGTGTGGGCTGCTGCTCAGAGGCCAAATGGAAGTTTCTACAATCTTTCTGTTGGGAAAAATTCTATCATAGAACTGGAAAACACTTATTTAAAAAAAAAAAAAAAAACTTCTCTGGATAGCCATACATTATGTTTTGAAATGCAATGTACATCCTAGTTACATATAATAAAGCAACTTTTCAAAAAGGATGTATGCAGCAACAAAATAAGGAATTAAAAAGAAAACCCACATAATTGTTCATCCAGAAAGTTTATCATTGCAATGTCAGACATTTCAATGTTTCCAAATATCTCCATGTTTGGCATTATACAAACCAAATGGGCAGATGTTTGACAGTCTTTTTTTTTCTCATGAATCATCTTGATATTTAGCATCATGTGTAAAACAACCTAAAACTTTCCACAGCACACTGACCCACATTCCCTTTTTTTAAAAAAGATTTTTTATTCATTTGAGAGAGAGAGAGCACAAGCAGGGGGAGAGGCAGAGGGAGAGGGAGAAGCAGACTCCCCGCTGAGCTGGGAGCCAACATGGGGCTCGATCCCAGGACCTGGAGATCAATACCTGAGCCGAAGGCAGATGCTTAACCATCTGAGCCACCCAGGCACCCCACATTCCCTTCTTTTTAGCATAAAACCAGGGGTTGCACCTTGATCCTTTTGGTTTCTGTACTCTTGGCTTCTTAAATCACTTAGAACACCATTTGTCAGTGTTCCCAGACTCACAGATAAAATATCACATGTGTTTCCTCCCACCATGAAGCCAAATCCAGATAAATTTGGAGTCAGTAGCATAAGCCCTCTAAGTCACCATCTCAGGCCTTGCGTGTTTCCAAGGTGATGAAGCTGTGCAGCTAGTTACTATTCCAAAGCACACAGCTAGATTCCCATCACTATGATATATTCCATTTTCTATTCAATTTCATCCCCTGGAGAAAACTCAAGGGTTATATGGAATTGCACATTTAGACTTGCCCTTCTGTCAAACATTAATAGGATCATGGAATCATAATGCAGAGGGAGACCTGGGGAACTCATGGGATCAATCCACTCCCCTTAAGCTGGAGAACATTTAACCTAACCCCAAGAAACTAAGGAATCCTCATATTTAAAAGAGCTCCTTTCCCTTCCAGAAGAGAAGATTCTACAACCTCCAGCAAACAGTTCTCAGTGCTTAGTAACCTCTACCCTGTGAGAATCCTGGGTGACAAGTCAAAACGACCGTCACAGTAGAAGATTGCTAGTCAAAGACAGAATGGGAAGAAAATGACCTAATTTACCTTGTGATGACTCGATATAATACTTTGAATTCTGGAAAATATTATGGAAAAGTGAAAGCATCAAAGCACAGCCAGTTCATAATGTAATGTTTTCCACATTATATTACTCACGCCTGGGAAGAGTCCAGAGGTCACCTGGGTCAACTCTTGAGAGGTTGTGAGAATTAACCACTGTCACTCATTGTACCCTTTTCCCCTTCTTCTTTCAGTAAGTAAATCTTCCAGTGGGACAAAACTTAATTATTTGAACCATGTTTGCTCTGGTACATATTCTGCCTTGCCCATGATGAATGCTTTAATAAGACTGTAAGTCTTTTCTATAAAAAAGAAGAATTCTTTTTTATAAAAAGAATATCTCTTTGAGAATTTTCTGGCTACCTCCAAGAGCTTAGAACATTTGTAGTCCATGTGTTCAGTTACCCTTTCAGCAACATTTGCAGAATGCCTACTATGTGCCAGACTCAGGATTAAATGCTAGGCATAGAAGTGTCTGTTGTAATAACACTCACTATGTGTAAACCCTTATGTTAGACATTGAATGTACAATGGTGAGCAGAACAGTCTGGTCTTCATGGAGCTTATAATTTACAGGTGGAAAAAGGGAATAATCAAGGAACCATACAAATAAATATAAGATGACCTCTTTGTTAAGAACCCCTGAATATGTAAATAGGGAGCTCCATCTAGTCAGGAAGGAAATAATTATTGAGAGGTGATCTGATGACCAAGTAGATGAAGGTGGGCCAGAAAGAGTATTCCAGATAGAGAAACCAGCATAAGCAAATGCTCTATGCTTGGAGACAAAGCACAGTTGGTCATCTGAGGAGCTAAAGAAGGCCAGTATAGTTAGAGCACAGAGAATGCAGAGAGAATGGAGTGTTGGAGGGGCTGTGGTGTCACATGGCTGGAAGTTTGGTACAATTCTGGTCTCTGTCCTAAGAGCAATTGAAAGCTATCACAATCCTTTAGTCTGTGGAGAATACACAACCAGACTTGTCTTTCAGGAAGAGTATGGTGTCTAGATGAGAGAGGTGGGAATGGATGTGCAGAGCCATTTGAAGACTAGCATAACAGGCTAGCCTAGAGAGGAGGGAAGAATGGACTAACATTATGGCAGAGGAGTTGGAGACAAGACAAAGATTTCAGGGCACACCTAGCAAGCAGAAATGACAGGACTTGGTAATGCATTGATAAGTGGTTAAGGGAGAGAGAGTTTTCAAGGATGACACCTAGATCTCTGGCTTGCAACTAGGACACATGATGGTACCATTCACTCAGATGAGGGATGGAGAAGAGAAGAATGGCAGGGGTGAGGGTCGGAGGGTGGGAAGGGTGGGGGTGGTGATCATGAGCTCAGTTTTGTAGAACTTTAATTGGAAGTGCCTTTGAAACATTCAAAGAAAGATGTCAAAGAGATAATAAGGTAGACAGGCCCACCCAAGGCACAGAGGAGGTGTCAGAGCTAGAGAGGTCATGGAGGTATCATGTTGGGAGTCCTGTGTGTAGCAGCCAAAATCATAGGCCAAGGGAGAGAATGCAAAGAAAGAGGAGGAGGAGGCCTATGGACAGCCTTCAGGACTCCTGTGCATAAAGACAGTAGGGGAAGCTACATGGGAGACAAAGCAGATGTGACCAGAGGGGCAGGAAGAAAACCAGGACGTGTGATACCATGAAAGCCAAGGGAAGAGACCGTCCTGAGAAGAAGGGAGAAGTTACCAGCGTGGAAGGCAACAGAAACCTACCTTGAATGGAAAGGAGACAGGGATTACAAACATAAGCCATGCTTTCAGAAAATGTGCTGTGTGAAGGAGTGGCAGGTGCTGTTAGAGAACATAGGGTTAACAAGGTTGGTGTTTTTCTTTTTCAACATGAGAGAGATGAGCGTATTCCAGTGTCAATGGAGAGACCTGTGAGAGGTTGAAGATACAGCAGATAGAAGGGGCAAGCCATAGGGAAAAATTTCTGAGGAGGCCGGAGGGGAGAGGAGCCTTAAGTGGAGAGGTTTTATTTTGAAGGTAGTCGTTGTGGGTGTTGACCAGGTCAGGTTCTTAGACTGTGAAAAACCAACAACCACGTTACCAGAGCAGGTAGCTTCATTCCCAGCACCTGAGAACGCCAGAGATCCTGTCGGTGGTTCTTCTCGAAGCCATCCTGAAGACAGCCGGTCTAGTCAGGGTGCCACCTACTGGTCCACCCAGCAGAGTGGTTGTCTGAGCCCGAGGCTTTGCTCAACACCCCCAGCCAGCCTGCCCAATAGGGCAACCTTATCATTCCGTGGCTCATGATACTTGTAGACCTACCTCACAAAAAGAAGTCTCCAGGGGCCCAGACATAGTTCTGGCAAAAAAAAAAAAAAAAAATGTAAGCGAACAAGGAGAGTACACCAACAGGTGTTACCTAAAAGATCCAGGAGTTGACAGAGGTAAGGAGAACCCCCTCAGCCTCACTTGGCTTATATTAGTGTCAGGGGTACAATATAGTGATTCAACACTTCATCCATCAGCCGGTGCTCATCACAAGTGCGCGCCTTAATCCCCATCACCTATTTTACCAACCACGTCTTCTATTCAGTGAAACCTTTCCCTATCACTTCATCCTTCTCCCCCCTCGCCTCCCATGTTGCTCAGGATGTTTGGTTTCCTCACTTCCACGGGCTCTAACAGCATTTGTACATTTCTAAACTGAACCCCACACACATCTGTCATAACATTCTTCACATCGTGTTGAGGTTTAGGGTTTACTTGCCTGGATCTCCCACTAATGACTGTCAGCATTCAAAGGCAGGTTCTCTCTCTTATGTGGACCAGATCCAGCAGGATCCCCAGGTCAGTGGCATTTTGAGGAGTCCGTGAGTGCATGGCATTCGTGTGGAGAAGGTCAAAAGCATTTGGACAGTCAGACACAGAACCCGAGAGAGCTCACAAAGAGAGAGAGAGATTTGGAAGCTGACTGCAGAGCAGAATGATAACACCCAACACTTCCCACATGCCGGGCTCTATGTCAGCACTCTGGGTAGTAACTTCTCAGTCCTCCCAAAGCCCTTGGAAGCTGACTGCGGAGCAGAATGATAACACCCAACACTTCCCACATGCCGGGCGCTATGTCAGCACTCTGGGTAGTAACTTCTCAGTCCACCCAAAGCCCTTAGTATGCCCAACATACAAACAAGGGATCCAGCCCTCGGAGAGCTTACTTGCCCCAGATCACAAACCTAGAAAGTGAGAGAGGGATAGTTTAAACATGGGCAGTCTGGCCAGCATTAAAAGTCAGTCTTACCCATTACATACTACCCTGCCTCCTACATGAGACGCCTTCAAAGGCAGTGTGATGGGCTGAATTGTGTGCCTCCAAATCCACAGGCTGAAGCCCAAACCCCAGTACCCCAGAATGTGACTCTATTTGGAGATAAGGTCTTTAGGAAAATAATGAAGTTAAAATGAGGCCATTAGGGAAGATCCTAATCCAATCTGTCAGGTGTCCTTATAAAAAGAGGAAATTTGGACACACAAAGAGACACCAGGGATGTGCACGCAGAGCAGAGTGACCACGTGAGAACACAGAGACAAGCCGGCCATCTGCAAGCCAAGGGGAGAGACCTCAGGAGAGACCAAACCTGCCACCACCACACTGTGGAACTGCCCACCTCCAGAACTGTGAGAAAATAAATTCCCATTCTTTAAGCCACTCAGTCTGTGGGACTTTGTTATAACACACCTAGCAGATTAATGCAGGCAGTCAGAGCTGTGGTAGGTTGGGTCACTGAAGGAAAGTGTCAGAATGTGAAGAGGACAGAGAGTTCACCTGTCCAAGTCTAGACCATCAGTGTGATGACAAGTGGGTGACCCAGACACAGTTCCCGGAAGGCTCAGCTATCCTCAGCGTCCTGAGTCTAAAGTTTCATCGTATTCTTCAATTTCCACAGCACTTTTCCAGAGGTCTTTCCTGTTCCCCTCTTGCTTTTCACCCACCGCTGGCGGTTGGAGGGGTAACCGTGGGCATACTGTGGGGTGTCTGGTCTTGGACTCCAGATCTCACGCCGGGAACCGTAGGCTCAGAGTCTTGGGAAGCCTCCCAGCCAGGACCACTATCTCTGCTTCCCCTTATCCAAGCCGAGTCATTTATACTTTAATGAGATTATTTTCCAACTCAACCATTTATCTTTAGTTTCATTTATCCCTTTGCCATCTGGTCCCCTTATGCTTGCATGTAAGGCTAGTGGCTTTCTTTGTCTAAGTAGATTTGTTAATAGTTTATAATTTTTCTTGTCATGATCATAATATTTATTTTTCACATCAGACAAACTCTTCTGGAGACTTGGAATAAAGAGATTCCCCCCCTCCCCCATATCTATTTTTAACCTGAAATTTTTGTTTCTGGGACATGTGGTTTTTAAAATAAAGTATTAAATAAAAGGGAATGAGCAAAACTTCCCAAACCAACATATCTTCCCATCCCATTTGCTTCTGCAAACCCTAAACCAGTATTTCATTTAAAGAACTATCTTAGATCGGGCTGGGCCTCGCAGCAAATTGTCCAGACAGTTTGCACTCACTCAAGGTGTGGCCCAGCTTCCCTCCAAACTGAATCTCAAACCAGGGCCAATCCTGTGCCCGGGAGACTTTAACTTCTATCTTTCTCAATCTTCAGTGCTTCAAGTTCTTTTTTATCTTCTGGTTGTTCAAACTCCTCAGCCCCTCCCAATTACTTATGACTTTCTTAATTACTAATCTATCGCTTTCATCAGTAAAATTGATGCTCTTTACTTACCATCACATTATGTTGAGGTTTTTCTTTTTTTTCTTTCCTTTAGTAAAGGACTCTGATACTCCAGTCCTACTCTAATGGACCACTGTGCACCGAGCACCTGTCAGGAGCTTTGAGGAGCCATCTAAGGAAGGCAAGGCTTGGTGGGAAAGCCAGCCCTGCTCTTGGGGCCTGGAACATGATAAACTGTCCTCTCCTGACCTCGACATCTCCATTAGGCCAGCCACTGCCTCTGGCTCGTTCCCCATTGTGGCCCTGGCACCCAGCCACTGCCTGGCGCATAGCGAGCACTCAATAAATAAATGGATGAATGGCCTTATTTTCTAATACACCAACACATGCAACAACATCAACAGAGACTGAAACGGGCATGCTAGGTGAGACAGAACATGAGAATGTTATTCAGTGCGTCTGAGAAAAAGTGATTAAAAAATCAGTGATATCTTGTATTGGTATGCTTCCTAGTTTCTGGAGGGCTTCAAGTCTCCTGCGAGATTTGTATCAACAAGTGTATTTGAAGGACGAAGGAAGCCTCACCAGGTTTCTGCAAGGATTCAAGAGATCGTGTATGTGAAGCTGCTCCCACAATGCCCGAAATGCAGTAAGAGCTTTAGAAACAGTTAAGAGGCACCCTTCTTCGCTAGTGACATGACAGATTCAGGTCCAGAACCCAGGGTGTGCGTTTCCTGGCTTATGACAGCATCCTCAGTGTTCTTCCCACGCTGTCCTCAGACTGATAGGAACATCTTGAGGGCAACAGGCATGGCACCTTAAGAAGACCACTGATACTCCTCTGCCCCCATCTTGCCGGGGAAAGGGAGGGGGCATTGCACCCTGTGATTATGGTGATCAGCGCTAAATGGCTGGAAGTCAAGCCTGGGAACCATGCAAACGTTATGGACAATATACCTTCTGGTGATTGCTGCAAGGTCCTCATGCTGATTACCTGCTGGCAGTTCTTTCACCAAATAAATCACAAATAAAGTGAGGCTCCTAAGCCCCAATGACTGAAGCAGGAACCCTCAGATAACCGAGATCCGTTGCTCGGAGGGACCATGATTACCATCCAAACTTCTCTTCCCCGTAACACACGCATCACTGAGTTACCGTCAGACATTGCACCGATGAGAAATATAATACTCATGCCCCCTGTGGTTGAGGGGGCTGGAATCAATGCATCATTTTGAGGTGCAGTCCAGGGTTTTTTTTTTGTCTGGCCTGACCTTTTTCTGGATTTTTGAGAAAAAACTGAAATAATTTAAGTAGCATCCATTTTCCCTGGCCCTCCCTCCAAGGGCTGTACTTAGTTTACCATTTTTTCTCCGCCCTTTTTCTTGTGCCATCCTCCTGAGGATGTGACTAGCCCACACATTAGCCTTATAGGTAGGTGAGAGAGATTCCATGCATGTTAAATGGGCCACTGGGCTCCTTGGCTGGTGCATTGGGTGGCCTGGGACAAGGCACTTGGACTCACTGAGGTTTAGTTTCCTCAACTGTAAAATGAAAAGATAAACCTACTTCACCGACCTTTCCTGAGTATTCAATGAGGTGACAAATATGAATCGTCCCTACCCAGGATTGAGAAAGTAGGTTTCCTCATGGCGATAAGGACACTAACATGGTAGAATGTTTGTTACACTTTATCAATTTCTTCCATCTGGTTGCACCCACATTATTTGTCCTTCTCTCCAGATAGGCTCTAGGGGGTCTATTCATTTCCCGGAGATGTCACATTTATGTAGAAATCCCTCACTATCTTTGCCATTTTGTTTTCTTCTCGTCACCCAGCCTTCTTCCACTCTAATGGAATGCTTAGTGCCCTATCCTGCCTCATGTTCCTGGTCTCTGCATCTGGAAACCTCTCTTCACTCCTGCCTCCACCCTGGGGCTGCTTCCTTTTCATTCACGAACACATATTTATTGCGGCAGGTGTTGGGGATGTAGCAGTGAACCAAACAGTCCCTGCTGTCATGGAGTTGGCATTCTACAGGTAGGCATGGAGAGGGACAAGCAGGTAATTACTAAATAAATCTCTCATATGCCAGGGGCTGGTAGAGTTAAAACAAAGAGTAGAGCAGGATAAGGGGATACTGGGATTTAGGTTTAGTGGGGAAGCGTTCTCTGAGGAAAGGACTGTTTGAACATAGTCCTGAAGGACATGTGGCAGGAATCTCACAGAAAGTCTGGAAGAAAGTATTCTAGGAAGAAGGAACAGCAAGTGCAAAGTCCCTGAGGCAGAGCAGGACTAAAACATGCCTTCCCAAGAGAGCATTCCTTGACACCCCTATTTAAATTATGTTCTCTTTCTCAGGGCACGCCATTCTTTTTGGAGTGTTTAATCTCCATTTATGTTTTATATATTAACATATGTAATTTAATTAATCTCCCCCTCTGGATTATAAGCTCCATGAAGGCAGGCATCATATCTGTTCCCATTGTCCCTTATTTGTGTATCCAGCATTCACCCTCCTGTCTGGTATTTAAATAGTTATTGAATGAATCAATCAATTTTAAATGGTCATTAATGGCAATGTGCAGTGATTTTGCCTCATGTGAGAATTTCCTTTTAGAAATTAGTACATAAAGTGGGAGGAGGGGAGTCTCCCCTAAAGAATTGTCACACTTCTTTCTTTCAGCTAATGAGCAGAAATTGAGTATAATACATCCATTTCTGGTTTGCATGCAAGGATTTTATGCTCAGTAAGGATAATTCCGTTAAGATTTGGGGTCGGCACACTCACCTGTGTTTTTTTCTTAATGACGAGATTGTGCTTGTATTCTTCTTTTATTAGATTTCTCTTTTTGTGTAATTAAGATATGAATAAAAAAGGAGTGATAATTAGGTAGGTAAAGAAGGAAGAACAGAAGGGGGGAGAAGGAGAGAGAAAAGAAAATATTTCCTCTTTAAGATATATCTTGTCACTACTTTGCAAGTTGAAATTGGAAACATAGCTAGCTCATGCTTTAAATGTTATGAGAGCTATGACTAGTCCTTGACATTATCAGGACCAATGCTAAGTATTTTTACATGCATGTTCTCATTAAATTCACAACAGGTTATAGAGTAGATATCAATAGCCCCATCTTACAGATAAGTAAATTAAGGAAGTTAATAACTCATAGAAGTTAAATAACTTGTCCTGAAAACAGAAGAAAGTAGAAATGAGTGCCTTCCAATGGCTTGGACAGGGCTGTCAGAATTAAATGTGAGTTGTTGTGATCCTGCCTCCCCTCAAGCTTCCATTCCTCACCCTACTAAGGAGAGGTGCGCCCCTCCAACAGTGATCATAACCTCACCCCAAGGCGCTGATGGGGGTCCTTTACAGACAATCCCTTAACTGCAACAACCCCTGAATGCAGGTACATCCAATGCTCTTTATCTTTAAAGGCTTTAAAAAAAAAAATAGCAAAAGAATGCATGACACTGATTGTAAACTAGCAAGCTGGGTGGTGGGAAGCCACTCAGACCTGCGCTAAGAAAGGTGATCATGAATTCAGTGTTGCCAATTCTGAGGGAACTATAAGAAAACACCTAGAGGTTCCAATTGGTCCCAGTAATGAACCAGATCCTTCCTTGCATTCACAGTGCAGTCGGGTATTTCTGGGTGCTGCTCCCAGCCCTGGGGCTCAGGAACCTCGGGGCGATCCCTGGGACGCAGAATTCTGGGGCTGTGGGCCCAGGGGAGCGGGGCGGCTCCTATGCACAAACACACATTCACTCACACACCACACGTGGTCACAAAGCCCAGCCGGGCACACACGCTCAGCACCCGCACAGAAGCGCGCACCTACAAACATCTAAATCACCCATCCACCTACATCAACACCACAACACAGGCGCACGCGACCTCACACACCTCGCCCGCTCACGCACTCACGCCACACACTGGCGCGCAACACGCGAGCTAGCACATGCTCGCGCACGGGCTCACACCCCGTGCACACACCCTCTTGCGCGCGCCCAAGCCCTGGCTCACCGGCACACACCCGCGCGCCCCCGCTCACGCCCAGTGCACACACCCTCTTGCGCGCGCCCACGGCCTCGCTCACCGGCACACACGCGCGCGCACGTGCCCTAGCTCACGGGCGCACCCCGCGCGCACACGCACACGCTCACCCCGCCGAGCGGCGAGGGGCGGGGCGGGGCGGGAGCGGCTCCAGTGCCCGGCCGGGCGCGGCCAGGAGAGGGCGCGGCGCGGCGCGGCGCGAGGGAGCGCGGCCGGAGCGGGAGTTGTTTCCCGGAGCCTCGGCCGCGAGACGCTCCGAGGGAGCCCAGCCAGCTCGGGCTGGGCTGGGCTGGGCGGGGCGGCCCGGAGGGAGCACGCCCCCGGGTCACGCCGGCGCCCGCGAGCCGAGCGCGGCGGGGAGCGCGCCATGGACCCCAAAACGGGCGGTGCGGAGGAGGATGACTGCGTGGACTCGGGCGCCGAGACCGGAGGGTGAGCCGCGCCGGGCCGGGCGGTGGGCGGGGGGCGTTCTCCGAGGTGCGCTGCGGCTGCGCCCCGGCCGGGACCTTCCTGGACCCCGCGGCGGAGCGGGAGCAGCTGTGGCCGGATGGGGCCGCGGGGGCTCTCCCTCCTGCCGGCGGAGGGGCTGTGGCGGGCTGGAGGGGCAGAGCAGCGTGGTCCGTAGCTGCCCCGGGTGGCGCGGGCCCCATCCCCGGCGAGGGGGGGGGAGTGGAAGGACTCAAGGTTCAGAGTAAACCCCCCCACACACCACCCCTTCTTGCCCCCCGTTATCACTGAGATGATGTGGAGTGCCAGGCGAATGCAGTGTCCCCCTGAGATCATCCCTAGAGAGACAAGAGATGCTCTTGCACTTATTTCAACCTTCCGCGAGGACTTTATTCTTCTAACCCCGCCGCTCCCTGGAGTGCGGGATGAGGGGTTGGGGATGAGAAGAGGATAGGACACCTGGCACCTAAGTCTTTCAGAAATCCTAGAAGAGGATGACATTTTTCATTTCATGGCTTTATTGTGCTTGCTGAGACCCCCTCCTCAACTCCTATTTTCCCCGCCGAACTTCTCTGCGCACCTGTCCCAGCCTTGGGTACAGGTGGGATGAAGTTGGTGCTATGATCTAGCCCTGCTTAAAGAAATGTCCTCATCGCTTCAACGGACTCAAACAATTGGCCCAAACCTTTACCTCTGGAGACTAATTACCCTTCTCCCAACGACACCATTTTCCTGAGTGGGACAAAAGATGGAGTATCTTTTAGGAGATCCACCCATCTCCTATCTCTAGAGGATTTTCCTGTGCAGAGTCAGCAAACGTCCAGGATGCGGGTACTGATCCAGGAGGAAAGGGTGTCCTTTCCTCTCTGGAGAGAACCCTGGTGTTGGGCTGGAGCTGCCCAGACTACAGAAAGACTCATCCTTGGAAAGTTGGGGAGATTTAGACTAATCTCAGGGCCTGGCAGCCTTGTGAGGACAGGAAAGGAGTCCAAGGCCAGAATGGGCACGAGGGGCTACCCCTGAGAAAGGCTCCCTACACAGTCACTCCTGCCTGCCCAGCCCCACTCTTCCTTGCAGCCTCCACCCATTCCTAGCCCAAATCTGGGACTTTACACCCTACAGCATGTACTCTGCAATGGGTTCTCCCTGTTATCCAAACTTGTGATCATTTATGGTTCACTGTAGAACCCAATTACATTCTGGAGGGGTAACTTGATTCCAAATAGGGAACTCACTTGTTTTTTTCCCCACACTTTGTGTATGTGGCATTTATCAACTGAAGATCCTTGACTTTTTTTTCCCTGCCTCTAGTTAGCTAGGCCATGAATAGAAGAAACAGCGAAATTAACCAGCCTCTTTTCAGCTGAGTTAAATAAGGCACCAACTGGTCCATTCATTTTCAATTTACAGAGCTCACCTAAAACAGGTTTTTTTCCCAAGGGTTCTCTCTCGGAGAAGTGGAGGGGAAGCCCTGACCGAGGAGCGATTATACCCTGGGATCCCAGTGAAAAGCATGACAGCTGCCAGGGTTGCTGGGAGGGGCTTGCTGAACATACTGACACCAGAACTGCTCTTCACTGCCCCTGTACTAAAGTGTATAGTTGTGACAGAATAGAATTGTTTAAAGAATTCTTATTGCCTCAGTAGCATCCTTAAGCTAAACATGAAGGTAAAAATGGCGTGCACTTAAAGAGTTTCAATGTATAGTTACTAATCTTGTATTTGCCACATATTCCTATATCTCCTGAAGTTTGGTTTGGTTATCAAAAAGCTGTTCATTGTTTCCTTGCTTTTCCAGAACTCGCCCCCGGCTTTCATATAGCTACGTGGGGAGACTTAACACGTGTGTACTGTCATTATTATTTTTAAAATACAAACCTGATCAGGTCTCTCTCCCAAACGTTTAGTGGCTCTGTCCTCTCTAACATACAAAGAGCTTAGAGTGGCCTACAGGTCCCATTGTGATAGGGTCCACTTCTCTCTCTCTGGCTTTGTTTCTCGGCACGTCTGCCTTTGTACCCTGCATCAAGCCACATCAGCAAGGTGTTTCTGATTCTTTGCCTTTGTCAAGCTGCCCCTTTCGCCAGCTCTGCCCTTCTCCACCTGGCATGCCTGTCCACCAGGTGAAACTATCTTCTTTCAAGACTCGGCTCAGGTGACACATCTGCTAAGGCAGGGATCCTCGATTTGAGGTCCATGAATGGCTTCCAGTCATATGCAAGATGATGTTCTTTGTGAATTTTTGTGAGAAGAGACTTATTTTTCATCAGATTCTTGAAGTAGCCTGTGATTTCCCTCCCAACCAAGTTTGGGCAGGGTAGGAGAAGTTTCATTTTCAACATGTTGTGTCCGACGTATTGGGAGACAGCCAACGAAGGATGATGAGCCAGCGGTTGAGTCTATCTAGAGAGAAGGTCAGAGAGGAGGTCGGCATGATGACACTGCATTTGGGAATGGTCAGGCTAAAAATGCAGCCTAGGAGTAGATTAAATCAACTGAAGACAGTAAATAGCAAACACCTAGCATTTTACTCTGTGCCAGGGACTATCCTGAGCCTTTACATATTTCATTAACTCATTTGATATTTCAACAACTGTGAAGCAGGTAGTGTTTAAGACCAGCCTTGAGAAATGACAGCACTTCAAGGCCAGGTGAAGGCGGAGGAGCTGATAAAGGGGCCTGAGAAAAAGGAGACACGGATACCAAGAGGAAGAATGTGGTGTCCTAGAAGCCAAGGGGAGGAAGGGAAAGGCATCAGCTGTGCCACTGAGAAACTCACTAAGATGAAGGAATGTGAAGTGCCTTTTTTTGCAAATGGAAATAATGAAGGAAAAGGTGGATCTGTGGACAGTGGCAGGGTGGAGCCAGAAGCCAGCTCCGCGTAGCTCCAGGAGGGAGTGGACGGTGTGGAAGAGGAGGTGGCTAGAGCACTTTGTCTGAGAAAGGGAGGGGTGAGGAGAGGCAGTAGCTGGAGGGGAGAATGGGGTGCAGGAAGGATTTCCGAAGCATAGGCAATAGTTAGGTTCCTGTAAAGAGGTGCTAATAGAAAAGACTCTATAAAAAAAGGGAAAGGGTAAAGATATAGGAGAAAAACTGATGGTCTGTAATGTCCGCTTTCTGAAAAGGTGGAGGCAGATGGACTTCAGACCTCTCAGTTAGATGGGCTTTGGCTAGAAGGAGGGACATCTCTCTTCTTACAACTTAGCAAGGAAGATGGGTTTCCGTTCTGGGCAAATGCAGCTCCCTCCCCCAGGAAAGTGGAGATTTGAAATAGTTGCTTGGACCATGTTGAGTGAGAACCCAACTGAGATTAATGATTATAAATATAAGAAGGTCCCAGTCTAGCTTGCTATCTCTTTTCCTGCAGCAGTGCTCAACCACCTTAGGGGCAGGCAGAGGGAGACAGACGGTGAGTGGTTGAGATCATCAAGGTTTGGGAGAGAGGGACTGTTGCCAGGCAGGTGTGAACAAAACACAGGAGCAAGGGATTTGGGGGTATGGGTGGAACTGACTGTGGATCCTTTCTTGGCGAGGTGATCAAAGAGAAGGTTCCAAGAACCTTTTGGGTCCCACTGCCAATGGGCAGATGGTACTGATTGCTTTGAAAGTGACAGTCAAGAGAGCAGGCTGCTGGGGTTCAACTCCGTGCCCTGAGTTTTTTCTTCTGTAAAATGGGGTGACAGTCTCTCACAGGGTAGTTGTGAGAACTAAATTAGTCTATATATTAAAGCCTCTAGAACAGTGCCTGGCATAAGTGAACCCTCAGAAAATTATTTCTCATCATACTATTAATATTGTTATGAAGAACATTCCAAATGATGAACTTAGAGTTTTATATAATAAAAATGTATATTTCCAGGTGCACTCAAGATCCTGTGTTCTTTCTACTCATCACAGTAGGTGCTCCGATGTTTTTAAATGCCCTAAGCAATTTGATCATCCCATTCAGATCATCTGCAAGACGATAGGACACATCCCAATATTATTATTTTACAGATGAGCAAATGGAGGTTCAGAGGGTGCATGACTAGTTCGTGGCCTAAATTGAAGCCTGAATTTCCGGCATGCTTCCCACCTAGCGAAGTTGCCTCTCAAAAAGCCATTAATCGGCAATTAATTCCTGATTCCTGCTCAGACATTTTCTTTTGCTTGAAATGCTATCTTTGCCTCTGACCCACCTAGTAGAGGCCAAGCTAAAAGTAAACTGGTATAGTTCTGTGGCGATTGATGTCATTTTGAAGCTACCCTCTTCCAAATGCACTTGAAGACAAGCTTTGTGCTTCTGTGGATTTTTCACTAGAAAAAACTGGCAAGCCAGCTATTGACCATAGTAAACTATCTTAAGAAACAGAATCCCTTAACAGAGGGACAGGCAGTGTTTTTGAAAACTGAAATAAAAGACAAAAAGTAAGACGAATGCTTTTTAATGGGTGTTTCGTTCGTGATGTCTCCCAGATATGGTGTCTGAGCCACTCTTTCAAATATGACCATATCTAATGCATTATTTTAATTCAGAAGTTTGGCACTAATGAACCTCCACCTCCCTGTCACCTGTCACTGAGCTTCTGAAAACCTACTCATACCCTCCCCTTTGGGTGACCTCCAATTGATACTTCACTGTGATTTAGAGATAGCAAACAGTTCACAGGTCTAGAGTGTATAAGCAGGTGAATGGGAAAGAATCGGGGGAATAAATTTGAAGATGGGACAGGTTTAGGGAACAGTAAAAGGGGAAATCTTGGCAGAGAAGACAGGATGATCTATTAGGTACTCTATTATCTTTGTGTTCAAGGTGGAGCTAGTTAGCTCTAAATTACCATGGCATCTAATTCAATGGACTGAGAGTTAACAGATGAGGTCCGTGATGCATTGAGCTGATGTTTTACAGAAACGTCAAGATCAATATTACTGAAATGCCAAGATCAATTCTTATGCCAAGATTTTCCTGGAAAAGAGAATTTAAGAAGGTATCGTGTATATATATATACACGATATGTATATACACCTATATATATAGGCAAGTAGGCTGCTGACAGTGATAAACTGTCCTAAGTGCAGACCCCTTTATACTTAACCCTTATATGTATAATTGTAATTAAAATACAGTCAAGAGACTAACTTTCTGGTCATTATTGGCAGAGATACCAAATAAATGTAATATTTGTAAATGTGTCTATATATGTATCAGGTGTGTGAAACTATATAATCCTTGCATCATTCTGCTTATCTGTATCATGTGCCCATACATTTTTCTTCCTAAAATTCATGGATTCACCTCTCATGCTTCATTCCCTCAGAGTTGAATGTCTTGTTCAGAGCTAGGTGGGTAAATTCTCAGGATGTAAGACCAGTAAACAGGATTCACAAGACAGGTACCTTATTGCTGTTCCCTCCTATCCTAAAAAAGCTGGGGATAACGTACCCCTCCAGAGAACTACAGTCAGTATCTGAAATCGTTTGAACCTGTTTAAGCACAAAATTGTTTTAAGCTGTACAGTTTATCTTTCACCAGTAATATTTCCAGTAAATAATCTTTTGGAGTTATTTGGAATGTACTTTATGGGCTATAAAAGTGTTTGTACCTTGACTCAGTTCCTGTTTCCCCTCATGATCATTTTTCTAAGGAAAAGAAAGTAAATATCAAACTATATATATATATATATATATATATATATTTAAGTATCTCATCATCGTGTGCTTTGCAAAAGTGAACAATCAAAAACAATCATATAGCAAACAAAAGGCAAATGGTTGAATAAATTATGGTACATCACTTTATCTAAAATTGTAATTCCAGGAACTATGTAGCAGCATGTTGTGGTGGTGTGTAGTAAAAAGAGCAGTTTAAAATTGTATCTCCCATCATTATGGCAACTGTGTACAAATTACATAAACAGGATCAGAGGCTGAAAAGCAACGTGAGGTTTTAGGGGACTTTTCTTCCTGTTTGATTTCCATTTTGATGGTGGACAGGGGTGGAAATTGGGGTGATGGATGAGACTGCAGAGCTGGGCAGAGACCATCATTCATGAAAAGAGGGGTTTATGTCATGCTTGAACTTCATCCAGAGAGTGACATGACCTGATTTGTGCTTTGCAAAGATTGGCTGCTGTTTGGGGAAGGAACTGGAGTGGAGCAAGAGTGACAGGAGACTGACCAGCTGGCAGGCTTGACCCAGGCAGTGCCTTTAGTCACAAGAAATATATGCGGAGAGAAGCATGGCAGGGACATTTGCTTTGCTAGCACCTGTCCTAAAATACTACCATTATACCTTAAGATTCTCAAAATAGGTTTCACATGTAAATTTCATTCTACATCTCCATCTGTATGCGGATCTTTAAAATATACGCATTTGTGAAACCCATCTGCCTCAGGAATATTTGGAAAATCCTAGCTGAAAATACTGACAAATTTCTAATAATAAAATGAATAGGAGTGCCTGGGTGGCTCAGTCAGTTGAGTGTCTGCCTGCAGCTCAGGTCATGATCTCAAGGTCCTGGGATCGAGCCCCGCATCGGGCTCCCTGCTCAGCGGGAAGCCTGCATCTCCCTCTGCCTGCCGCTCCCCCTGCTGGTGCTCTTTCTCTCTCTCTCTCTCTCTCTCTCTCTCGCTCTTGTCAAATAAATAAATAAAATCTTTTTAAAAAATGAATAGTCCAATCACACATTCCCATTGAACATTTTATTTGAATTGTCATGAAATTTCTTTAAAGCCTGACCATCTTAAGATGATCATATTGGAATGGGATTGTTTTGTTGTCGTTTCTACCACAGTAGATGCTTGTTGAGCATTTGTTGCATTCACACACAGTTACATTTCTAAGTTTTGTCCTAAAGTTAATTTATGTCCTGCCTGGTTCCAGAAAGAACGGAATGCACCAACGCTGGGGGTGACTGATCCTGACCATCCTCTCTTGCATCTCCGTTAGCCAGCGTGTCGCCAGGCTCTAGCCAGTCCTTCTACCTTCCGGTTCCTGCCTTGCCATCACCCTGCACCCCTACTTCAGGTCCACTGTTCACCTCCTGGGCTCCTCGCCAATAGTGTCACTTTAGTTTCCTAACCAATAACATAAAGTAGTGGATGAGATATAGGTGGATGCAGTGTGTAATACATAAAGGGATATGCAAATGTTAATAGTTGCTATTCTTTTCAGCCTTAAGATTCAGTGATTCTGTAACTTCTAAAGCATTTCATTTGAAAAGAGAAAACTACATGTCATTTTTCTTCCATTTTGTTCCCCTACCAATAAGTGCATCATTTTACGTGAGCAATGTAGGTTATTTTAACTAGTGAGAGGTATGCTTTTTATGATTTTTTCTTGAAGTTTTGTATATACTTTTTTGGTGTGGTAACAAAGTCAATGGAGGAAATATTGGATGACTTAAGAAAGGCAACATGACCTGTACCCCTGAAACAAATAATATATGTTAAATAAATAAATAAATAAAAATAGGAAAAACTTCTAGTATCAAAAAAAGGGGGGACATGAGGCTAATAAAAGGGGTGTATCTGTGGAAAATTAAACATAATTAACTACTTTATATGCATAACCATGTCCCCTGACTACCACCTTGAAGAATAAATCCCTATGTGCCTGAGAGATTAATTCCCTACTGAGAATGACTTTGGGACACTGGGGGGAGAAAACCAAGAGCTTCTATACCAAATATGTTGCCAGAGAGGGAAGGCTTCCCAGCCACACAAGTAGAGCAGAAACTTAGAAGAGATTAGGCAGGCAGATCCTTGGCCAGATGCCCATTCTCACAGAGGCTGAGTGCCAGGGGCTGGTTTTTCAGCCTAGAAACTGATGGGTAATTTCACCCTGGCCCTAACCCTGCCTTTTCCTTTTCCCTATCACAGCCCACATCCTGTTACTGTCATGCAGCAGGATTTCTTCTGAGCTGGAACTGAAATCAGTCAAACATCATTGTGCCTTTGTGTTTCCTGATGGCCAGCCAGACCCTGCATGTGGAAGCAAGCCCTCACAAGCCAGGGTCCCCTCACACTGCCACCAAGGTCCATCACCGCTCTGCTTATGTCAGCAAAGAAACATTTCCCCCCCACAATGCTGTGCTAACTCGAAGGGTGCTCATTTGCAGTGATTTTACCTTTGGGGCGTCATGAACCCCTTTGAGAATCTGTTGAAAACTTCGAGCCTTCTCCCCAGAAGAATAAGCTTCCATTTGAGAATTTGCCAGTGGATTTAGATAGTTCGGGACTCAGCTGGTTTCCCTTCTTGGAGATTCACAGAGTCCATCTGAAGGACCCCTGATTTCTAAAGTGCTTTGAACGTGTTGCCTTCAAAGTCAGACATAACTTTTTTTTTTGCACGGAAGCCCTCAGCAATACGGTTTTTAGTTTGCAGCATATCCTTACCATGTAAATGCTACTTACCACTGACTGTTTTTAAAATTCTAGCTTGAAGAACTCATTTGGGTACAGAAAAATAGTGTCTAATCCTACTAATGCTAAGGTTTTGTGTTTCAGGTCTGACTACAGCCACATGTCCTCCACCAGCAGTAAGTATGGTTTAAATGTCCTTCAGCACTGGCTTCTCAATCCTGTCTATCTGTGTAACCCATGCTTTCACGGAAGAATCACCCAAGGGATACTTGCCAAAGTGTGTGATACAGAATCCTCTGACTCTAAAAGTTGGGGCTCTTCCTGGAGCATTTAACTGCTCCTTGATTTCAGAACTAGCTATGCAGCTCCTTTCCCTATGGAAATTGAGCCTAGAGCAACCAGCCCGGGCTTTGTTAGGGTAGATGCTTCTAAAACAGCTTCTCCAAATAATCGAATAATCAGAAGTAACTCATTCATTCACCAAACATTTATCAAATACCTGCTGCCCACAGGCTAACAGCCCAGAGCACATGCATTAGACCCCTGGGTGGCCCCAGTTCATCTGTTGGGCCAATGTCCTGCCTTGTATTTCTGCATCTGCAGGCAGATATCATAGGTGATTATCAGATATGGTTTAAAAAAGGTCATTGGGAATATGTTTATAAACATACTATAAGCAAAGAAAAAGATGTCTGTATTAAATACTAATTGACAGGTAAATCTATTCATGGGAAATTAGGCCTTCTATCTAGGAACAATTTGCAGTGATTAAAATCACTACGTAAATGACCAGAGCCATTCAGATTAATTAAACACCTATTTTAAAATAAAAAATTTCTTACAATAAAAGCCCTGACTGTTTGAATCAGTAAATACTGAATTGTTTTTTTTTTCCCTATCTTCCCTGTTAACATCTCAATTCTAAATAGTACCCAAATGGAAAGACACTTAATTGGATTATTCTATTTATTGATGTTCTGGTTTAGTTTTCCTTTGCAATAAGAGACTGTGCAGAAAGCTGTATTTCTGGAATTGTAATTTAGTGTCAAATTATATTTAGTTATTAGTATAACTGCAATGAGTAATCTCTGATCATTTCAGCCAACTGGAGACCCAACATTGCCCCTTAGTTATTAAGAATGATTAGTAATAATGAGAATAATGCTCCAGTGATTTGCATTCCCTCCCTGAAGCTTCTGCATTCCTAAAAATCAGGGAAAGCTCTCTTGAACTCTCTCTCTCTATGCTGCCATTTTCATTCCACTCAGTTTTGCCCAGAAGCTACATTTCTTTAAGAATGATTTTTATGAAATACTTGCCCAAAGCCTTTGCTCAATTTGTAGCTCTCAAATCAGTCCTCTGGGTCACAACAAAGCACCTCTCTTGTCAGCGAAACTGGTAATTTTGTTTGGGAGGCTTTCCTCTCTATTATTTTAATTGCGATCTCAGAGTTGGAATTTCTCTTAGTGCAACTGGGATCAATAGCCTTTATTGCTCTTCCTTTTCTCTTTAAATATTTGGTGATTCCTGCATCAGTCTTCAGTGTTGGGACCTCTTGGTGAAGATGTATATGTGTTTCATATTTGAGTTAGGAAATGTATTTGGCTATAAATAATAGAGGAGAAAATAATGACATAAGTCGGCGTTTGTTTTCCCCTAACATAAAAAAAAAAAAAAAAAAAGCTCAGAGAAGGCCATGCAGGTCTGATGTGGAAGCTCCTTTCATCGTTCTGCTTGGATTTTGGCTTCTGTCCTTAGAGTTGCCTCAGAGTTACAAAATGGCTGCCTCAACCACAGGTATCACATCCTTGTTCTGGGCAGGAAGAAGGGGTGAGTGGGTACTGCTGGGCCCCTGGCTGTCTTTGTCTAGTGTTTGCCTGGCCTGCCTCTCCTCCCAACCAGGAGCATAAACCCTGACCACACCCAGATGCAGGAGAAGGCCCCTTTAGCAGTCAATAAAGGTAACAGAGTGGACCGTTTCTGAAAAAGAAAAAAAAAATTAAGTCTGAAGTCTTAAATCTATCCTTTAAAACATAGGTTTGACAGCGCTACAATCATAGAAACTACTTTCCAAGTACATTTTAAAAACAGCTTTTCCCCACAAACTAGACAATCACACTCAGAGGACTGAGTAGAGAGAAGGTTGGTAAGCTTACTCTCCATCCTGAATGATGTAGCTCCAGGGTCACTCTCCTTGCCAGCACCCTCTATGTGACCAGCAGGACCCACAGAGCTGACTTGTCAGTCTTCCCCTTGTGGGTCCTGAGAGTGGCTCCTGCATCTCATTGTCGTCGTCCCCCACCCCCCCACCCTTGGGCAGCCTCTCTGAATGGCTTGTTTCTGAGCACTTCCTGGTGGGGATTTGAGCACTGGTTCTAACCACTCGCTGTTAGGAGATGGATTTTTCTGTCTACTGGTGATTCCTGTTCAGCGTTCCCATGATGCTCTTTTACCTGTTTGTGCCTGAGTTCATGGGGGCGTGAGCACTTCCTTGAGTTGAGCTAGGGTTGGAGTCTCTCCAGAGCTGGAGTTCGTCACTGCTAGAGCTGACAGGAAAGCTTTCTCCCCAAGCAAGAGTGGCTATTCAGGTGTCTTTTCCCTCAGAACACAGGGGCTGCTTCCTCAGGCTGCCTGCCCCTGACGGAAGAAGAAGGAAGGTCCTTACCAAGAGAAAGTACAAGAGCAGTGGTGTGAGAGTGAGGTCTCCTAGGTCCTAGTCCTGGTATGGAGTCCGGGTGGGCATGGGGGCCACTGGGCCTTCTGTTTTTCCTTGACCTCCTGGGTCCCAGAATCACATTCCCATCGATCGTGACTGATGTCACTTTCAACTCTGGTGGAAGTGGCTGAGGGGGCTTCTTTAATGGATGGTTGTGTTCTATAAATTGGGTAAATTTTTTTTTCTACTTACCATGGGTCCGTTTGCCTTTTTGAGACTGACAGGGCTGACAAGCTTTTCCCTTATGTTTTCTGCAAAGCTAAATACACTGTTAACCCTCAGATCTCAATAAATCATAATACTTCCTAAGAAAGATGAATTTAATTTATACTCTCGGAATCTTAGGTGGTTTTTCCAGAAACCTGGGTAGAAGATCATCAAAGCACTATGTACAATTTGCATTCTTAAGTGATTTAAATAAAAAAGGGAAATTTTATAAATAGGATAAAAGAAAAACAATAATTATGCCAGGGGGAAGAAAATCAACTGTGCCACGTAATGATAATGAAATTCCCATCATGTATGATTGAATATTTTCATTCAAATAAAGATTATAATCATATTTGGAGAATTTCTCTTAGAAGATGCTGGGAGCTGAAAAATGATATTTTTAGGACAGTGTCACATTTCTTGAGAATCTCTAGCCCCAGGATAATGCCAATAGGAAGGGGTCAAAGAGTTCACTAGTTCTCTTTATTGGATACTATTCCTCTATTAGCCCTCCTAATTTGTGCCTTAAAACTGCGCCTTCTCGAAACTCAGGTATAGTCATTAACTCTTTACCTGGCCCTTACAGATGGCCTGTGACAGTGGGAATGCTTCACAATTTTGTGCCCCTTCGTACTTTTCAGAAACACAAATGGTAAAAGATGAGTCGAAGTGATACAGGGGCCCTTGGCAATGCCCTGAGGAATTCCCCATATCTGAAATTACAGAGAAATGGCCATGAACGGTGTGTTCTGCTGATTCAAGCCCAGGACCACGTACCAAGCTGTGCAAAACAGGGACACCTCATAGGTGGGCGGGAGTCATGGGATCTGTTCTTCCACCCACCCAGGCCTCCGATTCCTGCCCTCCTCTTGTTTCCCTGGCTTGCTTTTCCTAGCTTCCTGCTCTGTCCTTCCAGGGACTCAGGTAGCTTCCCCGTGTCCTGCCCGCATTCTCCTTGCTGGCCACGAGCTCCCCCAGGCTGTAGGGCCAGTGGAGTTCTGTCCCCTCAGCTGTCCTGGGGCCGTCATGTCTGTGACCTGCCCTTGAGGGCAGCCCCGAACAGGCCCAGCTGATGCTGTGGGCCCCTGGACACGCTCTCTTCTTGAGGAAGAAGGGTCCAGTGGATTGCAGGTGTTTTTCAAATGAGGAAAGTCAAGTGTGTTAGTTAATTGCAAGGCCTTGTGGCTGGTCTCGAGCCACCCCAGGGGCTTGTGGGTCCTGCCTCACCGCTGTGTGGGAGGACCTCTCATCCCTCCCCAAGGCTGCCTTGTCTCATGGGTGCATCTTTCCACATAAATACCATTGCCTCCCCTTCATTTCTCCACGGTCTCATCATTTCCTTGAAGTTTTAGGATATCGAAGCATCGTACGTTTTTAATTTTGTCTTTGGCCACATCTGTGCCTCCCCTCAGTGTGGAGGGAAAGATAAGCTCCTTGTGATTTAATTAATAGACAAAGGCAAGGAGCTCTGGAAGCAACCTGTTGAAAAGACATGACTGCATTCTGTGCAACTCATCGCTGATGGGGAATGTTTAAGTAAAAATGACCCGTGTCTCTGTATGCAAGAGCTCAATTCAGACGGGATAAGGAAATATTCATTATTTTCTTCCTGTTTTCTTGAGAGGAGATAACTTATTGACAGACTGACGTTTTAAGGCCAGTTGTCCAAATAAGGAAGGTCAACATCTTGGAAGAGGTGGTAGTAGCCAACTGAACTTTGGTCCGTTTGTAAATTTCATAGTTTTCATTTTTTTTTTTTTCCTTCTGTGTACAATACTTTCCCCATTATGATTTTCAGTAAATGTTCTTTTAGGGTCTTATTTCATAAGATCTAGGCAAAACCAAGATCTATTCATTAACCCTTATGAAGAACAATTTTAGCCATTGCATGTGTATAATTCTGTGACCAGTATGTAGTCGGCAATGGACACAGGTTTGCAAAAAAACCAAAACACCCACCCATCCGTCCCCAGCCTCACACTCCTGTTGCAGTTAAAACATCACAAGAAAAGTCCCCAGTTTTCTCTAACTTAGCATATAGCCTTTTAGGCAAAGTTATGGATGGTAATATGGTCTGTGAGGTGGATCGGACAAATCTTAAGTAACTCATTTTAGGCCTGTCACTGCGACACCCATTTCCTCCTTCCTCGGTTTCCAGAGGGCTCATTAGTGGTACTAAGGATGTTTGATATACTTTCATAAACCCAACAGTTGACATAAAACAAATCAAAGCATAGGGGAAGCGCTAATTTCAGAGTGGAGGAAAATCACGGTTTTGAATCTCTACTTGGTCACTTCATTGAGCCAGGAACACTTAATTTTGCAGCGTCCAGCAAGTGAACCCCAAATAAGAACGATTCCCCTTTTTAGTACGTTTAAGAGCATGTTCTGGCACAACAGTCATGTTCCTGTGCAGAACTGCTCTCAAAGGAGATTCAGGGTGACCTACTGCACAGAATGAATCTGCAGCCCTAGGCAGGCTCTTCATGAGTGGCCTTGTGTTGGACCACGGTGTCCCTGATAACACAGCCCTCCTCCGTATGTGGCCATGGCTGCAGAGACCAACCAGAAATCGTTAAGATGTTTTGCATGTGGAGAGATCAGTCTGATTTCCTTGTCCATTGTGTCCTGTGGCTCTGCCTTCCACCGACACTGTAGGATTAAAGCTTTCACTCAGAAGTCCCTATCATATTCCCTGGCAATAGGCATCTGGTATACCTACTCACTGGTACAGCCGCTGCTCCGATCACCATGCGGGAAAGAACCCCCAAGGCTTCTTCCCTCCTCCTAGGAATGCATTGGTCTCACTCCAGCTTGCCCTGACCGTTGGAGAGAGGGCCTTGGTGGTGGAGGCTCTACCCATGCCCCCAGGCATTTAGGCTTTCTGTGGCGAGCATGGCTTCAGGTTTGAGACACTCATGTTCCTGGACTTTCTTCTTAGAGCTGGAGCCTCTTAGCATGTAGCTTGTAGGTAACTCTAATAAAAAGGCCACAGTTGTGGGTGTGTCATTTTTTGGCAAGTCTGGATCTTGAAGCCACTCGGGTAGAGGCTTAACCACAGCCTGAGAGCCACAGAATGCTAGCTGGTGCAGCTTGGGGTCCACTTACTCTGCATTTTGTCAGCTGCCCCGGGAAGGTATTCTGGGCCTGGCAGGGCATATAAGTCACCATACTGGAAAACTTGCTGCTCAGAGTAGGGTCCACAGACCCCTGTATCAGCATCACCCTGGCTGGAGCTTATTAGAAATGTAGAATTCTAGGCCCCACCCCCAACCTGCTGAGTCATGTGAGTTGTTTGTACTGAAATTTTGAGGAGCACTAATCTAGCTCATGTCCCCAATCAGCAAGATTGCTCTTAAATCCCTGAGAGATATGGTCTATCCAAATTTCTTTTAGATTCTAATTTTTTTTTTTTAAGATTTTATTTATTTATTTATTTATTTGAGAGAGAGAGAGCACATGAGAGTGGGGAGGGTCAGAGGGAGAAGCAGACTCCCTGCCGAGCAGGGAGCCTGATGCGGGACTCGATCCCGGGACTCCAGGATCACGACCTGAGCCACCCAGGTGCCCCTAGATTCTAATTTTTAAGGGCATAATCTGTAGGCCCTAAGATTTGTATAATGTCTAGGTGAGAAAAAATTTCACTTGACAAATATTTAAATTATGAATTATTGATCATTTAAAAGAAGAAAATTGTGTTCCTCTACTGAGTGGTTTATTTGAAAACATAGAATTTGTCCTTTATCAGGCAAGCTAGAGGTGTGGGTTTGGGAATTTTTTTTTTTTTTTTTTTTTGAGAAGCAGGCAGCAGCCTTATCTGTAAGATCACAGAGTAGTAAATGAAGCCTGAGATGAATGAGCTGAAAGCTAGTGTATTTAGACAGTTATTTGACAGTGTGGGTTCTGTATGGCCAAAATTCTCTGCACAGGAACCTGAAAGGCTAAGCAATATTGGTATTTGGCAGTTGATAAGAAAAAAGCAATAACCAAAGATACACACAGGAAATCAAAGGGTGAAGAAAATATACCATACAGACAACTCCTTTGATGCTGTTACACTGGCATCCATTCCCCAAAAAATATGGTGTAGTCCTACTGGCTCTAAAGATAAGTTTTAATTGTGTGATTTCAACTACATAGAGATTGTCAATTTCTGTCCAGGATATGAAAGAAAAATGAAGGAAGACTTCTCACAACCACATTTTCCCTGAGAAGCTGATGTGTGACACTTCAGGGACAGCGGGTCTACCAGGGTCATTGGGACACTCCCCCCCCCACCCCCCCATCCACCAAGGGAGAGAACACAAGTGAATAGCTTCCATCCCACATTCCTAACATGCTTGGTGCTTTTCCCCAATTTTAAAATAATTATTATTATTCAAATAATATATAGGCATTGTCAAAAAATCAGAAAATACAAATTAGCAGAAAGAGAAAAACTCCGATTCCTGCCGTCTAGAAACAGTCAATAGTCATAATTTGGTGTCTGCTTTTATCGATTTTTTTCTGAGCACCTGTATTACTGTAGATATGTATTATTAGCAAAAATAGTATTGTATGGTTTTATAGTCTCATTTTCTAATTCAGCATAGATGAACTTCTTTGATATCAGTAAACTTCTACAATAGTTTGAATATATGGTATTCCATTATATTTCTGTATAGTAACCAGGGCCCTGTTGTTGGTACTAGAGGTTATATTTACTCTTTTGTTATTATAAACAGCATTGCCAGGATTATTTTTATACAAGTCCTTATATGTATATCCTTCATTATTTCCTTAGGATAAACTCCTTCAAGTGGAATTGCTGAGGTAAAACGGATTGTTTACTTTTTCAAGCTTCTGATGCTTCCTGCCAGGTCACTCTCCCAGTGGCATGGATGAGAGCACCAGGGTCTCATAAAAATGGTGATTTTTGTGAATGAAAAACAATGCAGATGGATACACACACACACACACACACAGTAACAATGGGCGAAAGTGCTCTGAAGAGTAGGTGATAGGCAGGGAGACTCTTGGGTTCTGGAGACCCGCAACTTGAAGTCCTGTCTGTATTTCTCATGAAAAGAACGGTATCATTTACTGTGACATTCAGCAGTGGTGCCATCAGTACTCTGCATGGGCCTTATGGGACGTATTTCCCACTCCGGTGGACGATCTCTGTCTTTATTCAACATCAGTACCGTTGGCATTAACTTCTGATGACGTTACAAGTTGGACGTATTTGGGGAGTATTGTGCAAAAGCCAGGTCATACCCACTAGAGTTTACAATATTCAGAATTGATTAGGAAAGCAAAGAGGATCCCGCCAGTCTGCCTTCCTTCTTCCCTTCTTTGTAAACCTTCTCTCCTTCCTCCATGTTGACCAGACTTCTCTTTTGTACAACATACTGGTTATGGAAGGGAAGGAACATTCCATCTGCTCTGACTCCCCCTTGCGTTTTTATGGCACCCGGCATCTTCTGACGTTGTTGTGAGTACAAAAGGGTAGTGCCACTGAGTTGTGCAGAAGACTCTTCTGTCCTTGTGAGAAGTCTTCCCTGTGTCCATTACAGGGAGAGCTGGGCTTCCTCTGTGACTCATTTTTACTGTTTCATGGCCTCAGGCTGGAGCACAGTGAGGCTAAAATGTGTGTGTGTCACAGACAACCTGGACTCAGAAGCTGGACGCATCTTTCCATGAATTGGCATGCTTACGGAGTCACATTCTAACACTTTCTACTACCTACGGAGAACTCTGTATGAACCTCCTATTAGGGAGGGAATTTTCACAGTCACATGCTCAAGCGTAACAGTAGAATTGCTGTATTTATAATCAAGTTGAACGTCACTCCTGAGTCGCCCTCACACCTAGCAAGTGAAGGCACAGGTGTGTTCTGCTCTGGGACCCCAGTCCCTGCGGTGCTGAGCCCAGAAGTGTTGGAACATGATCCTTTCTTGGAAACCTTCTGGAATTCAGACTTTGGTCAGGTCCCTTCCAGTCTTCTTCCTTCCACCAGAAGCCCCAGCTTGGTGTCATCTGAGCTGGAAAGGCCACCGTAGCATTACACGCTCTTCTGTGCTGATTCATGGGGCAAGCCCTCTGCTTTAAGTTTTTAGCTTTTCTTAGCTCAGAAAGCCTTTTCTGTCTCCAAAACCCCAGCCCTTGCAATAGAGAGCCTTACCTTTCTCTGCTGTGATCTGAAAAATATATATGAATTCAGAAACTTGATTAATCGATCTATCTGCCCACACCCTCCCAGAAGCAATGAACAGCCCAGACTCTGCAGGAGAAGGGCCACAAGCCAGTAAGAAAATTGTGGGAAAGGGGAACTTTGGCTATCATCTCTGAAATTCATCTGGTATGTCATTTAGAACATATCTCCCACTTCATGTTTTTCTTATGTTTCTCGTGTGTGAACACCTTGCTCCCTCAGTTAGGTTGTGAGCTCTAGAAGGGACCATGTCTCCTGCTTTGCAGTCCTTGGGGCTATTAGCAAGAGGAGGCACTTCAGAGGTAAGGGAAAGCCCCAAATGGGGAATTTGGGAGATGTTTGTTCTCTTCCAAGATCTGCCACTGAATTGCAAGTCAAGCTGCCAGACTTCTGTGACATGAGGAGGCTGGACTAAATGCCTCAGCCATCTCTAATTTTCTAGTCATGTCCAGTAAGCTTGCTCTTCAAAGGGCTGTAAAGTACATAATTTCTAAGGAAACAGAAACAAGGACCAGGAACATGTCAGTGTCCTATTCAGATTGGTCAAGCATTTGAATATTTTATTGAATTTTAAGCCAAAAAAAGAGTCCCTAGGCTCCATTTCCTACATTGCTAGTTTGATCATGAGCAAAGCCAGCACCAGATCTCAGCATTGGTTTTTCTACTGTGGCAGTCAGGATATATTTTATAAGCACATATGTAGTGCTTTTTCCTGGAACAGTTGTAATAGCTAATTATTGTTTGATTTCTCAGCATCCTGCCAGAATAAATCCCTTTGTAAAACAAATCTTAATTACTATAATTGAGAGGATTCCTTCCCCCAGCCCTAGTGGTGTTAGAGGTCTGGGGTCCATTGATGAACAAATCCTTGGGATAGCTTTTGGTTACCATCCTCCTCTTTTGTCTGTTTTGTTTTGATCGATATATTTTACATCTCAAGACAAGAGGAATATTCTAATCCTGTTGTTTGCAAGCCCTGCTGCCTCATCTCCAAATCTGTAGAATTTTATTGAAGTGCTGGCATGGCTTTGCTACTGGTGAAAATGACAAGATATATATGAAGTGGTTGAGAACACATGGAAATTACTGAGTAGAAGAGAGGATTCTGTGTGAAATGTGAGCATCTCTTCTGTCGTTTTGAGCCCTTTACCTTTATAAAAGTTATTATTCTTGCAGTATTAAGCATTGGACTTTGGTGTTCATCAGACCTATGTTACCTTCTCATAAACTTTCAAAATCATTACAGTCCTAAGGACTTAGATAACTCCTAGATATGTTAAGTGTTGCTAGCTGCTTTTCTACCTTCTAATTACATATCAACCTTCTGGTCCCCTTCCAGAATTTATGTCAAGCTGTGTTGGAGTTCAAAGTGTCTTTGTCATGACTCTCTGGCTAGTGGCTGGCCTTGGCTTCCCCACTCCTCTTCCCACCCGGAGGTTTGTTTCAGAACGAAATTTAGAAAGTCACACAAAATAAAATGGATGTCCCATTTTCAAGTGGGGGAAAAAAATGCAGGGTATCTCAAGAATCTGCCTTCCTTTGTCTATTATTTCTTTCTCAGTAGTGTCCTGGTTTCGAATGAGCTCAAGAGTGTGTATCACACATCCAGATCCCTGACATTGTTTCTGCAACAGATGGTGAGAATGGAGCGAGCAGCCCGATAACTATAGTTAGAGCTATAAAAGGCCTAAGGATCAGAAAGATTCCACACTGTTTTCCTCTGACAAGTGAAAATAGAGGTTTTGGCTTAACCGCGTCAGCCTTATAATTCTTCAATTACAAGACAGTGCTGTGGATGCAGGCCAAAGAGAAGAGAAGCTTTTTATCCATATCATGAGTGCAGTTTGGATCCCCTGCGTTAAAAAATCTGCCTGTCACCATGTTACCATCAGGGTCTCACTATGCCCACCCTGCATCTACTTTTGACTTGAGCTGGGGCTGGTGCTGGGGCCAGCCTTGCCACTTCCACGGCCCAGAGTTGCGGGTCAACCGAAAGCCTTGTCAAAATCATAAAATTACTAGGAATTGAGAAAGTCTGAGATCTTATCTTAGGTGTGGGCAGGGGCAAAGGGAATTGCTTCAATTTTTTCATTAGTTCAGAGGTTCGAAAAACTAGCTTTAAAAAAAAAAAGACTGTATAAAAAAAAAAAGAAAGAAAGATGAAGGCAGGTTATTCATTACATTCTGGATGAATAGACTCTCTGGAGAAGGAATTTGGAAGCCCCTCTCTGAGAGCATTTAGTTCAGGCATTCCGGGAAGACGAGGCAACTTAATGGGGGGAGGTTGGCCCTTTTGTGGCATCTCACAGTGCAGTGGGGTTTGTATTCACCACTCTGGAACCTCTCTGCCTCCTGCTTGCTGACCTAATTTTTCTTCACAGCGGCAGCCCCTGCCTGGCATGTCTTTGTGGCATAGCCATTCCACTGCCTCACCTGGGTGTTCTGCCCCTTGGTCGTGAGGGTCTGCTCAACCAGACCAAGTATCCAAGCCCCTGAATTGTTCAGTGCCATCGAGCGGGGCTTTAGAAATGCAAATAAGGAGTTTCTTCAGCCTCATGCATGTGCAGTTAGAGAATCTCGAGCCAAGCTCCAGGGCCCAATTCCCTACACCAAGCACCTACGGCAGCTGGAGGTGCCCTTGGTCTGACTCCCTTAGCCTCCTGGGGGCTTATGGGACACTGGAGCTGGCAGTTTATTCAGCTGATGGTAAATGGTTATGGCTGCCACCTTGGAAATCTCTTACAATATACCATATTCATTACGGGTTTGTTCAATGAAGTATCTTGCACTGAGCTACCTGACTTCATCTTATGTATTTGCTTATCCTCTGACTACCCCCCCCCACTAGATTATAAGTTCTAGGAAGGCAGAAATTCTTTTATTCCCCACTGTATCCTACAGGGCCCAGCACAGAGTAGGTGTTCAATAAACACTGCTTGATCAAAAAAATGATTGCAGTTGAACTGCAAATTGTCCATGATACATCGTGGATAAGATGGCAGAGACATCAACCATTGCCCAGAACTTCTAGAAAGAGGTCTCTGAACTTGTTGTATCCTAAGAGTTGGCCAGGCGTTCCATTTGGAATGAGAGATCTGGACTTTCAAGCAGACATACCTGCTGCTCAGAAGCAAGTGCTCTGGGGACACGCGCTAGTTTGCCAGTTCCGGGAGGAGGGCCAACCTGGCAGGCACCAGGCAGTGGGAGACCGCATGGGAAGGCTGGTGTGAAGCCCGGGGGTGCGGAGAATGACGGTGAGGAGTCCCGGCTTAGGCAGTCGAGTGGGAGGTCTGGCATCGGGATGTCTGTCCACAGGCGGAAGCACCTCAGTCCCCACCCACACCTTTACCAGACGGGAGCTTAGGATGTCCCTGCAGCTCAGGGGTTGCCAGAAACTGCCCCCGCATAATGGTCATCCACTCACCGTAGACTCTCCTGCCCACATGGCCTGACGGAGCTAAGCCACAGTTTCAGAGCCCAGCCACACAAACCAAGGATGGCAGGCCAGAGAGCAGAGAAGGCACACAGGCAGACTGCAGAGACCCCACTCTCCTCTAGCTGGATGGCCCTTTGGTCATCCACTCACCGTAGACTCTCCTGCCCACATGGCCTGACGGAGCTAAGCCACAGTTTCAGAGCCCAGCCACACAAACCAAGGATGGCAGGCCAGAGAGCAGAGAAGGCACACAGGCAGACTGCGGAGACCCCACTCTCCTCTAGCTGGATGGCCCTCGTCGGATCTGTCAGTATTTCCCCTGCAACATGGGGCGAAAACACAGTGTTGCTTTAAATTAAATGAGGTAATATCTGTCAAGCCTTTAGGACAGCATCTGGCAAATAATAAGAATTTAACACATGATTATTATTGTTTAAATTGTTTTCTTTTAAGCTTAAGAGACCACAAAAGGGATATACAGGAGAAGTGACACACTGGGGAGAAATGTAACAAATATTCAGGTTCACAGTATACCTGTCTCATTGAAGGCCTGACTCATGCAGTTACTTTACTTTAAGTTGGTTTTTGTTTCACATTATCAAAGGAAAAATCTAATTGTCTCTAATCCCATGGGAAAGAATCTTCCTTCTCTGCTCAGGAAGCACAAAGTAATCTCGAAAGCTTTGTTAATACTTGCAAATTTGTGAACAGCTCCCCTCTTCTAACCAGCCCTGGAGAAGTCTGTTGCCTGGTTCATTTTTGGTCTGTGTCTTGCCCTAAGTGAACAGGTGCTCTCTGAGGTCCTTCGAGAAGACGTGTAATAGATATGATAAAGGCAGAGCATATCCCACTGTCACGGTGTCTCTGCTTCTCCAGGGAGGCGGAGAGGCTTTCCATGACAATTAATTATTCACATTTTCTCTCCTTCCCCTCAAATACTTGCTTTCCTATCTAGCTCCAGGAGGCACGTTTTCTTTGGGGTGTATATAACCCTAGCACCCAGTGACGGTTTGGAGCTGCACGATGGGGCTCTTTGAGCCTGTTTATTTTAGGGCCTCGTGCAGTGGGCACATGCTGGTGATGGCTAGAGTATATTAATGCCACCACTCATTCTCTTTATTCTTCTCGGGGTAGGATTTTAGCCACTTTGATCGCCCTGGTTCATGCAGTGCAAGCAGAGCTCAGGGGTCAGGTCTTCATCTCCCTTCCTTCCTTGCTTGTTCTTGGATGCATCCCAAGCTGCCCAGGCGAGCTGGTGCTTGGTCAGACGCCTTTCTCCGTGTCCCCACCCTGCCCCGAGGCTGGGCATCTTGCCTTTCTGCAAAGCTGTCAACATTCACTGATCCGCACAGGCTTCAGCATGGCCTTTGTTACTGCTCTCTGGGAAACCTCTGTGTGGCTGATAGAGGTGTCCTGACACCGAGCACCCCGACAACTCTGTCTTGGAGACTCAGAAGCTACCTTACCCGGGGCCTCTCCACATGCAGGCTTCTCACGCTTGTCTGCGAGCCTGAGAGGGCAGTGCTCATAAAAAGACCTGGGAGTGTGCCACTGGGGAGGGAGTTTCTGGGTTATGCTTCCTCAGACACCCAGGGCCAGACGAAAGAGATGTAAATGGGTGTCCAAGACAGGGAGCTATTGGCTGGTGGCTGAGAAGCCAGCCAGACAGGAGGAGGCAGGAGTGCAGTAGAGAGGGGTGAGGCCGTAGCAATGTGGCCAGAAACGATGGGGAGGGGCGGCTGCTCATTCTGCTATGAAATAAATACAGATGAGAGGGTAAGCACACTTCTCTACAGAACCGTTGTGATTGTGCACGCAGACCTCAGATGCCGTGTGACCTTGGCAGATTACTTCGCCTCTCTGTGCCTCGATTTTCTGCTCTCTAAAATGGGAACAATAATAGCACCCCCCCCCTTCTAGGGTTGTTCTAAGGATTCAATGAGTTCATATATGTAGAACATGGAGAAAGTGCTGGACCACAGTGAACATCATGCACGTGTTAAGCTAACGTCTCTCCGTGTACGTGGCCACACGCACACCCTGAGAACGGGCGCAAGGTCTTAATGGGGCTGCCTCACTGCTCTGACAATGTCTTTTCCCAAACATTCTTTCGACTCCGTATGTCCTTTTTTCCTCTCACAGAAATCATCTCCAATTTTCTCAAATAAATTTCTTCATCCCCCAAATCCTTCAAAGCCTTTCTACCTCTTTCCATTTGAACTGAGCTTTCATTAATGTTTAGCAAAATCACATGTCCCCACTGTTGGGAGATCAGGCCACCATGAAAAAGCAAAATATGCATTTCATTTGATTGTGGTACTTTTTCTTACCTTTCCTGGAGTTACTGACTGGTGGAAAATCGCATTGGTTTGCCTTGTCACTATTTTTGTTTCAACCGCACCTCCTGCTGATAATGGTGCTAATGTTCAATGAAACAGGAAGTAGTCAGGTGAGCAGAAGAGCAAACAAAGAGAAGGACCACAAGAGTCCAGGAATTCTGATTGTTTTTTAAACCATCACAACGAATTTTCATTGATTCAGATTTATATGGGGGCACACATGTATTAGATAACCACATAAAAGTAAGAATACAGTCTAAAGTAACTGATCCATCCTTAAAATTCAGCCCACGAGCTCAGCAGTGCACAGGTCCCATTGCTAACAGCACATCCCTCCTGGAAGTCGTTCCGGCATCTCATGCCAACATGGCCAAAGTGGAACTCCTTATCTTTACCCACAAATCTGCCCTGCTTCCTCTCTTCCGTATCTCTTACTTACGCGTCAGGATCCAACCAGAAACATCAAGGTACGCTCCTCTCCTGCTTTTCCCGCTCCCCACCCCAGGCCTGTGGGCTCCAAGCCAAGTCACCTGTGCCACCTAATTAGCCTGTGAATCTGTGCCTTTTCTGTACACCCACCGACTCCTCCTGTACCTGTGAGTATTGCTGTATAACAGCCACCCCCAAACAGTGGCTTAAACAACAGTCATTTCTTATTCCTCTCATGTCTTGGGTCAGCTTCTCTAGACCAGGCACAGCTAGGTGGCTCTTACCATGTTTCTGTGGGTGTCTGAGATTGGCTGATCCAGGCTGGGCTCAGCTCGGGCGGCTGTGATCCATGTATATCTCCTCCGGCTTTCTGGCACCAGTGGGCTAGCTCCTCATGGACATGTCAAAAGCACAAGAAGGCAGGCCCAAACACACGTCACCACTGTGTCTTTCTGTTGGCCACAGTTAGGCATATGGTCGACGGTGTCCGAAGTCAAAGGGTGGGGAAATGCACTTCACCCAGTAATGGGAGGAACTATAAAGTCCCATGGCAGAGAGCAAGGAGACAGGGCAAGATAAAGAATGAGGGCCAATAATGCAATCTCCTCCACTGCCAAGTCCTGGTGATCTCTTGTCTAGACTGTTTACTCATCTTCTGACTTCTTCCTTTGCTCCCCCGACTAGCGCCCCACGTCCCTTTATTGAAACTTTCCACTGCCCCTTATCACTACCAAATGGAGCTGAAGCCCCGTATAACTTGGTGCTAGTCCATTTTTCCCACTGCATCTGTTGCCATGTTTCAGAATTACTCACCACCCCCTTCCAAATGTGCTTGTTTTTTTGCACAGTTCTGTGCCTTTGTAAACCATCTTCCCTCTTCCTGCAGTGGTCTCCCCCACGTTTGAAGGTTATTATGAGTGAGATGTTGTTTACCCTTCAAGGCCCAGTTCACGTGGTGCCTCCTCCAGAAAAACCTCCCCAGAAGCACTCTGGAGGAAACGTTGCTCCTTCCTTTGTCCCATGGTAGTAAATTGGAATTACATCATGCTCATATTTAACTCGTACAAATTCAAGACTACGTGCTCAGCCAGAGGGGGCGGGGGTTGAACAATGCCACCTACCATTCTAGTCCATGATCATGGAAGTACTGAGATTTGACTTTGCTGTTACCTTGGTCATCCTTATGTTTCGGAAGCCTCTTGTAGGGTGAAAGGCACAGCCTGCTGAGTGGGGGTCTAGTGCTTACTGATGCAAGACTGTTCTTTTATAACACAAGCCATGCAGCAAGCCTGCTCTTTCATCTGGTGTTCAGCCAGAGGAACACCTATCTGGCTGCATTGTCTTGCTGCAAGTAGGACCTTCAATACTATATTGGAAATTCAAGGGACTTTCAGGGGTAATATTGTCTCTAGGTAATTTTTACTTCAGGGTGACTTTAGAATCTAACCCCTGCCTAAAATGCTACTCTACTGTATTTCCTATAGGCACATATCAGATTGAATTTTAATTTTTTATGACTGTGTTTATGAAGTTATTTGTGGCTTATGGTTCTTCAGAGGGCTACTGCTGTGGGTGTGCAGGTTGTACACTGCACAACTCTAAGGGAGCAGCACTATTCACACCAGAGTCTATGTAAACAGACTCCCATAAGACTCGATGATACGAGCTGCCTTGTCTCTCCAGTGCCTGATACATATTGATTGCTCAACAAATGTGTAAATAAATGAGTACATAAGAAAGGCAACAACAGACTGAATTAACTATTCCCAAGTGAAATAATTTAACAGAGTTGAGATGAAAATTCAGACAGGTTTTGATCCAACAAAATTGAAACTATGTTATCACAGATGAATATGATGAAATATACCTGCAAGCTCATTTGGCATGTCTTGCAAAGCTAGAAAAAGAAATTATTTATCCTGTAAATTGATTGAGGTTATTGTTCCTAAAAGCACATCACACTTCTCAAACATTATTGACTGCATGAGTGACTTCTACCTAATACCCTAGTGGACATTGTGAGGCATGTGTGTGATGACAGATCTACATTCTAGGTGAATCTAGCCCCCCAAGTCACAGTAGACTTAAAGATTTCTTGATTTCCCTTGGATGAGTCGTAAAGCCTGTAAAGATGCAAATAGAGCCATCTTTTAAAAGAACAAGCCTCTGATCATGTTATCTGAGAAAATATGCTGAATATTTCTGAATTAGAAATACGCCAGTGTGGCCAGCAGACCGTTCACCCTGTGGGATAGTGTTGCCAAGTTAAATGGTCAACTTCACCCTTGGAATTCAGTGCTTCCAGATGTTCTTTCTGCCAGAGACATTGGGAGGGTAAACAACCCACTCAAGATGTGTGGGCTTCTGAGTGGACGTGGCCTGAGGAGAAGCCCAAAGACAGCATTCCACAGGCAGCCGTGGTCCCACCATGCTCCCCCAGCCCTAACCACAGCCCCAGTAAGCGGCCTCAGCAAGAACACTGGGCCTCCCGCCCCGCCTCAGCCCCATGTTCCTCCGTGTCATTCTTTCCAGCAGCAAGATGGTCACGACCAGATCACCCCAGCATCAGTCCCCCGTTGGCCGTATGCCTCCCCAGCCAGGGCTTTATCTGTCAGCACGGCACCTAGCATGAGGCATGAAGAAAGGATTCCATAAATGTTTGTGAAGTGAATGAACAAGAAAAACCAATGCAATAAGCAAATCCGAGGAGTGCAGTGGTAGAGGGACCATTTCGGGGGGTAAGGCACGGCAGTTGCTTTGGGAAATACTAAATGGTATACCCTGAATGCGACAGCATCTTCTCTATTGGCCGTGTTATCCCTTCCAGATCAGTGGAGATTTGACTTTCTGCTGCATAACAGGAAGTACACTCAACCTGGTGCAGTATGGGGGGTTCTCCTAGCCCTGCCCAGTTTGGGGGCTATTCCTAGCAATAATACTTCTCTCGTGTTTGGGCTGCCAGCGTTTTTGTGGGCAAACTTGGGATCCGAAAATCCTAATGATCGCGGAGTCAGTTCAGTTAGCCCTTAGCTTCTCTTCCTGTCACCGCCTTGCTTGTCATCACAGGACACTTTTAATGACAGTCACCGTTTGTTTGTTTTTCTTGTTGTGCCCCAGGTGAGCTTTCGGTGGAGGAGGCGCAGGACCCTTTCCTGGTTAGCATCCACATCATTGCAGACCCGGGGGAATCCCAACCCCTGCAGGAGGCCATCGACAAGGTCTTGGCTTGGATCCACCCAGACCTGCAGCTGTTCCGGGTCTCGGAAAGGCGGGCATCCCGGCGGCGGCGGAAGCCCTGGAAGGTGGCGCAGCCGGCGCTGGCCGTGGTTCTTTTCCTTCAGGAGGAGTACGGTGAGGAGCAGATCCTGCAGCTGCACCGCACGCTGCAGCGGGCGCCCTGGCGCCACCACCACACGGAGCGCGTGCCTGGCAGGTTCCTGCCCTACCTGCCCTGCAGCCAGGACTTCTTCACGCTGGCCCCCGGGACCCCGCTGTGGGCCATCCGGCCCGTGCACTACGGCAAGGAAATCGTGCGCTTCACCATCTACTGTCGCCACGACAACTACGCCGACATCCTCAAGTTCTACGAGCTGATCCTCCGGCGCAGCCCCAGCCAGAGGAAGACGGACTTCTGCATCTTCCCCATCTTCTCCAATCTGGATGTGGACATCCAGTTCTCCCTGAAAAGGCTGCCCTGTGACCAGACCCCCGTCCCCACCGATTCCTCGGTGCTGGAGTTCCGGGTCAAGGACATCGGTGAGCTCGTGCCTCTCTTGCCCAACCCCTGCAGCCCCATCAGTGAGGGCCGATGGCAGACGGAGGACCTCGACGGGAACAAGATCCTCCTGCAGGTACCTGGGGGAAGTCTGTCTGTCTGTCTGTGTCTACCTCCCCGTCTCTTGGGGGTTGGGGAACAGAGAAACAAGCGGGTTGGCTGTGCCAGAAACCCCAGTTACCCCAGTACCTGGTAAAGAGCAATGAGTTAAGAAAAAGGAGGGATCTGTGGCCCCCTGTCTGGCTCTTAGACAAAGTCAAGGTGTCCCGACGCTGCCTAAACAGAAGAGGCATCAAGGGCTCTTTGCGTTGGTTGTTTTCACTTGGCTGCCTTGGCTGTATGCCTCAGCAAGCAACTGCCAGGTCCCTTAAATATCTTAATTTTGCTAAAGACTGAGACATAAATTTTTATACTTAAAAGTAAGTTAAAGAGCCAGGCAGGTGCATATTTCATGCTAGAGCAGAAGGTTGCTCTCTGTAGTGATTCAGTCCCAGTAACCTGTATAAATGGCCATCATCAAGAATTATGGGGGGGCTATTAGTCATTTCTGTCTACATTAATTTACCTCCTCGACATATTACTATATTGAACAAAGGCCTGCATTCTTGAGACCCAAGATACAAATCTTTTTTCTTACTCTTTTCACACTTTAATGCTCGAACTTCAAAAGCCTCCACCTGTACAGATTTTATAACCATTTAAATGTGTGAATCTTCTTTGAAATATTCTTTCACTGGTTCCTTTGAGCACAGCCCAGGCCAAGCTTTTATACTTTGTTCTTTCACTTACGTTATTACAGGCATCGAGCGAAAAAGTATTCTAATTACTGCCAAAAAAGAAGAAGTGCCTTCAAAACAATCACATTCATTTTGGTCTTTTAGTATAAACAAAATCCTTCCATTTACTTTTACTTATTCAACTGCATTATATTTTGCGTACGGCATTGGGAGTCTTCAAACACAGAAGAATTTTGTTCTCACATTTCAAAACAGACTATAGAGCAAGTGCAAGCTAGCATTCAGTTCACTGAATAAACTGATATTTAGTTTCTTATCCTTATAGCTCAAAGGAAAATCAGAAAATTATCTGTGTCCTATAAACAGTAAATGTCTCAGAGGAGATCTTTCTGACTTGAGCAAAGTGGCCCGGCTGTAGTTTTAACCAGTTTTTTGACATGTGCCAAGTTCTCACTTCATTTTGTGATATGTGGATTACAGTTCTGATGTTTGATGTCAAAATCAAGAAAAATTACGAAGCTGTGGTTTGAGTGATTTGAGTAACTACCTGTGATTTCAGTAACTACGATCAGCACCTTTCAAGATAATGGCCCTTAATGCACTATCAACCTTCTCCTTCCAGGTAGCCAAATGGGAAAACGGAGATGCCTGAGCCAGATGTTTAAAAAAAACTGAAGTCCTATATGCTTGGAACTGTTTTACATGCTAATTCCAGAAAGCCTGGGTTTAGAAAGCATTTATTAGGTCGGGCCAGGTGTGGGACATTCTTAAGTCTATGTGCTGAATTTTGAATTCTCGAATATGGTAATTAATGATCCTGAAAGAGTGTGAGGCAACCACTGGAAGGATGGGAGGAGAAAGGGGTCCAGGAACTGAGTGAAGGATTAACCACAGAGTAACAGGGCAGTCTACTACATCCATTCCCTTAAAATGTACTCATTCACCTCTTCCCAAGCTTACTGAAACCAAAAACTCCAAAGGCATCGCTTACTTCTTAGAATATTTATGAGAAAGTAATTTTTTAAGTGATCACTGGATTTTAACAACCTACTTACTGCCTAGCAGTAGAAGGGTGGACGGGTGGATGGTGGGGAGGCACGAGAGGGAAGAAGGAGACATCTATCTTCTCTCAATATATTCTACAGTTTTCTAAGAGCTGGGTTTTCCTGAAGGTCCTTTGTGGAAGTGAAGAATACACTGGTAAAAACTCCCTAAGTGTGAGGGAGTAGATTCAGGAATCTTAAATAACAAGGTCCCTGGGTTACAAGCTCATCTGCAGTCCCCGGGAGCCACAAGCATTCATGGCAGCTCAAACAGCAGGTGAAGAGGCGCGCAGAGGACCTGGCAGTTGCTTGCTGAGGCATACAGCCAAGGCAGCCAAGTGAAAACAACCATGGCCATTATTAAAAAGTAAAGGGAAACATATAAAGAGAACCTGTTGGGTCCAAGGCACAATGTTAGTTTAGCTCTACGGGATATGGAAAGATTCACAGAACATGGACCATGGCTCCAAAAAGCTGCACTTTAGCATCATCGAGCATTAATGCAAATTTCTGGGATGCATTTTTCCAGAGGGATCTTGGGCAACTTCTGATGCTAGCAACTCCCCACCCTCCTCTTCCTTGCTTTCCTCCCCGGATCAGACAGTGCCAAGAAAGAGTTTTAGGAGGAGGAAGTCTTTCTTTCCATCTTAACAGATCTTAGTCAAAAACATTCCAAATTCTTATAAAAGGCTGAGTAGCCCCCAGAAAAAACCTTTAATCTTTATTGTCTTCCAGAGGAATTAAATCAGAGGAGGAGGTGGCTGGAATATGGAATGTTCATGGGGCAGGATGAGGAAATAAAATTCAATCTATATTTTAAGCAAGCAACTAAAAACTACCAACCAAGATGTGTTCCAGCGTATAACTCTGCTCAACTGAACAAAAACATTTATATTAAAAATTATAATTGAAAATATAACTCGGGAAACATACACTGCTAAGGACGATGTGGTTAAAAGGCATTCTCTCAATGGGGTCCCTCTCCATGACTTAAATATCTTAATTTTTTTTTTTAAAGATTTTATTTATTTATTCATGAGAGACAGAGAGAGAGACAGAGGCAGAGCGAGAAGCAGGCTTCCCGCGGAGCAGGGAGCCCGATGCGGGACTCGATCCCAGGACCCTGAGATCATGACCTGAGCCGAAGGCAGATGCTTAACAACTGAGCCACCCAGGCGTCCCTCAAGAGCACATTCTTTGGACGTCTCTTTCCATAGAGGATGGTCACCAGCTGTTCTTTGTGTCTGCATAAGGCAAAAGAGGAAATTAGTTTAAAACAAACGGATTTAAGTAAGATTTAAAAGGCAAGAAATCTGACACAGAGAATTGTTAAGGGTTGCCAGGCTCAACATCTGGGACTTTCTTCGCTGGAGAGATTTTAAGGTCTCATCCACGCCAACTAGTTTGTCTTCTTCACATAGTGTGAGGGGCTTGACTAGACAGTCCATCTCGGGATACCCGGAACACCAGCGCTGTTGAGGGCAGGGAGACAGATGCTGATGGGGATGCAATTGAGGGACTGAGTGGGCTCCAGAGACTTCGTAAAAATGTTCCACTGGAGTAAAATACACATAACAATAAAACTTAACCATCCTAACCATCTTTAAGTGTGCAGTTCAGTTAAGTACATTCACACTCTTGTGCAAACATCACCACCACCATCTCCAAGCTCCAGCACTCTTTCCATCTTGCAAAACTGAAACTCTACCCGTTAAACAACCCCCACTTCCCCCACCCCCAGCCCCTGGCAACCAGCACTCCGCTTTTTGTCTCAAATGAATTTGACTGCTCTAGGTAGCACACATAAGTGGAATCATACAGTATTTGTCTTTCCATAACTGTCTTATTTCACTCAGCATAATGTCCTCAAGGTTCATCCATGTGTTAGCACAGGTCAGGATTTCCTTCCTTCCTAAGTCTAATATTCCATTTAAGAATATACCGCATTTTGTTTATCCACTCATCTGTTGATGGACACTGGAGTTGCATCCCCCTTTGGGCTATTGTGAATAATGCTGCTATGAATATGGGTGTACAAATATCTGTTGGAGTTCCTACTTTTATTTCTTTCAGGCATGTACCCAGAAGTGCAATTGCCAGGTCCGATGGTAATTTTGTGTTTGATTTTTTGTGGGGAGGAACTACCATACTGTTTTCCGTAGTGACTGTACTGTTTTCTACTTCCGCCAACAATGCACAGGGTGAGACTTATTTTTTAAGAAAGCAGAGAAAGGCTTGCTCTTTGTGAGGCTACGGCACATCATTCTTCTACTCTATGAGGTTGGAAAGAACAGAGCAAACATTGAAGTGAGGCTTGTTTTATTATGATTCACCCCATGCACTCCAGAACTAGACTCTACAGCAGAAATTTTGAACCTGCCATCCTTGGACCCCAAGCACAGTTTGTGTGCATGTGTTTATGTGCATCAGATCTCTTTCAAGATTAAGACTCTCCAGAGGCTTCTCGTGGCTCTTGCAGTTCCTTCCAGATCTTCACCAAGGCCTAAGGCTTTATATTAGCTGGCCACTACTTAACCTCTCAACCTTTATCTCCCACTTCCCTCCCGTCTTGCTCCTTATGCCTTCCACATTGGCCTACTTTCTGTTCCTCAGATGTAGCAAGCTCACTCCTGCCTCGGGACCTTTGCACCTACTGTTCTGTCCACCTGGAATGATCTCCTCCAAGATCGTCACATGGCAAGTTCCTTCTCATCATTCAGGTTTCAGAGACGCCTTCTCTGTCTGCCCCACTTAAAGTAGCTCCCTTTCTCTGACCTGGCACTCCCTATTATATTATCTTTTTTTTTTTTTTCTCACTTACTACTATCCAAAATTATTTTGTACATGTATCTGTTTTCTTGTATATTATCTGTCTCTACTACTAGATTGTCAAATGAATGAATGAATGAATTTGAGGTTAGGGAAGAGGGCCTAGAGCCATGAATCTCAAATGGGTGCATAACCACCCTATAACCTCTTATGTCTGGGTTGTGATCCCATGTTGAAGGAAGAAACTTTGGCCAACATTTACTGGACAACCCCTCTGTACCAACACTGTCCCTCCCTACTCCCTTCAGCAGCTCACCATCCAGTGGAGGCAGCAGTTATGCAAACCAGAAAATCCAGCAGAATGTTCCAGGTGCTGTGATTTAAAGTACTCCTACAGGGCAGTGTGTGGCACAGGCTTTGCAGTCAGATGTATTGGGGTTGGACCCTAACTCTCTTACTTACTAGCTGAGTGTCACCAGGCATGTGACATTACATTGCTGAGACTGTTTTCTAATCTGAACAGTTAGGATGCTAATTCTTGCCTTGCAGAGTTACTCAGACACATAGAAAGAATGCCTTTGAGGTGCCACCCAGCACCCATGAACCAGGGAACGGTAGCTGTCATTACACAAAGGGTGGGTTGGTTGATGCTGGCCAGGGGCCACAGGGTCACGAGAGGCTTCTTAGCAGAACAGATGCCTGAGCTGAGCTGAGGGTGGCCATGGGTCTGGGATATCCAGGGGAGCCCCAGGACAGCAACAGGCACAAAGGCCCAGGCAGAGCTGCTGGACCCCGGGGCAGCGGTCAGGGTTCTGCGCTGCCATCAGAGGGCAGGGGGGCATCTGGGGAGAAACCAACACAAGAAAAGGCAAACTAGGGGCGCCTGGGTAGCTCAGTTGGTTAAGCGTCTGCCTTCGGCTCAGGTCATGATCCCAGGGTCCCGGGATCGAGCCCCTCATTGGGCTCCCTGTTCAGCGGGAAGCCTGCTTCTCCCTCTCCCCTTCACCACACTTGTGCTGTCTCTCTCTCTCACTCTTGCTCTCTCTCAAATAAATAGATAAAATCATAAAAAAAAAAAAAAGACAAACCATTCTTCGGATGCTTAGGACAAAAATGCCAGAGTCATTTTGAGGTTTTCCCATGTTTATTCCACTTGCAGAATGCACACAGAATCTGCACGCTTCTCGCCACCGCCGCCTCCGCCACTGGCCACTGGCGTTGCCCCAGGAGCCCCTGAGCGGCTCTTTATTTCTGCAGCCCATTCTCCACTGCACAGCTGGAGGGCCCTTCAAAGCATAAGTGAGACCTGCACCTCCTCGGCCCAGAGCCCGGGGGGCTGCCCGTCCCGTCCCACGTGCAATATGAGCTGCTTCCCCGGGTGGCCGGCAGGCCCGGTGCTGCGCTGTTCTCGCCTCTCCCGCCTCACTCTGCCCAGCCCCCTGCCTCGCTGTCCACCCTTCAGAATGCCCTGGGCCTCTCTGTCCCCTCTGCCTGGGCCACCACCGCCCTCCCCCACCCCGACCCCAGTGGCCACGTGGCTGCTCCCGCAGGCCCCTCGGGTCTCCACTCCGTGTGCCCTCACGAGCAAGCCTGCCCGGCCACCCTGTCCCCTGTGCTCTCACGCGCAGACGCACCAGCAGCCCTGCTCCCGGCCCTGCTTGCTCTTCCTCCTTTTAGAATGCTCTGTGTTGACTCAACGGAAGCACCTTGAGGGCAGAAACTATCTGATTTGCCCACTGGTGTATCCCTCGTGCCCCGAATAGTGTCTGGCACAGATCCAACACTTGGTGTTCGAATGCATAAAAGAAGGAAAGACGGAAGGGGGGAGAAGGGGGAGACTTGGGATGGTTTCGGGCCTGCCCAGTGGAGGCAGACTGAGCAGCAGAAAGCCTGGGCACGGCTGCTAGGAGGAGACGGAGGACAAGGAGGGATGCAGAGTGAACAGGACCCAGAGGAGGAGATTGGGCCGGGAGGCGCAGAGGGGAGCACTCGCTGGGCCGTGGTATATGCTGGCCTACTCCAGTGGGACTTGAGCCACGGAACACTGGGCAGAGGGCAAAGAGGAAGTGTGGATGGCCTCCCCTGGCCTCTCCCTGCCCCTCATGCCAGGGCCCGCTTCTCTTCCATACAGAGAACAGCAGTCATGCTGACAGGAGCCCCGCTGCCCCTCCATCAGGCCATGGGAGCGGCCTTCTCCGAGGGGAGCCTGGAAGAGGAAGGGAGGGCCCAGCCAACGTCTCTGGGAAAGCCAAAAGACACACACAGCAGTAGTATGGCGCCTCTGCTCCTAGCTCCCAGAAACAGGGGCAGACCATCTCCAGTTGGTCAGCTTTTTGCCTGGGTATGAGCTGACAGGGAAGAATTTAGCCAAGAAGTAATCATGATGTGATCATAAATATTAATTGCTCACTTAGAAGGTGCTACTGGGGCTAACTGCACTCCAGTACCTTACCTTACCCTCTTGGCATTTCTACCAAAGGGGACCATATGTACCCCGACGCTGCAGATGCACACCCTGAGATTTAGATCTGGTAACTGCCACTCCCAGTTATTACCAGCAACAGATGGGGGGGCGGGAGTTGGGTCAGGGGCTGGCAATGATCCTAGACACATCTCACTCATGAGTGCATGTTGGTTGTGCTGTCCCCTGTCCTTTTCTGAGGGACCCGGTAGGGGCCTAGACATTCCCTCTGCCAGTGCTTCTCAAACTTCAGCAGGCATGAAAATCACAGATTCCTGGGGCCCGCCTGCAGAGATGCTGGTCCAGGAGGTGCAGGGCGGGGCCTGGATCCTGCATTTCCGGCCAGCTCCCAGTGCTGCTGCCGGTCACTCTCTCTGCACCTTCACCAGGCACAGTATATTCTCAGGCGGGACTACCCAGTTGTTGCTTCACGTTTGATTACCGCTGCCCGGGGCACGTTCACCTTTTAAAGTGTATTATGATTATACTTAAGAGCAGGCTTGGGATAGAACATCAAGAGCACAAGTTACAAGTTGGTGGTGATCATTTCCCAGTATACATGTTTTGAATCATTCATTATGTCGTACAACTGAAATTAATATAACATTACATGTCAGCTATATATCAATTTTTTTAAAAAAGGGGAAAAAAGTCAAGTCACAGGAAGTGTCTAGAAGGTGAACAGAGCTTCCTAAAACTGTTTTTGTTTTGTTTTGTATTCATCTGAATGGAATTGCTATTGTACTTTTTGCCTCTTTATTTTTTTTTAATTTTATTATGTTATGTTAATCACCATACATTACATAATTAGTTTTTGATGTGGTGTTCCATGATTCATTGTTTGCGTATAACACCCAGTGCGCCATTCAGTATGTGCCCTCTTTAATACCCATCACCAGGCTAACCCATCCTCCCCCCCTCCCCCCTAGAACCCTCAGTTTGTTTCTCAGAGTCCATAATCTCTCATGGTTCATCTCCCCATCCAATTTCCCCCCTTCATTTTTCCCTTCCTGCTATCTTCTTTTTTTTTTTTAACATATAATGTATTATTTGTTTCAGAGGTACAGGTCTGTGATTCAACAGTCTTACACAATA
>NC_138371.1:120268602-120284005 GCF_054177405.1 Leptonychotes weddellii | reverse complement strand
AGCTTTTTATCTTGATGAAGTCCCAAAAGTTCATTTTTGCTTTTGTTTCCCTTGCCTTTGGAGACGTATCTAGCAAGAAGTTGCTGTGGCCAAGGTCAAAGAGGTTGTTGCCTGTGTTCTCCTCTAGGATTTTGATGGATTTATGTCTCACATTTAGGTCTTTCATCCATTTTGAGGGGTTTTTTTGTGTATGGTGTAAGAAAATGGTCCAGTTTCATTCTTTTACATGCTGTCCAAATTTCCCAACACCATTTGTTGAAGAGACTGTCTTTTTTCCATTGGATATTCTTTCCTGCTTTGTTAGGATTAGTCCTGATTAGTTGACCATAGAGTTGAGGGTCCATTTCTGGGCTCTCTGTTCTGTTCCATTGATCTATGTGTCTGTTTTTGCACCAGTACCATACTGTCTTGATTACAGCTTTGTAATAGAGCTTGAATCCGCAATTGTGATGCTACCAGCTTTGGTTTTCTTTTTCAACATTCCTCTGGCTATTCAGGGTCTTTTCTGGTTTCATACAAATTTTAGGATTATTTGTTCCAGCTCTGTGAAAAATGTCAATGGTATTCTGATAGGGATTGCATTGAATGTGTAGATTGCTTTGGGTAGTGTAGACATTTTAACAATATTTGTTCTTCCAATCCATGAGCATGGACTGTTTTTCCATTTCATTGTGTCTTCCTCAGTTTCTTTCATGAGTGTTCTATAGTTTTCAGAGTACAGATCCTTTATCTCTTTGGTTAGGTTTATTCCTAGGTATCTTATGGTTTTGGGTGCGGTTGTAAATGGGATCAATTCCTTAATTTCTCTTTCTTCTGTCTCATTGTTAGTGTATAGAAATGCAACTGATTTCTGTGCATTGATCTTATATCCTGCCACTTTGCTGAAATCCTATTATGGTTCTAGCAATTTTGGGGTGGAATCTTTTGGGGTTTTCCACATAGAGTAACATGTCATCTCCAAAGAGTGAGAGGTAAGAGTTTGACTTCTTTTTTGCCAATTCAGATGCCTTTCATTTCTTTTTGTTGCTGAGATTGCTGAGGCTTGGACTTCTAGTACTTTGTTGAGCAATACTGGTGAGAGTGGACATCCCTGCCATGTTCCTAAATTCATATATTTCAGTAATTACTCTGAATGTAAATGGACTAAATGCTCCAATCAAAAGACACAGGTTATCAGATTGGATAATAAAACAAGACCCATCAATATGCTGTCTACAAGAGACTCATTTTAGACCCAAAGACACCTCCAGATTGAAAGTGAGGGTGTCGAAAACCATTTATCATGCTAATGGACATCAAAAGAAAGCTGAGGTAGCAATCCTTATATTAGACAAATTAGATTTTAAACCAAAGACTGTAATAAGAGATGAAGAGGGACACTATATCATAATTAAAGGGTGTATCCAACAAGAAGATCTAACAACAATTGTAAATATTTTTTCCCCTAACTTGGGAGCAGCCAATTATATAAACCAATTAATAACAAAATTAAAGAAACACACTGATAATAATATAATAATAGTATAGGGGATTTTAACACCCCACTCACAGTAATGGATAGATCATCTAAGCAGAAGATCAGCAAGGAAACAGGGGCTTTGAATGACACACTGGACCAGATGGACTTCACAGATATATTCAGAGCATTTCATTTTAAAGCAACAGAATGCACATTCTTCTCTAGTGCACATGGAATATTCTACAAAATAGACCACACACTGGGTCACAGATCAGGTCTCAGCCAATATCTAATTATTTTTATTTCCTTCTTTCTACTGGTTTGCAGTTTTATTTGTTCTTTTTCTAGCTCCTTTACGTGTAAGTTTAGGTTATTTGAGATTTTTCTTGCTTCTTGAGGTAGGCCTGTATTGCTATAAACTTCCCTCTTAGAATAGCTTTTGCTGCATCCCAAAGATTTAGGACCATTGTGTTTTCATTTTCATTTGTTTCCATGTATTTTTTTATTTCTTCTTTGAGTACTTGGTTGATCCATTCATTGTTTAACAGCATGTTATTTAACTTCCATGTATTTGTGCTCCTTCCAGATTTTTTCTTGTGGTTGATTTCTGGTTTCATAGCATTGTGGTCAGAGAAGATACATGGTATGACTTCAGTCTTTTTTAATTTGTTGAGACTTGCTTTGTGGCCTAATATGTGATCTGTTCTGGAGAATGTTCCATATGTACTTGAAAAGAATGTGTGTTTTGCTGTTTTAGGATGGAATGTTCTGAGTATATCTCTTAGATCCATTTGGTCCAACGTGTCATTCAGTGCCCCTGTTTCCTTGTTGGTTTTCTATTTGGATGATCTGTCCATTGATGTAAGGGGGGTGTTAAAGTCCACTACTATTATTGTATTACCATGGATTACTTCCTTTATGTTTGTTATTAACTGCTTTATGTTTTTGGGTGCTCTCATGTTGGTGCATAAATTTTTACAATTGTTATATCTTCTTGTTGGATTGTTCCCTTTATGATAATATAATATCCTTCTTTGTCTCTTGTTACAGTCTTTGTTTTGCAGTCTATTTTGTTCAATATAAGTATTGATACCCTGGCTTTCTTTTCACATCCATTTGCAAGATAAATGCTTCTCCATCCCCTCCCTTTCAACCTGCAGGAGTATTTAGGTCTGAAATGAGTCTCTTGCAGGCAGCATACAGATGAGTCTTGGTTTTTTTTAATCCATTTTGTCACCTTGTGTCTTTTGATTAGAGTGTTTAGTCCATTTACATTCAAAGTAATTATTGATAGGTATGTATTTATTACCATTTTGTTACTTGTTTTATGGTTGATTTTGTAGTTCTTTGTTCCTTTCTTCCCTTTCTCTCCTCTCTCGATTAGTTGGCTTTTTAGTGACATATTTGGATTCCTTTCTCTTTATTTTTTTCATATCTATTACTGGTTTTTGATTTGTGGTTACCATTAGGTTTGTGTATAACATCTGCATATAGCAGAAGTTAATGGTTATTTAAATTTCAACCCATTCTTTATCTCTCTCCCCCACCCCCCCTTTTAGGTATATGGTATCATACTACATCTTTTTATTTTGTGAGTCCCTTGACTTATTTTTACAGATATACTTATTTTTACTGCTTGTGTCCTTCCTACTTTTCTTACTCTTATTTACGGTTTTTCCTTTCCGCTCAAAGAGTCCCCTTTAACATTTTTTGTAGGAGTGGTTTGGTGGTCATGAATTCCTTTAACTTCTGTTTGGGAAACTCTTTCTCCTGAATTATAGCCTTGCTGAATGGAGTATTCTTGGCTACAGATTTTTTCCTTCTAGCACTTTGATTATATCATGCCACTCCCTTCTGGCCTGCAGAGTTTCTGCTGAAAACTCCAATGATAGCCCTATGGGGTTTCCCTTGTGTGTAACTGTCTTCTTTTGCTGCTTTTAAAATTCCTTCTTTATCACAAATTTTTGCCATTTTAATTAGTTTGTGTCTTGGCATAGACCTCCATGGATTGATTTTGTTGGAGGAGCTCTGTGCCTCCTGGATCTGGATTTCTATTTCCTTCCCCAGATTCAGGAAGTGTTCAGCTATGATTTCTTCAAGTAAATTTTCTGCCCCCTTTTCTCTCTTCTCCTTCTGAAATCCCTATAATGTGAATGTTATTACACTTGATGGTTTGAGTTCCTAAAATCCATTCTCATTTTGCATAATTTTTTTTTTTCTCATCTGCTCAGCTTGGTGACTTTCAGATACTCTGTCCTCCAGGTCACTGATTCATTCTCCTGCTTCCTTTCATCTGTTTATCCCATCTAGTGTGTTTTTTATGTCTTTGTCAAGGGTCTCACTGATCTCCTCCACTTTTCTCAAGTCCAGTGAATATCTTTATGATCATTACTTTAAATTCTCTGTCAGGAATATTACTTATCTTCATTTTATTTAGGTCTCTTGCTGTGGTTTTGTCCTATTCTTTCATTTGGGGGACAATCCTCTGTCTCCTCATTTTGTCTAACTCTGTGTGTCTGTTTCTGTGTGTTAGTAAAGTCAGCTACATCTCCTACTCTTGAAAGTAGTGGCCTTATGAAGAAGAGGTCCTGCAGTGCCCTGCGGTGCAGTGTCCTCTGTTCCCCTGAACCTGGTGCTTCAGGGGTGTCCCCTCTGTGTGTTGCATGTGCCCTGCTGTTGTGGCTGAGACACTTTAGCCTTCTGTCCAATCATCTGTAATGGCTCTTTGCTTGTTGGGGGTAGGGTTTGGTCTCTGTGTTGTTAGTGGGCAAGTCTGGGGCCACCTTTGGCTTGAGTTGAGTCAGGCCAGGCATTTGCCAGAGATGCAGTAGCACAAAACTGCAGGGCACTTTCCTTGTGTTGTCCCTTAAGAAGCTTTTGTTGGTGAGTGGGGCCTACAGTCAGACCAGCTGTCTGCCCTCCACTCACTGCTGGGGCCACAGTCTGACTGGTGTGTGTGATAATCTTTCCCTCTCCCTGGGGTTGGAGTCACTTGGGAGTGGTGCTAGCCTCTGTCGGGGCTGCTTGCACACTGCTAAGCTTGTGGCATTGCTTTTGATGGGCTCTGGCCAGGAGTCTATGGAAGAGGACAGATCTTCAACATGCGCGAGGGCAGGATACACAGAGTGAGCAAGGTTTACACTGGTCTTCTGGGGGAGGGAAACCTGAAGCACTAGGACTGAAGCAGGCCTGGCTAGAGGGGGCAGATCCGCTGAAGTGAAGGGAGTAAAGCAGGATGTGTGGTATTAGCAAGTTAGGTAGCAAGTGTCAGTGACACGTTGGTTCCTGCAGGTGGCCATTTGTTTATGCTGGGGGGCTGAGGAGGAAAATGGCACCTGCCAGCTCCTTTGTTTTTTGGGAGAGTCTCCCAGTGATCTCTGGCCCCCCAGGACAGGGTCTGAAATTAGTAAACTACTCTCCCTCTCGTAGGCCCCAGGTGTTTTTCAAACTGCTACTTCTAAGCCATATCTCCACAGCCTGTTTTTTGTGCTCGGTTTCCTCTTGCCTTACCAGCTCTCCCAGAACTAAGCCTGCAGATTTTGAAAATTCTAGTTTTTAAGTCTTGCTGATTGTAAGAACTCATGAAATTCAGCCCTTCTGGTTTTCAAAGACAAATGTTATGGGTCTTCCTCCTCCCGGCACAGGCTCACTGGTGTGATAGTCAGTTTCTCTCTCCAATTTGAGGCCATGGGACCCTCCCTCTCATAGACCGTATAGTTCATTTAGCTCCCCAGTGTGTCTCCTACCCTCTTCAATGTGACCTCTTCTCTACAATTAGTTGTGGAGTTTGTTCTGCCAGTCTTCAGGTCATTTTCTGGATTACTTACGCTGATGTGTTATGTAACTGTGTACGTGGACAAGGTGAGCTTAGGGTCCTCCTACTCTGCCAACTGTCCAGCAATAGAAAAAATGTCTTTAAAGTTTTGAAAAGTACAGAATCCTGAAAATATATACTGTCAGTAGCCATAAAAATACGTATGGGTCCAAAGCATAAGAAACATAAAGCTAGGCCCAAGAGTAAAGTTGGAAGTTTGCCTAAAACAGTATTCCCTGTTCTGAGTTCACACCAAAATCACCTAGGAAGTTTTTCAACTGATACCCACCCCAGAGATTGTTTCAACTGCTCTTGGAGTGGGAATTTTTTTTTAAAGCTTCCCAGGTAATTCTTATGTGCAGCCAGGATTATAAACTGGCGTATGTAATACATTTCTGCTGCTCTCAGCATGATTTCAAGACAGCCTGGGTTTTGAGGACTCTGTTCTGGCTAACTATTCTGGCAAATAAGTGTATTTAAAAAAAAAAAAATCTGTACTGGAAAACGCATGTATTCAGTGATCCTGATGGTGGTGGTTGGGGGTGGGGAGGTGCAACGTTGAGAATGGCCAGGAGGGGACCATCATGACCAGCAGTAGTCTGGCAAAAATGTATATTGACCAAATCCACTGGAAGGTTTTGAAGATGGTTTGTAGACATGACTCCATGTTGCCTTATTTTAGGTGTGGTTCCTTGTCAGATATGGGCAGCTAACTCAGACTTGAAATACCACTGCCTTTGAGTTTTGATAATTCATTCTTATTGATTTATGTTAGAAAGTGGTGAGGAGCACACAGTTATCAATGAATTAGTGATTGGAGTCCAGGCCAAAAACAAAGAAGGTGATAAGTACCCCACACTTTAAGTTCAGAGAAACTCCAACTGTGAGACCAGCCAGTTCCCTCTTCAAGGCATGCTGGGTGGCCCAGTTCAGCAGAACTGGAATTCCTTCCACCCCCATTGCCATATAGGAGCACTGGGGGCATGTCAGGTCAATAGGGGACAACACATCCCCTCTGTTCCCTACAAGATCAAGGGTCCCCAAACCATACTCCCTACCTGCCTAGTGGACTATTCATGGTCTCCTGTCTATCATTCTGAGCCACTGAAGGGCCAGGACTTGATGTTTCAGGCCCAGGGTTGCCAGGACCCTGAGGAAGGAGGCAGGACGATGACCAAGGGAGATGAACCAGAGTGCATGCAGTGTTTCTGGCCTTGGTGAAGGGCTCGTAAGATTGGATAATTGGTTTAAAAGTTTGTATGAAATGCTTTGTTGACAGGATTCAACAAAGCAGCACCATAGGCCAAATCTGGCCTGCTGCCTATTTTTGTAAATAAAGTTTTATTTCAACACACACACATACAGCATTTGAACCCCGAATCAGCCTCCTCTTCCTCATTCCATCAGAATGTTGAAGTTTATTCTCTGGAAAGTTGGAGCAGCAAACCTCAATGTGAGAATACCAAACATAGTTGAGGGTAGGAGTGCTACACTGAACCCAGAAAAAAGAAGTGCAATTCTGTATCCCTAACAGCCAATACCACCAGCCCAACACTCTCCCTGACTGGCTTCAGGAATATGGGCTACTGGGTTTCTAACACCCTTTCTCAGATATATGATTTACAAATATATTTTCTCTCATTTCATAGGTCACCTTTTATTTTTTTAAATATATTTTGCTGTGTAGAAGCCTTTCGGTTTGATGTGTTCTTGTTTATTTTTTTGATGTCAAATTCAAAAGATTATCTCCAAGACCGATATTAAGGAGCTTACCTCCTGTGTTTTCTCTACAAGTCTTTAACGCATTTGAGCTTATTTTTGTGCATGGATGATGTAAGGTAGTGGTCCAGTTTAATTCTTTGCATGTGGCTATCCAGTTTCCCAGCACTATTTATTGAAGAGACTGTCCTTTCCCCATTGTATATTCTTGGCTGCTTTGTCATAAATTGACCTTATATGCATGGGTCTATTTCTGGACTCTTCCTTTCCATTGATCTACATGTCTCTATGCCATCTCATACTGTTGTGGTTACTGTAGCTTTGTAATGTAGTTGGAAATCAGGAAGCATATCCTTCCAGCTTTGTTCTTCCTCAAGTATTCAGGGTCTTCTAGGATTCCATATTAATTTTAGAATTAGTTCATTTTGGTGAAAAATGCCATTGGAGGTTTGATGGGGATTGCATTGGATCTGTACATTGCTTCGCATAGTATGAACATTTGAACAATACTTTTCCAATCCATGAGCACAGAATATCTCTTTATTATGTGTGTCTTTATCAATCCCTTTCATCAATGTCTTATAGTTTTCATTGTACAGATCTTTCACCTCCTTGGCTAAATTTATTTGTAGGTATTTTAACTTTTTGATGCACTTACAAATGGGATTGTTTCCTTAATTTTTCTAATAGGTTGTTATTCAAATGAAACAATTTTTGTATCTTGCAACTTTACTAAATTTGTTTAATAGTTTTTTGGTAGAGTCTTTAGGGTTTTCATTATATCTGCATAGTGTGACAGTTTGGCTTCTTTCTTTCTGATTTGGATGCCCTTTATTTCTTTTTCTTGCCTAATTGCTCTGGCTAGGACTTTCAATACTATGTTGAACAGAAGTGGGGAGAGTAGATTTTTGTCTTGTCCCCAATCTTAGAGGAAATATATTCAGCTTTTAACCATGGAGTATAATGTTAGCTGTGGTCTTTTTATATATGGCCTTTATTATTTCAAGGTGTGTTCCCTCTATACCCACCCTTACCGAGAGTTATTATCACAAATAGATATCGTATTTTGTTAAATGTTTTTTGCCTCTAATAAGATGATTATATAATTTTATTCTCATTTTGTTAATGTGGTGTGTCATTGACTGGTGAATGTTGACCCATCCTTGCAATTCTGTAATAAATCCCATTTGATCGTGGTGTATGAATCTTTCAATGTATTGCTGAATTCAGTTTTGAGGAATATTCCATCCATGTTCATTAGGGATTCTTCTAGTGCCCTTACCTGGTTTGGTATCAGGATAATGCTGGCCTCATAAAATGAGTTTGAAAGTGTTCCCGCCTCTCCTCTTTTCTGAAAGACTTTAAGATAGCTTGATATTAAATCTTCCTTAAATGTTCTGTAGAATTTACTAGTGAAGCCATCTGGTCCTGGACTTTAATCAAAAATCTCCAATCTCCTTGCCAGTAATCAATCTTTTCAGATTTTTATTTCTTTGTGATTCAATCTTGGTAGATTGGATATTTTTAGGAATGTATCCATTTTTTTCTAGGTTGTCCAAGTTTGTTGGCATATAATTGTTCATAGTTGTTTCTTACATTACTCTATATTTCTGCAGTATCCATTTTAACATCTTTCATTTCTGATTTTGAGTCCTTTCTGGGGTGAGTCTAGCCAAAGGTTTGTCAGTTTTGTTTATCTTACCAAAACTACTCTTGGTTTCATTGATCTTTCCTTCTGCTAACTTTGTTATCTTGTTTTTCCTGTTCTTGAGGTTAAAGGGAGATTGGTTGAGATCTTTGTTTCTTGATGTAGGCATTTATTGCTCTGAACTTTTAGTATTGCTTTTGCTGCATCCTGTAAGTGTTGATATGTTGTAGTTCCATTTTCAGTTATCTTCTTTAAACAATTGGTTTTTCAGGAGTATGTTAATCTCCACAATTGTGAATTTTCCATCTTCCCTCCTATTACTGTTTTCTAGTTTTATACCGTTATGGTCAGAAAAGATACTTGGTATCATTCACTCTTAAATTTGCTAAGACATATCCTTAAGAATGTGTATTCCACTGCTGTTGGGTGGAATGTTCTGTATATGTCTGTCTGTTTGGTCTAAAGTGTTATCAAATCCACTTCCTTATTGATTTTTTGTCTGGGTGATCTGTCCATTGTTGAAAGTGGCATAATGAAGTCCCCTACTATTATTGCATTGCTGTATATTTCTCCCTTCATATCTGTTAACATTGGTTCTTTAGGTGCTCCCATATTGGGTGCATATACATTTAGAATTGTTATATCTTCCTGATGAATTGACCCCTTTATCATTATATAATGACATTCTTTGTGTCTTGTTACAATTTTTGACTTAATGTTTATCTCATATAACTGCTTCTGCTCTCTTTTGGTTTCCATTTGCTTGAAATATCTTTTTCCATCCCTTTACATTCAGCCTGAGTGTCCTTACTGCTTAAGTGAGTTCTATGTAGACAGCATACAGATGGATCTTTTTTTTCCCCATTCAGCCAGTCTGTCACTTAATTGGAGAATTTTGTCCATTTAAAATAATTATTGATGTGTCTTTTAGTTCTTGCTGTCTATCATTTGTGTGTATCTATTATAGGCTTTTGCTCTACAGTTACCATAAACATTCATGATATGTTATAACCATCTATTTTAAGCTGATAACTTCAATTGCATGAGAAAGTTCTACCCATTTACTTGCCCCCCCCCGTTGATGTTCCAATTTATCTTTTTATATTGTGTCCATTAACACAATAATGTAGCTATGGTTATTTTTAACACTTCTGTCTCCAAACCACCATTGTATTAGAGTATTTTGAATTTTAATATATATTCACCTTTACCAGTAAATTTTATACTTTAATATATTTTCATGTTACTAACTAGCATCCTTTTGTTCCAGTTTGAAGACTCATTTAGCATTACTTGTAGGGCAGGTCTGGGGGTGATAAATTCCCTCAGGTTTTGTTTGTCTGAGAATGTCTTTATCTCTCCTTCATTTCTGAATGACAGCTTTGCTGGGTATTCTTTGATGAGTTTTTTTCCTTTGAGCACTTTGTATATATCACCCCCCTCTCTCCTCACCTGTAAGGTTTCTGCTAAAAGCCTTATTGGGATTTCTTTGTAATGATTCTTTTTCCTCTTGCTGGTTTCAAGTTTGTCTTTGATTTTTCAGAGGTTGATTATAATGTGTCTTGGTGAAGACTGATCTTTGAGCTTCCTGTGCCTGGATGACCATATGGAGTTTCAGCCCTTAAGTTTTCTGTTCCTTTTTCCCTCTCTTATCCTTATTTTGGAAGTCCCAGAAAGATTTTTTATCATGCTCTGTAGTTCAAGTTCACTCTTTAATTTCAAAAATGGGATTTTTGCTTAAGTTGTTACTAATCATTTTAGCCAGCTACTTCTAAGGTCTGTTCATTGAACTATGACAGAATATTTCTCTTGTGAAGATACTTAATCAAGTTGTAACAGTCCTTTTATAATGCAAAAATCAGTCTACCCTTTTATGTATTACTGTACCCTTGGCTATAAGTCATACTGAAAAATAATCAGAAAAATTTACATTTGGGCATGAGATGGTCCTTTCATGAATTGTTTAGATTTACAGATTCTGTCATTAAAGTTATCAGCCTTAGCTCTCCATCCTCAGATCTATGACCTGGATTTTGTCTGTTGTTCATCAAATGGATAACTTCTTAAATATACATAACAGTTCCAGGTGTTCATAGTCCCTTTCTATGTAGCATCTTCTGTGATACTTGTCACACTTTCCCAAGAGCTGCTACTGGTATTAAACAAAGTTGGTCCCTAAGGCATTTCTTAACTTGGAAATTTTCTTTTTAACATAGATGTTGCCACCACTTTCTCATAATACCAGAGTCCTTGTGATTTTTCTCCTATAAAACCCATTTGTGGTTTACGGATATTTGTACATACTTAAAATTCCCTTGATAATAAGCACTTTTAGAAGAGATGTATTTTTGTATTCCTTCATTCAGTAGGAATTTATTGAGTGCCTGTATGTGCCAATATGAACATTTGTGCAGGTATTAGAATCATTCAACCAGGGTGCTAATAAAGATTTTACAGTTAACCCAATTCTTCTATTTAATGTACATTTCTACAAAATGTCTGTTTTGGTGATCTGTAAGGTCAGGTTCATGAAAAGACAAATAGTGGCTTTATTAGATACATGCTTAGTTCTCTCTCTTATATAGGGCAGTCCTCAGGGTTCCAAGCTTTTTTTCTGTTTGGTCCCCCACCCTGTGATTTAGGGTAGCAACAATTTCTTAAAACACAGCAAAGTACCAGCCTTAATGTATACATCTGAAGAGAATTGAATCCAGTATATATATATAAAAAGAACAGGCACTTCGCAAATGGCCATTAAAAATATAAGAAGATACTCGATATCATCAGTCATCTGGGAAATGCCAATTCATACCAGGATGAAATATTACCCACCAGAATCACAAAAATTTTAAAGAACAGTAACACCAAATGTTGGTGAGGATGTGAAGCAACAAAAACACAAATTCCTGGTAGAATTATACATTGATACAATCAATTTGGACATTTGACTTCCAGAACCTTCTACAGCTTAAAAAACCTTGTGCCCCAGCAATTCCACTCTTGAGTGCACTTTGTTCACAAAAGAGGGGAGGTGGCCAGATGAGGCTTCACAGCATCACCTTGACAGGCAGACAAGCATTTAGAAGAACATGAAGTCACGGAGATGTAAGCCAACCTGTTGTGTTGGGGAACAATGTTAGTTCCAAACAGCTGCACCACATAGATTACAATTCCAGAAAGATACAAGGCTGAATGAGTAGAGTGTTGTAGAGCTTGCTGCTGAGTCTGTTCTGTCCAGGAACATGGTCAGATTTGTACTTATCAAGATCACTCAGATCAGTGTGTTAGAGTGAAGTTAGGGAGGCTAATTAACTGTTAGCAGGAGGTCAGATGGATGGTTATCACTTTGCTGCCATTTTGCCAATTCTGGAGAATAAGTACTTTTCTTATATTCTGCATTATCATGTGTGTCATTCTGTAAGAATGGTTAAGCAAATCTTTGCAAACCTGGAATACCCCAGGTTCATACCACATCTAGCAAAGATTTGCTTAAACCATTCTGACCATTTTCAAATGTCCTATCTAGAAATGTCCTTGATTTCACCAAATGTGCACAGGTTTTATTTACCTTTACAACAAAACTTGCATTTTTTCCCTCTAAATCATCCTCATTTCTAATGACCAGAGTTTCATTTTGAGATGGTGACATAGAAGGATTAAGACACACTGAATCGACAGCTACATACAAAAAAAACAATTTCTTCTGAAGGAAACCCAAAAAGTAGTTAAGCAAGTCCCACAAATCAGGTAAATGAGAAAAATATCCACATCAAAGTGGGAGAGGGGGGGTCTGATGACCCTGAAATCACCATCCTCCATGGGCACACCAAATCTGCACCTATTTATAGAGCAGTTCCTTCTGAACAACTGAGGACTGAATGAACAGCTTCTGTACAAAAGACAGAGAACATCAAGAGAGATGGAGGCATGAAGGGAGTCCCCACCCTTGACACTGTACTACCTCTCCCACTTGAGTTCATAAAGAGGCTATGAGCAGATTCTCCTGTTCTAGGGCACAGGAAGAAAAAAATACTACAGATTAACAGAGCAACTAGAATATAAAGGGACTAGCCCTAGAACCCAGCCAGAAGGCAGGGGAGCTGCTGGAACTCTCCCTGGGTCCAAGGAGAGGCAAGCACCATGTTTTCAGTTCCCCACCCCCAAGCTTGACCATGTGGATGGAAACAGGGTTCAGGTGCCCTAGCCAGGCTACCTCCTCAGTGACCTCCAGGCCCCTATCCCACACTGCACCCAGCTGTCCCAAGGTGGTGTCATCACAGGACTGCTCACACCAGGACACCCCAGTTCAGCCCTCACTACATCCCCCAGTCATTGCATGAAGGTGACACAAGCAACCTGGAATACCCCAGACTCATACCACTTCAGATGACTTGCTAAGGTACCCCCAGCACAGAGTGCTCTGGAACATCTCATGATTGCCTCAGTCCTAGCCCCACTGCCAGAGCACCCCAGGATCCCCCAGCCTGTACCATGCCTCAAATCCAGAGCAGGGGCCCTCCATGTGGAGAGCCTCAGGACACCCAGGTTTGCACCCACTTCACCTTCAACCATTCCACCAGGGCAGCACCATCACAGACTACCCTGGGAACCCAGCCCACACCTCCAGCCAGCAAAAGTTACCAGGCCCACACAGTCTACACAGGGGATTGTATACAAGACCATTCCTTCAATTGAAGTAGCTGTCCTACCTAATTCATGGAAACAAATGCAGAAGGAAATAATAAAGAGCAGAGCAGAAATAAAATATGAATAAAATTGATAAGTGAGGGGTCCCAAATAAAATCAGAAACAAAAGAGAAGTAAAAATCAACACCACAGAAATACAAAAGGTTATTTTGAGGCTACCACAAAAAAATTATATGCCAACAAATTGGACAACCCAGGAGAAATGGATAAATTTCTGGAAACCTACTATCTTCCCAAACTGAATTAGGAAAATCAGAAAATCTGAATAAACCAATTAATAGTAACAAAATTGTTGATGAAAAAACTCCAAACAAAAGTCTAGTACCAGATGGATTCACAGGTGAATCTACCAAACACTTAAAAAATTGAAGAGGAAAGAAAATTTCCAAATATGTTCTACAAGGCCAGTACCAAAACCAAAGACACTGCAAAAAAAAAAAAAACAAAAAAAAACTACACGCCAATATCTCTGATAAGCACAGATGTAAAAATCCTCAACAAAATACCAGCACACTGCATTCAGTAGTACATTAGAAGGGATCATTCACCTCAATCAAGTAGGACTCATTCCAGGATGCATGGGTGGTTTGATATTCACATATCAAACAACGTGGTACACCACATTAACAAAACTAAGGATAAAAATCATATGATCATCTCAATAGATGCAGAAAAGGCCTTTGGCAAAAGTCAACATTCATTCATGATAAAAATTCAACAAAGTGGGTTTAGAGTGAACATACCTCAGTATAATACTGGCCACATATGACAAACCCACAGCTAACATACTCAATGGTGAAAACCCGAGAGCTTCTCCTCTGAGACTGGTGGTGGGGGAGACGAGGATGTCCACTTTTGCCACTTACTCATCATAGTACTAGAAGTCCTAGCCACAGCAATAAGAAATAAAGGGCATCCAAACTGGTAAGGAAGAAGTTAAACTGTCACTATTTGCAGATGACATGACACTATACATAGAAAACCCTAAAGACTCCACCAAAAAAAACTATTAGAATAAATAAATTCAGTGAAGTTGTGAAATATAAAATACACAGAAACTGGTTGTGTTTCTATACACTAATAACAAAGTAGCAGAAAGAGAAATTAGGAAAATTTTAGTGTTGAGTTTGTAATGTCATTTGCAAATATCTTCTCCCATTCAGTGGGCTGCCTCTTAGTTTTGTTGACTGTTTCCTTTGCTGTGCAGAAGCTTTTTATCTTGATGAAGTCCCGAAAGTTCATCTTTGCTTTTGTTTCACTTGCCTCTGGAGACATGTCTTGAAAGAAGTTACTGTGGCCGATGTCGAAGAGGTTACTGCCTATGTTCTCCAAATAACCCAGTCGAAAAATGGGCAGAAGACATGAACAGACACTTCTCCAAGGAAGACATACAAATGGCTAACAGACACATGAAAAAGGTGTTCAACATCACTAGCCATCAGGGAAATACAAATCAAAACCACAATGAGATACCACCTTACACCAGTTAGAATGGCAAAAATTAACAAAACAGGAAACAACAGATGTTGGCGAGGATGTGGAGAAAGGGGAACCCTCTTACACTGTTGGTGGGAATGCAGGCTGGTACAGCCACTCTGGAAAACAGTATGGAGGTTCCTCAAGTTGTTAAAAATAGAACTACCCTATGACCCAGCAATTGCACTACTTGGTATTTACCCCAAAGACACAGATGTAGTGAAAATAAGGGGCACATGCACTCCAATGTTCATAGCAGCAATGTCCACAATAGCCAAACTGTGGAAGGAGCCGAGATGCCCTTTAACAGATGAATGGATAAAGAAGATGTGGTACATATATAAAGGGAATATTATTCAGCCATCAGAAAGGATGAATATCCACTATTTGCATAGCCATGGATGGAACTGGAGAGGATTATGCTAAGTGAAGTAAGTCAAGCAGAGAAAGACAATTATCATATGGTTTCACTCCTATGTGGAACATAGGCAATAGCACAGAGAACCATAGGGGAAGGGAGGGAAATCTGAAGGGGGAGAAATCAGAGAGGGAGATGAACCATGAGAGACTATGGACCACA
>NC_138371.1:120259948-120268502 GCF_054177405.1 Leptonychotes weddellii | reverse complement strand
ACCAGAAGAAATGATCCTAAAATTTGTATGCAATCACAAAAGACCCTCAGTAGCCAAAGCAATCTTGATAAAGAACAAAGCTGAAACTTTCACAATCCTTGATTTCAAGATATACTACAAAGCTATAGTGATCAAAACAGGATGGTACTGGCAACAAAAAATAGATCAATGGAACAGAATAGAGTGCCCAGAAATAAGCCCATGCATATATGGTCAATTAATCTCAACAAGAAAGGCAAGAATATACAACAGGGGAAAGACAGTCTCTTCAACAAATGGTGCTAGGGAGACTGGACAGCTACATGTAAAAGAATGAAACTGGACCACTTTTTTAGACCATACACAAAAATAAACTCAAAATGGATTATGAAGCTAAATGTAAGGAGGCATCTGGGTGGTTCAGTTGGTTGAGCATCTGACTCTTGATTTTGGCTCAGGTCATGATCTCAGGGTAATGGGATTAGCCCCATATTGAGCTCCATGCTCAGCAGGGAGTCTGCTTGAGATTCTCTCCCTCTCCCTCTGCCCCTCCCCCAGCTCATTCGTGTTCTCTCTCTCCTCCCAACTCTAAAAAATATTTTTTTTAAAAAGGAGCCTGTGTGAGACCTGAAACCATAAAACTTCTAGAAGAAAACATAGTAATCTCTTGAACATGGGCCTTAGCAACATTTTTCTAGATATGTCTCCTAAGGCAAGGGCAACAAAAGCAAAAATAAACTATTGGGACTACACCAAAAAATAAAGACTTTTGCACAGCAAATGAAACTATCAACAAAACAAAAAGGCAACGTACTGAAGGAGAGAAGATATTTGCAAACAATATATCTGATAAGGAATTAATATCCAAAATACATAAAGAACTTACACAACACCAAAAAAACAAATACTCTAATTTTAAAATGGGCAGAGGATCTGAATAGACATTTCTCCAAAGAAAACATGAAGATGGCCAATAGACACATGAAAAGATGTTCAACATCACTCATCATCAGGAAAATGTAAATCAAAACTACAAGGAGATATTAACACCTATCAAAATGGCTAGTATCAAAAAGATAAATAAATGAACCCCTTCTGTACTGTTGTTGGGAATGTAAATTGGTACAGACACTGTGGAAAACAGTATGGGAGTGCCTCAAAATTTAAAAAAAAAAATACCATATGATCCAGTAATTCCACTACTAGGTATTTAGCCAAGGAAAACAAAAACACAAATTCAAAAATACCCCTATGTTTAGTGTAGCATTAGCCAAGATATGGAAGCCACCCAAGTGTCCATTGAGAGATGGATGGATAAAGGTGTGTGTACACACATACATACATATATACAATGGAATATTAGCCATAAGAAAGGATAAGATATTTTCATTTGCAACAACACAGATCTAGAGGGTATTATGCTAAGTGAAATAAAAGGAAGAAAAACCAGAAACAGACACATTAATAGAACAAATTGATGGTTGCCAGAGGGAAAGGGAGTGGGAGATACAGGCTTCCTGTTATGGAATGAGTAAGTCATGTGTATGAAAGGTACAGCATAGGGAATAAAGTCAGTGTGGTTGTAATAGTGTTGTATGGTGACAGATGGTAGCTCCATTTGTGGTGAGCATAGCATAACATTTAGACCTGTTGAATCACTATGTTGTACACCTGTAACTAATGTAACATTGTGTGTCAACTCTACCTCAATTAAAAAAATCGGTAGGAGAGGCTGAGACACATTCTCACAATGAATCTCAGCCCTGGCAAAGTAACCCACCATCAAGAGGGATCTCACAACTTGGATCTCTCCCTGGGGAGTAAAGGGTTTGAACTCCTCTTGTAGTACTGCAACTGTTTAAGGCCTGTACCTGAGAGAGAAGTCCCCAAGACATCTAGCTTTGAAAACCCATGGGGCTCATGTCCAAGAGCCCCACAAGGCTATCAAGACCTGAGAAATAGTTCTTAAAGGGCTATCCAGAATTATCCACCCTCAGGGCCCAGCATAGAGACAGCGAACTAAAAAGCACTGAGATTTTTGGGGGTGGGGGCTGTTTGCCTATCTTAAAACTTCACCTGAGGGGCAGGCATCTAATTTCACACACATCCAGGAACCTACTGAAATACTTTACAGAACAGATGCAGGTGGGTGCTATTTTTGTGCTCTTCCCTCTGCCTCATTCCAGGTCACCAGTATCTACAAGAAAGGTTTGTGCATCTGTCTTGTGCCTTATTTTTGCAGCTGCCATCCAGGGGAGGCTGCTTAGCTCTGGTGGCCAGCAGGCCTTAAGTTTTGCAGGCTCCACAGGACTATCACAAATTGAAAAAGAATTATTTTTTATTTATTTATTTATTTATTTGACAGAGAGAGACACAGCGAGAGAGGGAACACAGGCAGGGGGAGTGGGAGAAGCAGGCCCCCCGCCGAGCAGGGAGCCCGATGTGGGGCTCAATCCCAGGACCCTGGGATCATGACCTGAGCTGAAGGCAGACGCCCAACAACTGAGCCACCCAGGCGCCCCTGAAAAAGAATTCTTAACCAGCTATACCACAGGGCCCAGCAAAGAGGCAGCAGACTGAAATACCCACTCTCTCTATAAAAGCGCTTATTAATGTATCTTTATAGCTGTGGCCTATGGGGCATGCTTTTAGTTGAACACTTGTGTCGGGGCTGACTATAATCCTCTCCAGAGACTGGGAAGGCTGGTGGGCACCATCCTTATGCTATCTTCACGCTTTTCCTTTTCCTAGCCCCAGATTGCAAGACAGGAGCTGCTTATATGCTTTTTTGGTGTCCCACCTTTTGTGACTGCCACCGGACAAAACATTCCTTGATAGTGTGGCCCAGGTGTGCAGTAGGGCCTGTGTTCACAAATTCAATGGGATGGTAGCAAACAAAGAAAGGGTTTTAATTGGCTGTCATCCCAGGGCTCAGTGCAGAGGGAGCAGACAACACCTGTCTCCCAGTCTTCCCCCTGAAAGAGGGGTATTTGCATATTTTAAACTCTGCTGCCTGAGGTTCTTGCTTTCAATCAGCCTGAATCTAGGTGCTGACTGAGATCCTCCCTTTGGGACACTCACAGGTCTGGAGCCACTTGGAATAAAATAGACTGTTTGGACAAACACAAAGTTCTGAGATACAATGAAGAGCTAGAGCAAGATTGAATAGTAGTTTCATCTCCCACATGATCCTACTCCTTCAGGCTGGGAGATTTGGCTGTTTTCTCTTGTGCATAGCAACCAACACAGAGAATGAAAGAAAATGCAGAAACTGAAAGAACAAGATAAAATCTCGGAAAAAGACCTTAATGAAACAGAGGTAAGTGATTTACCTGATAAAGATGCTCACTAAACTCAGGAGAAAATGGATGAAAAAAGTGAGAACTTCAACAAAAAAAATATAAGTACCACATAAAAAGTCATAGAGCTGAAGAAACAGTAATTGAGCTGAAAAAATGCACTGGAGGGGTTCAACAACAGACTGGATGAAGCAAAAGAAAGGATCAGTAAACTCCAAGACAAGGCATCAGAACTCCTCCAATTAGACCAGCAAAAAGAAAAAAGAACAAGAGTGAATATAGCTTCAGGAACCTATGGGACAACACCAAGCAGACTAACATTCACATTATAAGGGTCCCCAGAAGGAGAGAGAGAGAGAGAAAGGAGTAGAAAACTTATTTGACAAAATAATGGATGAAAACACTCCTAACCTGGGGAAGGAAACAGACATGCAGATCCAAGAAGTCCCAAGAATTTCAAAAGGATGATACCATGATCAAGTGGGATTTATTCCAGGATGCAAGGATGATTCAACGTCCGTATATTAGTGTTACACACATTATCAAAGGAAGGATAAAAATTGTATGATCATCTAAATAGATGCAGAAAAATCATTTGACAAAATTCAACATTTACAATTAAAACTCTGGATAGTTTGGGTATAGAAGGAACATACCTCAACATAATAAAGGCATATATAACAGGTCCACAGCTAACATCATACCCAATTGTGAAAAAGCAGAAAACTTTTACTCTAAGACCAGAAACAAGACAAAGATTCCCACCCTTGCCACTTTTATTCAACATAATATTGCAAGTCTTAAAGCAATTAGACAAGAAAGAGAAATAAAAGGTACCCAAATTGGAAAGGAAGTAGTAAAACTGTCACTATTGGCAGATGACATGATACTATATATAGAAAATCCTTAAGCCTATACTAAAACAAAAAACTGTCAAAACTAATAAATGAATTCAGTAATGTTGCAGGATGTAATATCAATATATAAAAATTAGTTGCATTTCTATACACTAACAACCATAAGAGAAATTAAGAAAACAATCCCATTTATAATTTTCTCAAAAGAATAAAATACCTAAGAATGAATTTAACCAAGGTGAAAGGCCTGTACATTGAAAACTGTAAGACACTGATGAAGGAAACTCAAGAAGATACAAATAATGGAAAGGTATTCCATGCTGATGGATTGGAAGGATCAATATTATAAAAATGTCCATACAGTCTAAAACAATCTACCTATTCAATGGAATCCTTATCATCTCAATGGTATTTTTTATAGACCTAGAACAAATAATCCTAAAATTGGTATCCAACCACAAAAGATTCTGAATAGCCAAAGCAATCTTAATTAAGAACAACAAAGCTGGAGGCATCACACTTCTTGATTTCAAACTACATTACAAAGCTCTGGCCATAAAAATGATGTTGGCATAAAAAGATACATAGACCCATGAACAGAATAGAGAGTCCATAAATAAACTCACACATATATGGTTGGTTAATTTACAACAGTGGAGCCAAGAATATACAATGTGGAAAGGACAGTTTCTTCAGTAAATGGTATTGGGAAAACTGGATAGCCACATACAAAAGAATAAAACTGGACCACTGTTTTATACCATACACAAAAATGAACTTAAAGTGGATTAAACACTTGAACATAAGAACTGAAATGTTGAAATCCCTAGAAGAAAACAGGTAAGCTGCATGACATCGGCCTTGGTGATGATTTTTTCAGTTTGACAGCAAAAGGAAAAGCAACAAAAGCAAAAATAAATAGTGGGTCTGCATCAAACTAGAAGGCTTCTGCACAGCAAAAGAAACCAACAAAATGAAAAGGCAACCTGAGTGGGAGAAAATATTTGCAAATATTTATCTGGTAAGGGGTTAATATCCAAATATATAAAGAATTCACATAACTCAATAACAAACAAAAAACGTGATTAAAAAATGGGCAGAAAATCTGGAGAGATTTTTCTGTAGAAGACATTCACATGTCCAGCAGGTACATAAAAGGGTGCCCAAAATCACTAATCATCAGGGAAATGCAAATCTAAACTACAGATGTTATACCACCTCACACCCTTGCAGAGCAGCTAGTATCAAACAGACAAGAAATACCATGTTGTCAAGGATGTGGAGTAAAGGCTGGTAGCAGGTATGGAAATTGCTATAGCCACTGTGGAGAACCCTATGAAGGTTCCTCAAAAACTAAAAATAGAATTCCCATACGATCCAGCAAGTCTACTTCTGAGTATTCATCCAAAGAAAATGAAAACACTAACCCAAAAAGATACATGCACCCCCCATGTATATTGCAGCATTATTTACAATAGCCAAGATATGGAAGCCACCTGTGTGCCCATCAGTGGATGAATGTATAAAGAAAAAATTTTTTTTCAGCCATAAAAAAGGAAATCCCACCATTTGCAACAACATAGATAGACTTCAAAGGCAGTATGCTAAGCAAAACAAGTCAGAGAAAGGTACCATATGATCTTACTTAGATGTGGAATTAAAACAAACTCACAGATACAGAGAACAGATTGGTGGTTGCCAGAATTGAGGGATGGGGAGTGAAGCTGTTCAAAAGGTGTACTTTCAATTATAAAATAAGCAAGCCCTGGGGCTGTGACACAGCTTAATGACTGGTTAGCAATATCAGGTTGTATATTGAAAGCTGCTAAGAGAGCAGATTAAGAGTTCGCATTACAAGAAAAAAAATTTTTTTGCTTAAAACCGGGAATGACTGGCAGAGGATGAACACTTGGTGGTTTTACAGAGATTTTCACCACTGTGCTTGTTTAATGGAAACCTACCTGTGCTCTCTTATTTTGACTCCATCATGAAGGCAGGAGTTCAGATAAACCCTAAATTATGCTGCTTTGAAGAGAGGGGGCACCCGGGGTTGGTCACCAGAGGGGGAGCCAGGTGCACCGTGGAAGTGCCAGGTGGGCAGGTGGGGTTCCAGCTGGACCAGTGCTGGCTGATGGTAATGACAGGGTCTGGGGGCAGGGAGTTGCAGGAGGGTGGCCACGAGCCTCCACCACCCCCCGCCGAGCTCCCACATTGAGCACTGTTGATTAACTAGGTTTATTATGGTGATCATTTCACAATATATAATATTAGTACAACATAATTATTCTATTTTTTATATATCAACTATATTTCAATAAGAATTATTTTAACATTTTTATTTAAAATAATTTTTAGGGGTGCCTGGGTAGCTCAGTCAGTTAACTGTCTGCCTTTGGCTCAGGTCATGATCTCAGCATCCTGGGATTGAGCCCTGAGTTGGGCCCCCTGCTCAGCATGGAGCCTGCTTCTCCCTTTTCCTGCCCCCACCCCCCAGCCATGCTAATAAAATCTTTAAAAATAATTTTTGGGGGGCGCCTGGGTGGCTCAGTTGGTTAAGTGACTGCCTTCAGCTCAGGTCATGATCCCAGGGTCCTGGGATCGAGTCCCGCATCGGGCTCCCTGCTCTGCAGGGAGCCTGCTTCTCCCTCTCCCACTCCCCCTGCTTGTGTTCCCTCTCTCACTGTGTCTCTCTCTGTCAAATAAATAAATAAAATCTTTAAAAAATAATAATAATAATAATTTTTGGTCTCCTGGGGGGAAAAGATGGTGGAGGAGTAGGGGATCTATTCCAACCGGTCCCCAGAATTGAGCTGGATATCTACCAGACTACTCTGAACACCCACAAAAATCAGCCTGAGATGTAAGAAGATAGATCTGGATCTCTACAAACAGACTATTACAGGCGTTTGGTTGGTTTTGAGGTATGAAGCAGGGAGCCGTGATTCCGTGGGCAGATATCTGAGGATAAATGGAAGTGGGAGGGAGCCTGGCCGTGGGGATCCTACATCACTGGTGAGCAATAGCCTCCCGCACTGGGGACGGGACACAGACTCGGAAGACTGGTAGCGACGGGCAAAGGGCTTTAGGGCAGCCCCCAGATGGAAACCGGGGCAGTGGGGCCATGCCTGCAAACTGGAGGAGCTGGTGGTTTTAGAAGCACAAAGGCCAGAGACGTGCCCCAACCTGGAGGCAAGGACTGGGAGCGCTGAGGAGGGGCGAATAACCCAGGATGGTGCAGTTTATAGCAGCACAGACAGAAACAGAGATGTGTGGTCTGGAGAGCTCACTGAAGAACAGACTGCGATCTCTCTGCTCTGAGGCAGAGGGTTGGAAATTGTCTCTTCTGCTCTGACTCTCGGAAGAGACGCAGAAAGCCGCCAGAGAACAAAAGCCCCCCAAAACTAGTTTTCACTGAGCCCATCCCCCACCACAGGGGGCAGGGCAGCTCTGCCCAAACAGTGTTGCCTGAGTAACAGTGTGGCAGGCCCCTCCCCCAGAAGACAGGCTGGGAAAACAAGAGGCCAGCAACCCTAAGGTCCCTGGAAAACAGGTGCATCTAGCTTGGGTTGTGGCCAATAATTTGGACTCTATACATTCCCTCAACCACCCCTCAACAGAATGACTAGGAGGAGGAACCTCCAAAATAGGAAAGACTCAGAGACTATGACTTATGCCACAGATTTACAAATGGCTTCAGATATAACCAAGATGTCAGAGATGGAATTCAGGCTAGCAATTGTGAAGACAATAGCTAGAATGGAGAAATCGATTAATGGCAACATAGAGTCTCTAAGGGCAGAAACGAAAGCTGAATTGGCAGACCTTAAAAATGCTATCAATGAGATCCAATCTAATCTAGATAATCTAACAGCTAGGGTAAGCGAGGAAGAAGAACGAATTAGTGACCCTACAAAACCAATTAATAGATAAAAAGGGAAAAGAGGAGGCCAGAGAAAACTCAGAAGCCATGAAAATAGAATCAGAGAAATAAGTGACACCATGGAACATTCCAATGTCAGAATTATTGGAATCCCTAAGGGGATGGAGAGAGAGAGAGGACTAGAAAATGTATTTGAGCAAATTGTAGCTGAGAACTTCCCTAATCTGGCGAATGAAACAAACTTTCATGTCCTAGAGGCAGAGAGGACCCCTCCCAAGATCAAGGAAAACAGGCCAACACCCCAGCATGTAATAGTAAAACTCGCAAATCTTAGAACCAAGGAAACCATCTTAAGGGCAGTTAGGGGGGAAGAGATTCCTTACGTACAGAGGGAGGAACATCAGAATAACGTCAGACCTATCCAGAGAGACCTGGCAAGCCAGAAAGGCCTGGCAAGACATATTCAGGGTACTAAATGAGAAGAACATGCAGCCAAGAATCCTTTATCCAGCAAGGCTGTCATTTAGAATGGCTGGAGA
>NC_138371.1:120214980-120259448 GCF_054177405.1 Leptonychotes weddellii | reverse complement strand
TGGATCACTACATCAAAAACTAATGATGTATGGTGACTAACATAATAAAATAAAATTTAAAAGTAATAGTTTTTAAACAATTTTAAATTTTAAAAATAATTTCAAAGACAACATAGGCTATATGAAACCTTCCCAGAGGACAGTGAAAGGAGAAGCAAGATGTGTTTTTCTTTAGAACAAAAATCTGATTTCTCATGTGAGCCCATTGCCCAATTTCCTTGAGTTGCCCCTAATTTTTTTATTAGTCCCTGGATTAAAAGTTCTATTGCTGTCTCATTACACAGTAGAGAGTGCCACACTGGTGGTGTTTGTGCCAAGGACACAACAGGAAATGACCCTTCTCAGAAAGGGGGGCTGTGAGGATGAGAGAGAATTCCAGTATGACCTTGCCCAAGGGTTACTGGGTCAGGGCAGAGTCTCCTTCACTGGGGATTCTACCCATGTGCCAGCAAATGAGCCTACTGACACCAAGATCATTGAACAAGATGCTCCAGCTCAGACTTTACTTCCCTAACTGCAAACTGCCTATGCTCAAAGTTGCAGGAGAAGCTTCTGGGAATCATCACCGCATTTCACTGTTTTGGTGATTTCAGAGCCATAACCAGATCTTCCTGGCTAGTTGCCTTAAGCAGATTCATTTATCTAATGCTGTTCTGTTCCATAAATAGCAAAGGGGGGAACCACTGGCTTCCAGTGAGTCAGCAAGCCTGCACTGCTCCAAAGAGAAAGGAAGGTGACCCCAAGGTACATGGCCTGCTGTCACAGAAGGAGAAAGGCTTCCATGGAAGGAGGACCCACAGGGTGATGTTTTACTCTGGTAAAAGGTCACCTGGGTAAGAGTTTCCTGAAACATCTACAATGATTCATTCTCAGCCTGCAATGTTGCTGGTCAAGTTAGACAAGCAGACAAGAGAGGCCTGAAACAGAGCCACCGCCAGCAGAAGGGTACAGAAAGAAGCTCCATCCATTGTCTACGCGAGTTGTCTTTAAAACAGACCAGACCCTGCTTTTTGAAGCTGACTTCTCTGTGCAGAGCTGGGGAATACTACCGGATCTGCTGCAAACACATCCCCCATGCACTCAACGTGGGAGCTGGGCGGGGGGTGGTGGAGGCTCGTGGCCACCCTCCTGCAACTCCCTGCCCCCAGACCCCGCCATTACCACCAGCCAGCGCTGGTCCAGCTGGATCCCCACCTGCCCACCTGGCACTTCCATGGTGCACCTGGCCCCCCTCTGGTGACCAACCCCGGGTGCCCCCTCTATTCAAAGCAGCATAATTTAGGGTTTATCTGAACTCCTGCCTTCATGATGGAGTCAAAATAAGAGAGCACAGGTAGGTTTCCGTTAAACAAGCACAGTGATGAACATCTCTGTAAAACCACCAAGTGTTCATCCTCTGCCAGTCGTTCCTGGTTTTAAGTCAAATTTAACGCCACTCTACCCCTGAGAGTGGGAAGATTTAGATGACCCCTAGCGGTTTCTTTCATGGCAACCTTGGCCTTTTGCTTCTCATAAAGCATTACTCACAGAGGCTTCCTTTTTCAGGCAGATTCAGAATGCAAAAATGCTCACCAAGAGCATGCTCCTCGAATAAGGCTCCAAAGAGGTCCCCTTATATGGACATGTCATTTGGGCCCTGCCCTGACGAGACTCCTCTCATCTCTCAGGGCTCACCTCCTGCTTTGGTTCATGCCTCCAGCCTCTGATCAGGCTGCTTATGTGCCTAAGCATGCTAACCTGTTGCCCTCCAGCTGGCAAACACCTCTTGCACCTCCAAGATTTTGTCCAAGTATGACTGCCCAAGGCAGGCTTTTTCTACCCTCTCCCCATGCTGCCTCACCTCTCTGCAAAATCAACCTCTCCCTCCTTTGTGCCCTAACATGGCCCATATATTGCCACTCACTTTCTCATCACGGCTCACTTTATTACACTTGAACACTGTATTGTTCATTGTTAGGGGCTAAGATTATGTGTTATTCAAAATTATCTGTGCCTGGCCTTCCAGACCTTCTTCACATCAAAGAGCACTTAGAAAATGATAGAGTATTTTTGTGGTGCAAGAGGCTGCTGGTAAAAGAGATCACTATCTTTAATAACCCGTTCAAAATTTAAACACACCCGTGGAGAAGTTCTGCCAAAAAGACCCTCAGTTAGTGTTGGTTGAAAGGATGAATCAGTTAGACTGTTTATAAGATTAGGAGAGATCTGCAATTAGGCAAAAACCTTAGAAATCAATGAAAGGAATGGTCATACATAAAAAACAGAATTAAGACTCCAACATAAGGGTGAGTGTGCAGATTTCTTACCTAGTCAGGGTCTCCTTGGCCAGAACAGCACTAGACTCCATTCCCAATGGGAACTTCATCAGTGCTTTTCTTCATGCACGCACCTCGACTCTAATCAAGCCAACTGCTCACTGCCCCCACCCCCACCTCCCGCATGTTCTTTGCCTACCTGCCAGCAGTCAGCCTCTGTTTGAGTTGGCCTCTCTCCAGCACAGCCTCCTCTCCACCCATGTCATCCAGCGGGAGGACAGCTGCCCATCTCAAAGGCTCGCCTGTAGGGCCACCTCCACTAGAGACGCCTCTGCTCCCACTGGGCAGGCATGCGTGGTCTCTCCTTCACAGCCCTGTTGCTGTGCCTGTCATCAGGCTCTTGTCCGAGCAATTTCTATCCCCTATCCTTTCAATGAAATGTAAGCTTCATGTGGTCAAAGACTGAGTCTCATTGTAGTTTCCCCTCCTTCACCTGTAATAGATACACAATAAATGTATCTTACATTCATCTAGATCTCCCAAGTGGCTGTGGGAAAACCGGGTTCCCGTTTATAGGGAAGCAAGGGTGTCTGTTTTATAGGGAAGGGCCTGCTGGGTGCCAGGAAAGATCCCTGATAGTAAACCACACTCAGAACCCTTATTTCAAGGATTCATAAATTGGATGATCCTATACTAAATAGAGCCAGATCCACGGTCCCCAAATCCATTATTTAATGGAAACTTTGCATAGTAAGGTTGGCTTCAAGGCCTGGGCACTGAGCTAGACCAGAGGGAGACTCAGAGCAGCCCCAGGTGGGACAGTGCATTGTATAGGGGTCCCCAGTTCCATATAACAGAAGCAGGCTCCTGATGCACCACAGGGGCCAGGGGGGGGGAATAGCGGAACAGGGTGAGGCATTAGAGGGAAAGACTGCTTATCTGAGCCCTATGGGGCATCCGTGGGGTCCGGCAGTAGGCAGCAGCCCCCCTTCCTGTCCAGTCCCTGCAGGGCAGCATGTATGGAGGAGTCTGGTTCCAGATAGCAAGTAAGTAAATGCTCATTTCCTGATAGCCCCTCACTCATCAAAGATTTACCGCCCTGAGCCATGGGCCACCGCACCCCTAGGATATATCCTGGCAATCACACAAATACTGGAATCAAGTCCCATTTTGATCTGAGACTGATACCCCACCGTGATCACCGCCATCTTCCCATCAGTTACATTCAAACAGTGGTGCTTTGGTTGGAAAGAAACACAGCGTTCAAGTGTTCTTTTTGTGTTTACTGGTAATCTTTATCTCCCTTGTCATGCTCAGCCAGGCCCTCATTCTTGTGGCGAGTCCATGGAGCAAGCACCCCTCCCTGTGTCCTAGAAATAGTAGTAGTGCCTATGGCGACCAGGGGCTGCATCTCCTTCTAGGTTCAGAGAGGTCTCCTCAGGCTGAGAAGTCTGATCCACACTCCCCCAAGCTCTGCTACCTCTGTCTTTGCTTTCGAGTTTGGAGAATGAGATGTCTGGTAATGTTTTATGGCCACAACCCTGCTGGAAGTTTCGAGTTATTGGTGAGTGTGTTTCTGGATGTACTTAACATCCTCCTCCCCAGATGACCCCAGCCCTACACTAATGTGATGTGCCCTCCTCCCTACAGGCGCAAAGAGTACACAAGAGGTTCCCGAAGGCCAGCAGAAGCCACCACTCGTCAGAGCACAAACCTCCTTCCATGCCTTCCCCGAGCACCACCGCACCGAGCTGGATGCTTGGAGGCAGCCAGCAGCCCCTACTGGACAGCGCACATCCAGGGCCCGGCCAGACAGGCCAGCCGACTGGGCACCAGCAGGAATCTGCCAGACGAGCCAGCAGCCCTCCCAGCCTCCCCTGGTCCTTCCAGAGAAGCAAGTCCTTGTTTTGTTTGCCCACAGGAGACCCCTCCCCGGGATCCTCAGCTCTACCACAGTGGTTTTCAAGCACAGATGCCCCAGGGCACAGGGCGTCGGAGGGGAGGCACAGCCACCTCCTCTCCATCGATGACTTGGAGGGGGCCCAGGAGACCGACGTGGACACGGGCCTCCGGCTGTCCTACTCGGACCTCTCTGTGGTCTCTGCCTATTCGGCGCCCAGTAGGTTCTGCAGCAGCGTGGAGACAACCCTCCCCCCTGAAAGATGCAGCAGCCACTGGTCAAAGCCCAAGGGTTTCAGAGAAGGACTGCTGCCCACTGGGAGTGGGGTGACCACAGAGACCGCCTGGGCTTCCCTCCCTTTCTTCACCAAAGGGCCTTCCAGCTCCTCAGCCACAGCTGCTGCTGCTGCTCCCCCGGCTCCTGGCACCTCCTCACTCACAGGGTCCTCCCCAGAGCCTCCCTGGGATGCTCCCAGCGCTGAGCAGACCGCGGGCAGAGACGCCCCGCCACCCCCAGTGCTGGCCGGTCCTGTGGACAATGACATGGAGGAATTCTACATCTGAATACCCTCTACTCTGGCATTCCAGACACACAGGCTCAGGTCCTACTGCCCCTCTGGGGTCTGAACACCACCCGTGCGTGCTCTCAGCCCGCTCCCCCAGGTCTGTCGAGAATCTGTCTGTCTCATGGGTTTGTTAGCACATTTGCCACACCACCCGTTCTTACCTGAGAGGTGGCATATTTTAGAGACTTGCTGGAAAAATACTTGCATTTTTATGCAAATAAATTCTCGAGCTTAAGTTGTAAAATTTTTTTTGAATACCCAATTCCTTTTGAGATATGGTTTAGTGCACTTAATACGATTTAAATGCCTCATATAATTATTTGAAATGAAAAGAAAACCTAGTCAGCCAGAGCTGATTTGGCAATTTTTCATGCTGTGAAGGAAAAACAATTAAAGCCAAAATGTTGAATGTGGGAAAGATACTAAGTGACCTGTATGAGAGATTAGTGCACAATAATGTAATGTACATGGCTTACTGGATTCTGCATACATATTTGCATTACCAGGCAACAGTGGCCCTAAGAATTTCCAGGTAGTGCTTAGAGTGAAAAAAAGTCCACTTGATAAAACAGTAAACATATATCAGACTACAGTAATGCCTCGCTGTGATGCCATGCACATCTGAAAATCTGGATTTATGCAAAGGTAGCTAAGATACTTTATAAGGACTTATCTTGAATAACAGACTCTTGGTGGAATCAAAATATGATTTGAGTTCCAAAAACCAGATTTGCATCCACTTTTCAACAACACCTCACTGTAACAAGTGGAGTCTACAGAAGACCACTCCACTCCCGGGATTTATTTGGATCACTGAAGAACCGCTCATTGGAGTTACAGAATAATAGGATATTGGTCATAGAGGTAGCTAGTCTTAAGATTCTTCCATTTTATAAAAACCACCGTCTAAGGGCTATGTATATATGTATCTATATAAATGACAGGAGCCACACTTCATACTACTTTCTCCAGTAAATATGCATTGTCACACACCCTGATATTCCCATTTTTAAATAATTTGTAAGCTTTGTAAGTGGCACTTCGATGGCACAGAGTAATAAATGCCCCCATCTTCTCCAAATGGGAAGCTTTATATGAAACACTGTCCTGGACAAACACTGTTTCATCGCCAGGCTTCCATGAGTGCCTAGAAGCCTTAATTAAAGCTGGAGCTCTAGCCCAACCTTAACCTTTTCTGCCCGGTGTCTGCTTCTTTGGAAGCATGAATGAGATTTAAATAGCACCTCTCCCCCCACTCAGTGAGGGTATGTTTACAATTCCAACCTCAGCAGTGCCAAGCGCTGGCGTGGGGGGCGATGCCGAGCCGTGCCTGGCTACCCACCTACCTTTGGGAAAGAGGAGCATGGACTTACTGGCCTTGCTCATTTCCTAGTCTGGTGCTCCTTGCCTCCAGGACTCCTGGCCCAGCTTTCCCGTCTCTGAAAGCGCCGACACCAGTCTGGACAGTCTCAGGGTCCTTTCCCAAGCAGCCGTGGAGCGTTTGCCATCCCTGTAATGAGAACCTTAGATCCTGTCCCGAACATCCAAATGATAATATTCTCCATGTTGATAAAGACATGGTCTCTTATAGTTCTAGGCCAGGAGGGAGAAAACATTTTCTAAAAAAGGCTAGATAATAAATACGGTAGGTTTTGCCAGCCATCTGGTTTCTGTTGGGACTACTCCACTCTCATCAGAGCGTGGAAACAGCCAGGGAAGATGTGTATGGGAATGGGAGAGGCCGAGTTCCAATAAAACTTTATTTACAAGAACAGGCCTAACCCTTGTGCTAGATGGAGGTTGATTTAAGACCTCGGGCACAGTCAGCAATAAAGAATCAAAGTCTGCAGCCCTCTGAGCCCCGAGGGACCTCTTTCTGCAGAGATGGTTCCTAGAAAGCCACTAGCCGTCCACCTCCTATCCAGAAATGTGACTCATGGCCGCGGAGGATGAAAAACAACAGGTTAATGTTAGGAAGGAGTAAAAAAACTCAGAGGTGTTGACGCAAGCTCATGAGTAGCAAAGATCAGTGAGGCATAAACAAGTGGACCACCTGTCGGGTGATGGCTCCTCCTGGCTTCACCCCATCCATGCCCTTAGTTTAGTTTAATATACTTGCATGCACCCCTAGGATTGCTTTGGAGCCCAACGCTGATGTTCTCCGGTCCCACCCCTTCTTAGTAACCCCCCCCCCAGCACAGTCCAGTCTACCAAACTGAGGGACCCCAAAGGATGTCAGCGACACCATTCAAAGGCAGGAAATGCAAGATGCCCCCATAACACGAGGGGAGAATGGAGGGAAACTCATCACAGACCACATTCAGGCATTTCCCCCCACCCCACTTCCCTCCCAGGCTGTGGTCGGCAGTGGCCGCCGTCTGTGCAGAAGAATGCCACAGACACATACTGACAAAAGCCTAGCTCCCAGCTCCAACCACGCACTAGCATTTTCCTCATCCAGGAAGGCTCCTGACACCCCCTGGGGGATCCGGACTCTTGGATTACTGCTGTTAAAATAGAGGCTGGCATACTGTAAATGCTCAATAAATTTGTTCAATTAAAAAAACATGAGGCTATCTCAAATTATTTCTCTCCTGGATTAGGTTCTGAGGTATAGGAAATCTAGATTTTAGCCCTATTTTTTTTTTTTTTTGTCATTTAATGGAACCCAGTCTCTTATTTGCTTGACCTTAGACCTCCCCCCAGCATTGCCCAGGATGGGGGTGGGGGTGCTACTAAGTGTCCTAGTCTATTACACCAACCCATCCCACGCTTGTCCCTTTTCTAAAAAGACTCCCCAAATTACTGCTCACAGTCCCACCATGGCACCTAAACACCACCTAGGATCCACTATTTTTTTTTTTTAAAGATTTATTTATTTATTTGAGAGAGAGAGAATGAGAGACAGAGCACAAGAGGGAAGAGGGTCAGAGGGAGAAGCAGACCCCCCGCTGAGCAGGGAGCCCGGTGTGGGACTCGATCCCGGGACTCCAGGATCATGACCTGAGCCGAAGGCAGTCGCTTAACCAACTGAACCACCCAGGCGCCCTAGGATCCACTATTAAGACCAAATGTTTCTTAGTTCCTAACTGAACTGCCAAGCCCTGCAGAAATCATCTTGGGTCACCCGCGGGGCTGGAGTGGTGAGCTACCAAAAGATACTTTTGTGATGGGAGAGCTGACATGTAGTTGTACAAAATGGGTTATAGTACTGGGTGTTCCTTGAGCCCTGTGACCCGAGGACAGGGGAATAATCACATGGAAGTCAGTTGGACTGCACGGTCTCATTGTCCCAGGTGAGACCAAATGTTTACTTTCACTGGGAAGATGTTTGAATCCATAGCTGATCTCTTCAGCCCCATGTAAATCAGGAGAAATCTATCCTCCTCCTGGGCTTTCTGTAGATGAATGAATTCTCCTATTCATCAGGTAAGAAACACCTAAGTAGACTCAAAATTCCTGGAAGAGATTTTTAAGGGCAGATAAAACTGGAGAGCTTCTCCCTCCCAAACCCTCAGAATGGTATCAATGAGCAGTTATGGTCAGTGATCTCATGTCTGCATTTCAGGAGAACAGTGGGAAGAGCCGAATAGTCCTCTTCCCCACCACTACATTGCTTCATGTTCCTGGTCTGAAATAAATGTCTCTTAGGATTTATAGGAATCTGTTGCTCTTTAATTCTCTGGAAATACAATTGATCAGATACAGCAGAGGTTTGAGAAAATAACATGAGAAATTGACATTACATTATAAAAATGGATTCATGAGGGGTAAAGAACCTGAATTTAAAGTTTTTTATATAATCACACTCTTCCAACTTTTCCTGAAGGCTTTTCTCTAATCTTTGGGAACAGAAGTCTAAACACAAAATGTCTTTAAATCCCATAATTTGAATAACGGAAGCAAACATTAATGGTAATGTCGGCACACTTGGGTCTTTTTAACAACTTCCATTTTAGAGATGTGATAACTATTATCCAATTATGTGCCCAAAATTAGGATCAATGAATCTATTTAAGACAAAAGTCACCAGAGTATTTGGTGAAGCTGAAAAGGCTCCTTCTCTGTGCCCCTACGACATGCTCCCTAAACTCTCTATTTGTCATGAGGGTCCCACCTCCAGTTGCCTACGATGGTATAGAAAAAGTGTTTCCACAGATGGGGAACAGTCCCCCACCGGCCTGGTCCGGTTGAGAATCTTTGCAACCACCCCATGTGACACATTGGTCTTGTAAGTTGCACATCTGAAAGAAGCCAGCCAGGCTCCCTTAGGTCAGCCCTGCCCAATCTCTAGAACAAAACCCAGAGCCTCTTGGACAGGAGCAACTTCACATGTTTGTGGCACAGTCCAAAAAAGGGCCTAATGAACAGCAATACTTTCAGGCCAAGTCACCTCGCTAGCTGGCTGTGGGAAAGCTTTGGTGCCACCTGGTGGCTGCCGTACCCAGGAGGGTCAAGCAGCCACCCTTGCTCCACCCAGATGAACAAGAAGCATTTCTCTTCCATTTATTACTCTGCATTTCATTATTTTATTTCTACAAGGTATTGGGACAACTGAAATCACCAAGACTTAAGACAGTGCAGGCAGAAGTAGAAAATCAGGGCTAAGGTAAAAGAGGCCATAAATGTGCCAACCATAAAGAAAAACATAACTGCTGTGGATGAATTTCCCAGGAGCCAAAGCAAAAAGGGAAACATGAATAGCTTAGTTCACATGTGGAATTTGAAAATCTAGTGACATTGTCTTATCCTCGTTGTAACTTACGTTGTCTCAAGGTTATTCCTCAACAAAAAACGAGTTTTTCTTCGCACAGATTTCTAAAATCACTTTCTCTGAAGGGGATTTCCGTGAGGGATTTTGTCTCAAAAGTTACTAGGTTTGGTCCAAGTTGGTATCTTTCTTGATTGAGGGATGGAATTTACAAGACCTAGAGGGGCAGACATGGCCACAGGCTTTAGCTGAGCCTCCCTAGACCTCTCCAGCCACACTGTGGGGAGAGGGAAACTTGGCCCTCAGCAGAAAGTCTAAAGGCTGGCTTCCTCCAGGCTCTTGAGATCCAATCTGTAGTTTGGCGAGTGGAGGGCAGGGGGTGAGGCCGACATCCTCCTGAGAAACCAGAGGCTACTAGCCACAGTTTCAGCCTGCATGCAGAGAGTCTCCCCATCTACTGAGCCCCCTCTGCAACCTCACCCTCGCCCTGTGGTTCCAAAGTCATCTCCATTCTCTAACCTCTCCCTGTTGAGAGAGGCTACTGACACTGAGAAGCCCTTCCAGATAAGTTATAAATCCCCTTAGCACCCCTCCCTGAGCTTCCTGAGAATCCATAGGGATTCAGGTTCCCCGCACCTCCTTCTTCATTGCTCTGCGTGGATTTGCTTATCATGCAGCAAGCATTTCCTGAGTCCCACTCTGTGTCAGGCTCGTGCTGGGGACCTAGGGCTGAACGGGTTCACTCGCTGTGTGAGCTGACGGCAAGTTGTTTTCACTTTCCTGAGCCCCCATTTGACCATCTGTAAGAGATGGACAAGAATACCTACCTTGGAGAATAATGAGGAGACATAAATCGCGTCCTCTGCACAAAAGCCCCTGTGCTGCCTACAACACAGCTGGGATGGAACGAAGACTGAGGTTCTCTTCCTTCCCTCGGGCCACAGAGTGGCACCTGCTCTGCCTGCCAGGTTCCAGGCTCCCCACACTCCTTGGTGCAGGGAGCACAGACAAGGGCTGGCTTCCAAATGCTTCTTACAACACAGGTTCTACTTGTGTCTCTGGACACCGTCTCTCTGGACAGAATTCCACCCGACAGGAAGGCGTCCTTCCATCGCCCCGTGCTCAGCTCCTGGCTCTTCTCTTTCCTCCATTTCAAGCCACAGCTGCAAAGCCAGACCTTGTGCCTTACCACTCCCTTCCCGAACACGCACCCCACCCCTCAAGCCTGTGAAACCTGTTCTGCCTTCCCGCCTCCTCTCTCCTTGGGGTTCCAGACTGGCTGGCCCACAGCGGACCACTGTGTAGCGTCTACACGCTCCCCGCCCCTCACTGCAGTCCTAGCCACCCCGCAGTTGCTGCCTCCCAGCCCCTTGCTGCCGGACCACTCTGTGGTGGCTCCCCCCGTCCACTCCACCTTCCTCACTGCTTGGCCAACCTCCATGCAACTTACAGGCCCCAACAGTCCACACCTGCTCTGACTGCCCCAATGCCCCTCCCCTGCCTGGGTCTGCCCCCCGCCCTCCAGCCAGGACCAGAACCTCCCGCCACCCCCTCAGCCTCCCTCCCTATCACATAAGATGTGTCCGACTCCAAGGAGGGAAGACACAAGACGACACTAACAGGTAGAATGGATCGACTGCCAGGTCCTCTGCCCTTGGACGTTGTCTGCGGACTGGAAACGCAACCCGGCTCGACAGAGGAAGTTGATCTGGACAGCAGGGAGAGTCCTCATCCTATTTCCACTCCAAGAGTTATGTTCCACTTCCTGCAAAATGAGCCTCCTGTGCCCAATACAAGTAAATGACCCCACACTGGCGGCTCTGGAACTCTCCTTGGCCGTAAAGCTCAGCGGCAGTCTGGGCCCTAGTGTTATCACCTGAGCTGGCTGTGCAGGGACCCCTGTGCTCCTCTGGTCAGCGTCCGAGGGCACAGCCCTGCCCTGGACGGCCCAGGAGGGATTTCCTGTCCAGCTGTGCGTTTGTGCATTTGCTGGATGCAGCGAACTGGCCGCGGCTATGGAGGCGGGCACCCGGGGCACCTGGCAGTGTGACCCAACCACATGTGATCAGCGCCAGGATCCCTGCCTGGCCACAGTCCTGCTCTGCCAAAACTTGCTCTCTCACTCATTCCGTCACCCGCTTTCCTGAACCTTCGGCTGCCTGCTGCATACCCCACATGCATGCGGCCGGTTCCCAAATCAGTGTGACCCACACCAAACGAGCACCACACGGACACACCGGGCAAGACCAGCTCCTTCCGCCCTGGGATTCTTCAGTTCTGTTAATGGCTTCTTCTCTCTCCTCATCACTCACACTCAAAAACCCAGATCTGAATGTCATCCCTGAGACTTCCTGGCTGTGTGACCCTCATCAAAATACCTCATTTCCCACCCTTGGTTTCTTCATTGGCAAAGTGGAGTAAATCAGAGCTGGGTGCAGGGCGGTGGCCTCAGGGGCAAAAGTGAAGAGGATACCGAAATAGGCAGCAAGGTTAATAATGTTTTAAGAAAGGAGGCCTTCTTCATAGGGCCATTCTAAGGGACAAATGGCATCAAGTGGCAAAGTCTGGCACAGCGAGAGGTCATTTCCACCTTTCAAGTTAGCAAAGGTCCTTAAGATAACACTCAGTTTAAGTCACACATGGCTCTCAGCAGTCACTGGCACCACCTTTTTAGAGAGAAGTGTGGCGATAGATCAAATACTTACACCTTGTAATTCAACTTCCAGGACTCCATCCCTGGATAGATGAGAAAATTATCCAAAACAGAGGTAAAGCCTTATGTGTCTGTTTGTCGCAGTACAATTTAGAATAGTAAACCACTAGGAAACAAACCTGAATACATGTATATATTGCCCTTGACCACACAAAACAGTGCAGAGAAAAACAGACTATAAGGGAGTAGGTCAAAATATAACAGCTTTTGCTTCCAGGTAGTATAATCACGGGTGGTATTTTTTTCTGTTTCATTTTCCTTTTTGCACTTGATACATTTTCTATAATAAGCATTTATTAATTATATAATTTAAAAATAAGGGTAATAAAACCAGAAGAACCCAGCCACCTTTGAATGTTCTCAATGTTCACATCAAATCTGTCCCCATTCCTGCTTCTTCATATTCTCCAGGTTTGATGGACTTCTGTTCCTTTCCCTCCAGCCCCAGCTACACAGGTGGTGGTAGACTCATGATTAGAGCAAGGGTCTTCCACTCCTGGCTCCTTCCTTACTAGCTGTGAAACCTTGGACAAGTTCTATGATCTTCTGTGACTCCGTTGCCTCATCTGTAAAGTGAGGGCATACTTCACTTCTCAGGAAATTTGTAGAAATTTCAGAAATCAGCTCATGGACCAACCCCCCACCCGGGGGGTCAGCAATGATGGCAAGGTTGGCATGAGGACCACAAGAGACTAGAGGCCCTTCCCCATTTCACCTACCATATAATCCTCCTGGACTCTGATAGGTCCCCATTTGGGGGAGGGCAGCCCTCAATTATAACTATAATGGAATTTCCCTAGCACATACAGGATGATGGCTTTAAGTCCAAATTAGTTTGATTTAAAGAAAAAGAAGTATTATTTCTGCATCCCCGATTTTGTTGCCTGAGAGCCATGCCCACTATCGAGTGTCTTTATAAACTGTGTTATCACCATCCTAGGCTATGGCCATAGCCTCCCAACTGGTTTCTGTGGTTCCAACATCTGCCCACTCTTGCCAACTTTTTTTTAAAGTGCTTTGCACATTCTCCTGCTCAAAACCCTGCCATGGCACCTTCTTGCCAACCAAGCAAAAGTACCCGCTCCCCAGATACACCCTCAAACTTTCACCACTCAGCTCCCATCACCTTTTCCATACTAGTGCTCGCTATTCTATGCTCCAACCAAACAGGCTCTTAACTCTCCACTAAATATATCCTGTGCTTTCCTACCCACATGCCAAAACAGGTTATTCCTCCAACTCCATCCATCCAAATCCTACCATCCACCAAAGCCCAGTGCAAACGGCGCCTCCTTCAGGAAGCCTGTCTGGATCTGTCAGAACACACTGGTGCCATGTTGTACAAGTACTCAGTTGTCCCTAACTCCGGACAAATCACAGGGTACTCAGTCTTGCAGTTGTTTAGGCACAAAGCTGATTACCCAGGCAAATTATATACCAGTCTTTGGTTCAAAGCAGTACCTCAGTAAATAAGGTTCAAATCAGTGAGCACGTGAGTGACGTATTCACGTTTGGCACAGTTCTGCAGCGTCCCAGCAGGTGCTCCTTTCATGATAAATCCCCATGCTCGCATTCCCAAGTCAAGGCACCTGACCCTGATCATGACTATTCAACCCTAATGTCCTGGAGGGTCGAGAAGGAGAAATTGTATGCAGCGAGAAAAACTCAAGAGGCCATGCTGAACAAATCCAGATCTACCCGAACCTCAGCCATTTACTTTGGTTTTTGTTTTCAATCCCATCTGCCTTTATGCCTCCAGACTAAAAACTCCTGACTTTTCTATCGTTGTATGGAATTCTCTGTTTCCCCCCTCACCTCTTTTTCAATTTTAATTATTTTTTTTCTGGGCCCTTCATTCTCCCCATTACGTATTTCTGAGTCACTCTATCCACACCCACATTCGGATCCAGACACACCCTGGTTTGGACCAAGAGTAAGAGCTGTTAGTCTGACCTCTAAAATGTTTCTTGTCTTTACAAACATTGAGGGCTAAACACCGAGGGCACTTGCTCAGAGAACCTTTTTCCAACCTAGAATTTACCCACATTTCCCTACAGACATCCTATGTGTACATAGTTATTTTTAAACTTTACACCCACAAAACTCTTGGCAAAAACACGAACTGAATGGATTTCAAACCCAACTGGCTTAAGCCCACATGTTTGAAGAAGAACACTGAAATGGCATGAACGCACTTACTTGCTCTCTTTAATGTTTGTCAGGTTAGAATTAGAGCCTTTCAGGGGAAGGCCGGGGGTTTAGGTATTTGACCTGTTTCTTTACCTCAGACTGAAGATCATTTCCATTGTCACCTTCCAAGATTTCCCTCAAGGTAGACCAGGCCCTTGGAGGCTTTGTACCTTCAAAGCCACATGTATAACATAAAAGAGCCCATGGGGTGCCGTTGGATGGAGCTGTGCATTGAGAATGTCATTCAGAGCCACCACACTCCCTGGAGCTGCGGGTCCCATTTGCTCCGCATTGTCACCATGCCATATACTTACCATGCAATTATTCACTTATTTCTAAACTCCAACGGACAACTAGCAGACTCTCCAACATGAGGTTACTGGGAAATGTGGTGCAATAACCCAGCAGGGGGAGGCAAACAATGATCATGAAGAAGGGAGCCACCAATCTCTTTCAAGGGGTGTTGCTCAGAATTCTGGTCTTCCACGGAGTACGCAAGCAGCTTAGAGGCCACCTTCCTCAGAGATTGGTCAGACCTCAGAAGGGCCAGTCGATCCTGGGAGAAGAGGCAAAAGGCTGCCTGCGAGCCTGCAGTCAAGAACCTCCCTGCAGGGCGCCTGGGTGGCTCAGTTGGTTAAGCGACTGCCTTCGGCTCAGGTCATTATCCTGGAGTCCCGGGATCGAGTCCCGCATCGGGCTCCCTGCTCGGCGGGGAGTCTGCTTCTCCCTCTGACCCTCCTCCCTCTCATGCTCTCTGTCTCTCATTCTCTCTCTCTCAAATAAATAAATAAATCTTAAAAAAAAAAAAAAAAAAAAAAGAACCTCCCTGCAAAAGACACGGCAGGAGCTGGTGGTATATTCGCAGCCCCGGAGAACAGAGAGGAGAAAATGATGGAATCTGTGTGCTGGACCACATCACTGTCCTATTTCAAGCCCTTCAGTGGCTTCTCATTGCCTTTGGACTAAAAATCCACGTGTCTGTCCCCGGGGCCACAAAGGCCTGCATGATCTGGCCCCTCATGTCTCTCAATCTTCCCTCCCATTCCCCTCCCTGCCTGGCTTACTCTCTGCCGACCCGACACACTTCTTGTGGTTCACCCAGCACTCCAAACAATCTGCACGTGCAGTCTCCTCTGCCCGGGATGCTTCTCTCCCTCCACCTTGCTCCTAGATTGCCTTATTCTTTTGGCCTCAGTTTAAATGCCATCTCTTCTAAAAGGCCTTCCTTGACCATTGTCTCTGTCTACCTGTCACCTCATTATCTACACACACATGCATTCCCTTCCCTCCATTCCTTTTATTCTCCAATCAGCCTCTGGCCTTTTTTTCTGATCGGGATCATGGTGTTTAAGTGTCTTTTTCTGTATACTGCATTATTTTTCATTTGGTACCCTGGCCAGAATACCCTCTGTGATGGCAAAGGCCACCTCAACTTACATACCAATATTCTTTGAGGACTGACATTTGGCAGGTGCTCAATAAATATTGTTGAAAGGATAAATGAATGAATGCCTGCATGAATGATGAGCACTTGCCAGGTATTTGCATGATTTTAGTCCACAAGCCTAGAGTACATGATCTATCAGATCCCTCTGTTTCTATAGATCAAATGTTATCTCCTGAAGCACTGACCTGCTGTCCCCATGTCACCATAGGAAATTTGATCCTTGCCTTCACTGGGGCTCCCACCCCCTGTCCAGGAAAGACATAATAATGTGGGCTTATCTGGTGCTGGGAAATCAGGAGAGGGGCTGGGGCTGGTCCATGGCAGTGGCCATCATGACCACTGGAGTAGCACTCCGATCCCAAGTATGACAGGCACTTTGCCCCAGGCAGGCTCAAAGACGACCTCATAACTGTCCATCTCACTGTCCCTAAATCCTCCTGTTACAATGCAGAGACAGAAACAAATCCGTACTTTTTAGGGGTTCATAGTCTACCAGTAGAAACAAACCTTTAAACATACACTTGCCCTACCATAAGATAATGGCAATGACACAAGTAAGAACCATTGTGTTTCCCAGAGGGAGGACAAATAACCCTTCCTGGGGAACAAGGAAAGCTTCCTGGAGGAGGTGTTTGTGTTTGGTCTGGGAAGATGAGTGAAAGCCCATGTTGCCAGAGAATAGGAGTGCAGAGTAGCTTTGGTGTAATTGGGGAAGTTGGAGAACATGAAGGAAAGAAATGCTGGATCTAGCTCCTTGAAAAAAAGAATCTTGTGAAAGGAACTGCCTCAACCTCATTGTCCAGGGATACTGGCCAAACCTACCTTGGCTGTTGATCTGATGGTCACAGACTGCAAAGGTCTCTGCTTGCTCTGGGAAAATGAATGTAGAGAGAAATAAGGCATTAATTTAACCTTCCTTGGAGAGTCCTGTTAAAAGAGCAGACTACTCAAAATACCACCAAAGGCACACTGTATTACAGGGAGACCAGCATAATCTGCGCTCACCTGATCATGGACATGACTTTCTTGGCTGTAGATCAAATTTATGTTGAGGGTGAGTTGTATTTTTATGTGCTGAATCTATGCTTGAGAGTACATTGGGCCCTTCTGGAAACCTGCCCATTATTGTATAGAGAACTTAGAGCATCATCTTACCGGATGAAATTACTATAGCTTTATTACTATTACTTTGCTTTTATGAGATACTGTTGATCATATCTATTCTTCATTTACCACTATGCCCTTGGTCAGCAAAGAAACCACCTCATCTCAAGGTATCCACTGAAAAATACATTCCCTGTTAATAATGATAAAACAAGCAGCTGGCATTTATTGAGAATTCAGTGTGCCATGCCTTGTGCTAAGGACTTTATACGCATGATCTCATTTACTCTGAGATGGATGAGGTTGCAGTTTTCACCATTTTACTCATGAGGAAACAAGCGCAGAGATGACGGGAAATTGCCCTTGATCACACAACTAGCAAATAATACATTTTCATCATTCCCTCATTCATTCATTCAGTTAAATAGATATTGAGTGTTGTTAAGTTGCATCAGCACATGTAAAGCTGTCTGTAACATGATCTCTCCCCTGGAAAGTTTACCACATAGCAGGTGAAGGAAGAGTGAGGTGCCTGGCAAGAGACAGGAGCGTTCTGTTCTTGTAAAGAAGTGACGAATCCCTCCTGTGAAAGCAAGTAACAACGCTGCTGGGTTTTGAAGAAGGGTAAAATTTTAAGAATAAAATGTGAGAAAGTCCTTTGAAGCAGAAACATTTAAGTGGAGATTCCCCAAAACAGGAATAATTAAACCAGCAATATCCAGTATAGCATATGTTATCATTATTTTGTTAACAAAATATCCATGCATTTCATTTGCTTATTCGCGTATTTAATTGTAAGCAGAATTCACAGTATGGTTCTTCTCAGACATGACACCTGATGGTGAAAACCTGGTAGGAGTAGCACGTGGTTGTCTGAGGCTAAATTCAGGTTTCAAAAGTTCTAAGCAGATTCTATTAAAATTCTATCCCTAGGACTTAATTATGGTCATTAACAGACTAATTATAGAGAAAACCATCTCCTTTTAAATGGGAAGGCCCTGCTTGTATCGGGTAGAAGTAGAGTGTGCCTGGTTTAGAGTCTGACCCTGCCTTTGGAAGGTCCTCAGGAATATCCAGGTAGAATACATGAAAGATCTGGTTCAATGAAAGTCAAATATACAAAATTTCAGGCCCATCCATAGTCAGTCAGTGCACTGAGGACCACATAGTCACTTTTGAGCTGTCTGCCACATTTGTGATTTGACAGGAAGACGAGCTTTTCCCTCTGTAACCAGGGGGGCCTGGGAAGGGGGATGAGTCTCTGCCTTCCCTTCACCCCCCAAGCAAAGCCCAATTCTTCCCACCACTTTGATGCTTGGAGTAGAAGAGAAGAAAGGGAAGTAACTAGAGGGTAAGAAGAGCAAGAAGGATGGAAGAAATGAAAGCTCCCACAGAGCTCCTCACTGCTGTGGTCTTGAGGGTCAAGGGAGGTGGGGAGGCCTTACAGGGTACCTGGGTGTTCCTAGGAGGCCCTGACTCCACCCTGTACATCAGCATCATTAAAGCACTCTGCACCCTCTTCCCTTCAAAGGGGAGGAGGGAGAATGTGCATCTCTACAGTGCCTGCGGTGGCCATGGAGAACAGGTGTTTTAAAACTCATCACAAATAAGGACAATCGGGCACAGAAAAGCACAATAATGTATGCAAGATCACATAAAAGTCAAATCTGTGACATTTTCAATTAGGTCAATAGAGGTCACAAAATTTTCAAAACAAAATTCATATTAATTTGCTCTATCTGGGAAGTTGTAATGTTACCTCTGGAATTAGGAGTGGAATTAGAGAGGGCTGAGAGGATGTAGTTGAGCCCAGAGGTCATCAGAACAAATGAAGCAACGAGGATGAGGCGTCTGGAACATACAGGCAAACAAGTCCCATGGTCCCACACACAGATTTCATACTTGAATGAGGGCCATTTGCGCCATCAAGGCCTGTCACAGAGTTCCCTCAAATCATCAAAGTTCATCCAGCTTTTCCCCAGCTAAGTACAATCAATTCAGGAATGTATTTGATTTTCATATAACAAATATAGGGTCTTCAAAGCAACCATCCTGCATGTCTGGATTTTTGTCTGTTCATTTAATTACACTGTCTAAAATTCCTGCAGCAGAAAGATGGCACCGTAGTTAAGACCATTCTGCTGAATTGCAAATGTCTTCCATTGCATTTGGCAGCTTCCTCCCCTACCACATATCTTTAGCAAGGCACCATAAATCAGCATGTTCTAAACAGCTGAACCAGAAATAACCGAAGAGGATGTTTGGACCAAATGGAGAGGGAGGCCAGGATGAAAGATTTAAACACTAAGGAAAAATGCATGATGAAGGAACAAAGAGATAGGAATTAAGCAGAAGCTGTTTTTATAGTACATGAATAAAATGATGTTTGCAAAAAGCTTGATGAAGTCATGACTGATACTAATTTGTTTGTTCTCCCCCCCTGACTCATCCAAATTACTATCCTCAAGGTCACTGTAGCATTAGCCTAATTAGAGCCAGTGACAAAACCGATGTCTAGTGTAGAAAGACCAGACCACATTCTACAGAGATAATGCCTGATCCCATTGCTGGCTTCCAGAGGCTCCAAAAGTCCATTGGAACAGAACAGGTAGGGAAATTGCCTCCACAAGGGACAAAAGGAAGAGCTTTTACTTCCAGCCATTTCCAACCTTTTGCTTTTCATTGTTATGACTGAAAAAATTTCTAAAATAATCTAATAGGCTAAAAGAGAAAATATATGCATAGCTCACTGAAAGAGCTACCCTTTCATTCACTGAGCATCAACTACATGCCAGGCACTGGGCTAAAAGCTTTATAAGCATTCTGTTTTTAATCCTCAGAACAACCCAGTGTGGTAGTTTTATTTTATCTGTGAGAGGACAGAGATTCAGTGGGATTTAGTAAGCTGTCCAATGGCATACAGCTAGTTAACAGCTGGGTCAAATTTCAGACCCAGGTCTGTCTGATCCCAAAGACCAGGCTCTTCATCACTACACTGTACTGCCTCCCCACCACTTGGTTAGAAGTAATTCTTAGCTGTAAACAACAGAATCCAGTCTCCTAGTTGAATCTGGAAAGAAATTTCTTAGAAGATGCCAGGCAGATCTGAGAGTTTTTGGAAGGGGCAGAGCCCCAGGCTTGACTGCCACACAGCCAGGAATGATGCCACACTGCTCTGTGGAATTCTTCCAGCAGAAATGCCACTGCTGTTCCGACCCATGACTGGCACAGATCATGCCTGGGACTGGACATCGGATTCTCAGCTAAAACTGCCCCAGAAAAGCCAGAGGCCTCTGCTGCCAAGCTTGCCAGGAGATCAGTCTCCCTGTATTGCCTGCCATTTCTCACTTTCCATTTGTGTCTTCTGTGAGCGCTTCTAACAAGGGGACTTTGAATCACATGGCCACACCTAGGTGGGAAAAGGGAGTTTGGGAGATGTAGTCTGGGGGTGTTTTTCTTGGGAAGGTGAGACTCACAATATGGAAACTATGAAAATAAGGAGGGTAAAAAAAAGATTTAGGCCCACTAAATATAGCATTAAATAAGCAGTTACTGAGGGCCTATGTGCAGAATAGGACACTAGACTCAAGGCTTTCAAGGATGAAGAAATATGGTCCAAAATCTGGTCCTTGGAGGAATGGAATCTGATAGGTTAACATGAATGGCCGACCACCCAAGGCAGCCACCCATGGAAAAGCCAAATGGGCAGAGAGTTGTGTGCAATTTCTGCAAGCTGGGGCATCAAGATGTAATGGATGAAAAGATAGCTCCAGAGGATTTTAATTTGAAAGGCACAGAAGTCATCCACAAAGAGGAGGAATAGGTAAAGATATTGGCTCCTTCTCCACGCTAGCCTCAGCGTGCGTGGGGCAGGGAAGAATAACCACACCCCCTGTAAGGGCAGGGGATCTAAGATCTCACTTCAGTTAGACAGTGGTGGATCCAAGAGTGCAGGAACTTATTTATCTTGGAGTAGTGTTTCTTTAGGGATCACTGAGCAGGGTAGTGAGGGGAGAAGGAGGCCACCAATGGGGACAGAAAACACAGGACACTGTGATCATGCAAACATGGAAGAGGACAGAGGTCCAAAGGGTCCTGCATTTTGGACAGTCGCTTAAGGATGGCAGGTTGTAAGATTGCACCAGGCAGCGTTATGAATGACAAACAATAGTGCCCACTCTGGCTTGTTTAAATAGCCAGGATCTGTGAAAGAAATTAATTTGCTCACCAAATCTTTGGGAGCACGAAAGGGTCAGGTTTGGGTTATGCAGCCAGGAGCCAAGCCCAGACTCCAACCTGAGACAATTTCAGCAAAGACCCTCTGTTGCTGTTGCTGAGAGACAACCTCACAGCCCCCTCAACGTTTATAGTGCTGCCTCCACGGCCAGACCACTTTTCTTTCCAGAAAATGGATCCCACAAGTGCCATCTTCCTCACGTACTCTGATATAGGAACATCTCTCTGTTGGTGCCTTTTTCACATGCCTATGTCCTCATTTCCAGGCTGGGGAAATGAGTTCAGCCTTCTCCCTTGGGAAAGAATATTCTTCAAGGATATGGGAGGCCACATTCATAACAAATGTCCATGAAAAAGGCACAGTGTGAGCTGGCCTTGTGTCAACTGAGGGCACAGCAACACTGGACTTGGCTTTGCCATCTCCTGACCAGGAGGCAGTATGTCCTACAGCCACAGAGAGAGTTCAAGGGTCTTGGGCTCCAAATGGGGTACTTCTGGACAACCAGACCTTGAGGAAAATTAAAAATCTGTAATACATTTACTCACCCTGAAATATAAACGTCCAAGAATGCTTATATGCATTGGTTATTCAAATGTAAAAGAATAAAGCTAGACCCATACCCCTATTTTAAACCACTCACAAAAATTAACTTGACATGGATTAAAGACAAATATAAGACCTGAAACCATAAAACTCCTAGAAGAAAACATAGGGAAAAGCTTCTTGACATGAATTTTGGCAATGATCTTTTTGGCTATGACACCTAAATCATGAGCAACAAAATCAAAAATAAGCAAGCGGGACCACATTAAACTAAAAAGCTTCTGCACAGCAAAAGAAACAAAATGAAAAGACAATCTTGAATGAAAGAAAATATTTGCAAATCATATATCTGGTAAGAGGTTAATATCTAAAATACATAAAGAACTTCTACAACTTGACAACAAATAAAAAATGAAACAACTCAATTTAAAAATGGGCAAAAGATCTGAAAAGACATTTTTCCAAAGAAGACATTTTTCCAAAGACGACATTCAAATGTCCAACAGGTACTTGAAAAAGTACTCAACATTGCTAATCATGGAAATGCAAATCAAAAATCACAGTGAGATCACCTCATACCTGTTAGAGTGACTATTATCAAAATGATAAGAAATAAATACTCATAAGGATGTAGAGAAAAGGAACTCTTGTACCCTATTGATGGGAATGTAAATCAGTCCAACCACTATGGAAAACAGTATGGAGGTTCCTCAGAAATTAAAAATGAAACTACCAAAAGATCTAGCAATTCCACTTCTGGGCATATATTCAAAGGAAATAAAATCACTATGCCAAAGAGATATCTGAATCCCCAGGTTTATATAGCCAAGAGATGGAAACAACCAAAGTGTCCATCAACTGATGAATGGATAAAATTATACACACACACACACACAGAATACTAGTCAGCCATAAAAAAGGAAGGAAATTCTGCCATCAACCACAACATTGATGGACCTCAAGGGTATTATGCTAAGTGAAATAAGTGAGAGAGAAATATATAGGATCTCACTTATATGTGAAATCTTTTTTTAATTTTTAATTTGAAATGTTTTTTAATTTTTAAATTCTTTATTTTATTATTAACATATTATTTGTTTCAGGGATACAGTTCTGTGATTCATCAGTCTTACATAACACAGTGCTCACCACAACACATACCCTCCCCAATATCCATCACCCAGTCTTCCCATCCCCCCACCCCCCTCTCCTCCAGCAACCCTCAGTTTGTTTCCTGAGATTAAGTGAAATCTTAAAAACTAAAACAAAATAAACTCAGAAAAAGAGGTCAGATTTGTGGTTACCAGAGGCAGGAGGGTGAGGGGTGGGGGAGTTGGATGAAGGTCGTCCAAAGGTACAAACTCCCAGTAAATACGTGCTGGGAATATAATATACAACATGACGACTATAATTAACACTGCTGTATGGCATATGTGAAAGTTGCTAAGAGTGTAAATACCAAAGGTTCTCATCACTAGGGAAAAAAAAATTTTGTAACCACATGAGGAGATGGGTATTAACTGAACATAATGTGGTAATCATTTATAACATTTATATTAAGTCATTATGCAGTACACCTTAAACTTACACAGAATTGTATGTCAATTGTATCTCAATAAAACTGGAAGGGGAAAAAAGGTACATTAATCAATTAATTCTAAAATAGTCACTCCCTTTCAACCTGGGATAGTCATGTCACCCAGTTTGGGCCAATGAGATACAAACAGAAGTCTACTAGGTGGGGTTTACTAGAGAAGTTATTACGTTGTTGATGAAAAGGGACAGACTCAACTGGCCCATTTTTTTTTTTTAAGATTTTATTTATTCATTTGAGACACAGAGATAGATAGAGAGAGAGAGCGCGCACACAAGAAGGGGGAGGGGGAGAAGTAGGCTCCCCACCGACCCAGGAGCCTGATGTGGGGGCTTGATCCCGGGACCCCAGGATCATGACCCGAGCCAAAGGCAGACGCTTAACCATCTGAGCCACCCAGGCGCCCCTTAAGTAGATTTTATTTTTAGAGGGAGCAATTTTAGGTTCACAGCAAATTGAGCAGAAAGTACAGAGTTACCATATACCCCCTGCCCTCACTCATGAACACATGCTCCAGAGTGGTACATTTGTTACAACTGATGAAGGTACGTGGATATGTTGTTATCATCTGAAGTCTACAGTTTACATTAGGGTTCATTCTTAGTGATGTATACCCTATGGATTTTGGCAAATGTATAATGACATGTATTCACCGTTATCGTATCACACAGCATAGTTTCACTGCCCCAAAAATCCTATACTCTGCCTATTCATCCTTCTCGCCCTTTATCCCCTGGCAACCACTGACCTTTTTACTCTCTCCAGTTTTGTTTCTTCCAAAATATCATATAGTGGAATCATACAGTATGTGTAGCCTTCTCAGATTGGCATCTTTCACTTGAAAATATGCATTTAAAATTCCTCCATGTCTTCTCATGGCTTGATAGCTCATTTCTTTTTAGCACTAAATAATATTCCATCATATCATCTGGATGTACTACAGTCTGTTTACCCATTCACCTGCTGAAGGGAATCTTGGTTGCTTCCAATAGCAACTATGAATAAAGCTGCCATAAAAATCTGGGTGAATATAAATTTTTAACTAATTTGAGCAAATAGCAAGAAACATAAAACCTGAATCATGACCCATCACTTTTGGACTTTGCCTGTTGCCCTTCTTCCTGTCTGCAACTCGAGGGCAACGACCAGAGGAAGGGCAATCATTTACTACACACACTCCAAGTAGAGGCAGTCCATGCTAAAGAAGGAGCAGGAAGCTAGACAGGACCTGGGTCCACAGTAGCTTTGTTGAGTAGCTACATCAGCCCTGGAATGTCTATACCATACGGTTTCGCTACATGAGAAAAATAGATCCCATTTGGTTATGCTACTGTGTCAGCCAAGCTCAGTCCTAACTAGTACAGAAGTCTTCCCAATGTTCCTGAAATCACCTGGAATTGGCAGCTTATGGACAACAGGCTTGGTTCTTAAACTATTGTCAGCCCGGGAATAACTATGCAGTTTCCTTCCCCCCACCCCTCCTTGATTTAAATCCTATCTAACTCTTGAATCTTTTACCTTTGTTTAAAATAGATTTTTCTCCTGGGGCGCCTGGGTGGCTCAGTTGGTTAAGCGACTGCCTTCGGCTCAGGTCATGATCCTGGAGTCCCGGGATCGAGTCCCGCGTCGGGCTCCCTGCTCAGCAGGGAGTCTGCTTCTCCCTCTGACCCTCCTCCCTCTCATGCTCTCTGTCTCTCATTCTCTCTTAAAAAAAAAAAAAAAAAATAGATTTTTCTCCTTTCAGTGAATCTCCAAGAACGGAGGAAGTGCATTGCCCGTGTTGGTGGCAGGGAGAGGGCAGAAAACTAGACCCTTCTCCTTCATTAAATACCCAGTTGGGAATGTAAAAACACCATCTGCAATTCAGTCCCCGCTGGGCAGAAGATGTGCATTCTGAGCAGAGAATCCATTTGCTTTTATGAGAGAGGTTTCTTCTTCTCCTGTGACAGTCCTATTATAAAAACAATTAGTCTCGTTAAAGGATTCTGTTCTGCAAAAGAACTAATTCTCTGCACAGCTGCTCATCCTTAGAAATGGCCTAGCCTAAGTACTGGAGGGAGGGGGATCCCAACACTGCTGTAGAATCTGCTTCGGGAGCCAGAACCAGCTTAGCCAAGCAGGAGTCGGCCTCGGGCCAGGGTCCAGCCAAGGCTCTAACCCCATCAGGGCTGCTTCATGGTCAAGAGGCCACAGCAGCTAAATCTAAGGGGAGAAAAAGACTTGAGGCCAACTAGATTATGTTGGGGAGCAATTCTTTAAGACTTTAACACGTTCAGCAGCTCTTGATTTAAATGGGTCCTTTTTAGTACCTATCATTGTGTGGAGATCTACAACTTGATTGTGGTGCTTCAATTTATGAAAAATAGACATGACACAGATTATTTTTCTAATATACCATTATTCTTTGCCAAAATCTACTCTTCTGCTGGGTAGTAGTCTCTCTGGGGACCTTTTAGTCCCATTCACAGCTTCTCAATCACTTTCTATCATTAACATAGTCTTATTTGGGTCACTCAGCCTTAGCCTTGTCCATTTTTAAATCAGAACTTCATTTTTGACTTACATTCTTCCCTGCCACCCCATGCAAGGTTCCTGGTCCCAGAGACTTGGAGTCTGATGTGCTGCTAGATGTTTGACACCCTAACACCCATCTCAACTTGGAAGAAAGGGGAGAAGTAGTGACTTACAGCTTTGGCTGTTCTGGTGGCATCAACAGTCCCACCAGGTAGATTTGAGGCTACCAAGGTGAGGTCACTGAACATGGAGTCATTACAAGCTGAGCAGCCCTGAGTGGACTTAACAGAGGGATTTGTGTGGCCTGCATTCCCATCCCCTTCGCTGGGCCTGCTTTCCTGGTGTTGGAGTAGGAAGGAGGGTAAGAGGGCCAAAGGACATTTCTAACCTTAGCAACTGCTGGTGGTAGGACTGAGGTCACTCTCCACTTTTTATTGGTCATCATCACCCATCTAATTTGTGGTCGCCAAGTCTTAGAGGCAGAGGACATATCCCCAGGCAGCTCCCCACAACTATTCACAGTGGTGACGGGACCCAGTGGCCTGGTTGCTCCTAGTTTGTGACTTCACATGATCAGGTGAGCCCCTTTATCCCACTCTGCAGCTTGGCAAACCTACAGATCCCAATTTTGTCTGGCTTCCTGGGTCAGAGCACCTGGGCAGGTTCTATCTTCCATATGCCCTAGAATGGGGACATCAAGAGGATACCAGTGGCTCCCTCCAAGCCTCCTCCCTCTGTCACATAGACCAGACCTAGTCAGCAGACAGCATGGAAGAGCAGATATCCAGCCAGAGAACAAAGGGACACCTTCCTCCCATGCACCTTCCCCACCCTCCCCCACCTGCTCCAACCACACTCAGCACCCGCAGAAAAGGTAATCTCTCACTCTCTTCTTCCAACCTTCTTCTATCCTGGGGGTTGTTGGGGGTAGTTCTTAGCAATCCCAGTGGGGAAGCTGGCTTGCCTGATGGTGGGTGGCTTTCAATACTTAGAACATGAAGTACTTAGAGTTTTTTTCCCTTTGTGGGCTGTAGCCACAATTTTGGAATAACAAAGCATGCAACAGGGAATATATTATTATTAATGTCACTTGTAACACTCTTTATAGCACACAAAAGGCTTCCATGTGCATTATCTCACTTGATCTTCACAATCAGTGGTCTTTAAACCAGAGTACATGTATCACTGGGGGGTCTCCAAAGACTTTCCAAGAGGAACACTGAGCACAGATGGTTTTAAGAGAATCAGTTTTTAGCTCTCAACTTTCTCTGCCCTCTTCCAATAACTGATCTGCTGATAACTGATCTCCCTTTGGTGGAGGTGTTAGGAAGGTCCCCTTTCCCCCTGCCTTTCTCCTGCAAGCCTCGCACTCATCTGGAACCTTGTATTTAAGTTTTATTATAGATCACCAGGTGGATTTTAGCACAGAACTCAGAAGGGTCCAAAGAACCACTTGAACTTGCAGTTATAAAATGCTTTCCATTTCCATCAACTTATTTAATCAGCAAGGTTACTCAACACCTAAATCCACAAACACGAAAATTAGAATGCAGTTGAATCTAAACTCTAGCCCATTCCAGAAATAAAGGATACTCTTCTGCTGTGTGTTTTAATAGCATTAAGAAATACATTGCCAATAAAATCAAATCTATTTGTTTTATCTCATTATTTATCACAATTTGTACTATACGTTGTTTTGGTCAGTTGTGTTCTGGCCAGTAAATCTTAACAATTCAAAAGAAATGTTTGTAACCAGCCTTATGTCACAGGAAATAAGTTTTTTATATTTCAACTTACAGTCATATTTTTGCTTCAGGAGAGGACATGAGGCTCTTGGAGCAAACATTCAACTGCCTGCCCTCCAGTCATGCCTGTTCCCCCTTATGTATCACAAATAGAGTTTCTCTTCCACAACAGAGTCTCATGTTCCCAGGAAACTTTCAGCTAAGGTACAGGCATGTAATTTAGTCTGGCCAAAGAGACCTGAGGAAAATCTGCCAGGGGGTTCTAGGAAAGATTTTCCTTCTTGGTTTTTTTTTTTTTTTTTTTAAAAAAAAAAAAACTTTCCCTTCTTACATTTGGATAGGTAAGAGGATATGAAGACTCTCTCTCATTACAGCCATCACTGAACTGCTAAACTAACCCAGAAACACCTTCCTCCAGATTTCCTGTTATGAGAGAAGACCAAAGCCCCATTTATTATTTTTAAAAATTCTTTTAAATTATTTTTAGTCAGGAATTCTATTTTCAGCCAAACACACACCGATATAGCTTCTACCCTATGCTAAGGGTTTGGGATTTTAGGTATCTGGGAGCCGGCAGAGGATTTTAAGATTTTAAACAGCAGAGTGGCCTTTTGTTGACAGCCTTTTGCAGAATGGATTGGTAAAAGGAGAGAATGAAGGCAAGGGACAAGTTACAATCACTTGTCACTATAATTTCTACCTTCACATAGAGAGCTTTCATGGAAACTTAGCGTATTCTGTCATAAGGGTGCTCATTTTTAACATTTTTATTAAAGAACAGCCCAAGCTGCTATACCAAACAAACACTACAGTCCACTGGGGAATGGTCTGGGGGAAATGGAATGGGGTGGGGTAGCTTCACAGCCCTTGGCATATGGCTTACCAGGTTACTCCTATCTTTGCCTTTTCCCAGGTGGTAGGAAGAGGAAAGAGAAGCCAGAGCAGACATTTTTAAGTAGAAACCCAGGAACTGCATACATTATTCCCACTCATATCCTATTGACCCAAACTCAGTCGCATGGCCATGCATAGCTGCAGAAGAGGCTGACCATTACAATTTTTTTTTAATTTTATTATGTTAGTCACCATACATCAGTAGTTTTTGATGTGATCCACGATCCATTGTTTTCATATAACACCCAGTGCTCCATGCAGTACGTGCCCTCCTTAATACCCATCACCGGGTTAACCCATCCCCCCACCCTCCTCCCCTGTTTGTTTCTCACAGTCCATAGTCTCTCATGGTTCATCTCTCCCTCCAATTCCCCCCACCATGTTTCCCTTCCTTCTCCTAATGTCCTCCATGTTATTCCTTATGTTCCACAAATAAGTGAGACCATATGATAATTGTCTTTCTCTGCTTGACTTATTTCACTTAGCATAATCTCCTCCAGTCCCATCCATGTTGATGTAAAGGTTGGGTATTCACCCTTTCTGATGGCTGAGTAATATTCCACTGTATATATGGACCACATCTTCTTTATCCATTCATCTGCTGAAGGGCATCTCAGCTCTTTCCACAGTTTGGCTATTGCAGACATTGCTGCTATGAACACTGGGGTGCATATGGCCCTTCTTTTCACTACACCTGTGTCTTTGGGGGTAAATACCCAGTAGCGACCATTACAGTTTAGAGCTGGAGGCCATCTAGTGTAGGACTGGAGCCAAAATTCACCCAGCTCAATTACTAAGAGAAGGCAGCAAAATTGATATCAAAAGACATTTTATTTTGAGACTATCCACAAGTATAGTTTAAGGTGTTTCTTGAGATTGGGCATCAGATTTCCTTAAAGTTAATCAATCTTTTAAGAACAGACAATGTAAGGCTTTAAGTACTTATTTGAAGTAATTCTCACCTCATTGAATAATTACTATTATCACTAATTCAACAACATAGATTGACTTGACCTCTGCATGTAAAGCAGGTGTCACAAATAGAAAAAAAGTGTGGTTCAGGGTCAGCACCCAAAATAAGAGACAAGAAATGTGGGCAGACTCAGCATCTGATGGTGCTTTCAATCTCTACTAAACCATGACGACATTAAAAAAAAAAATGCCAGAAAAAGATGTAACTTAACACTAAGGAAAACAGAGTTCCCCAAATACAACGGAATTCAGAAATGGTGCCTGTGGAAGTAAAATATCCTATGGCAGGCACATCCCTCACCAGGCATCTGACTCACCATGCACTCACTTGTATCTGAAGTGAAAGGCCATTTACCTGAGGCTTAAAAATGAAAAAATAAGAAATTTAGGCAGGAAATCCCAAAGGCAGAGACAGCTTGTGAAAGAGCTATCACTTTAAGCTCTATTCTTCTAGTTACAAGAAATCATGAGCGTATCAAGGGAAAACTTTCAAAGAGCCCATGAGTTGTCTTATATTAGCAAAATAATGCTGTGCTTCCCAGCACAAATCAGTGGTCCTCGGTGAATCTAAAAGTCTGCTGGTGTCCAGATTTTAAGTAAAGGATCCAATTTAACAGAGGAAGCAATCCTGGTGCTATTAAACCCAATTTAATATTTATTTATACCCCAAGGGAGCAGGAGCACTAAGTAGTTGTCTCTCCTTGAGAGGATATATTTGTAAGAGTGTTTTGTAAATTATAAATCATTCAAATGCTATAGAGACGTATGCACACATACCATATACATATTAATGTGCATTAATAGTCCCCAGGAGCACTGAGTAGTTTCCTCTACTTGAAGGGTCTCTTGGAGATATTATTTATAATGGTGCTTTGTAAATGCTAAAGCCCAACACAACATGTAACAAACTGGTAGTATCCTATTTGATTTTTTAATCAAGAAAGGCAGTATATCCTACATCGGGCCTCTGCACCAAGACCTGCCCATCAGAGGCACCATGCAAGAAAGGGACAGTGAGATGTACTAATGGAAGCCAATGCCCACACACCAAGGACTCTCAGATCCTGATGAAAACCAGGATCTTTTACTGCTTTGATAAATAAGGCTCTTAAATATAGCCTAAGAAGCTATGATTTGTTCCTTTTTGTGCTCTGACGGGCACAAGGATAGTAAGACTTTCTTTACTTCTCTGTTTAATGAGGTATTACATTTACCCCCAAATTTAAGTGAACAATTAATAAAGCATTTAGCATCTTATAGACTCCTGGAGATCAACAGCAAATTAAATAATCCAAGATATTCATGTTTGATTAAACTGACTTATTGTTTCTAAGTCCAGGAGCCCCCTACCCTGCTACCAAAGCTGTGAAATGTAAGAGAAGGAAAAAAGTCTAGGAGACACATAATGAAGCACTTAAAGCACACTGTCACCAGACTGTCTCAGAAGTGACAGATACTGAGATGAAAAAAGGAGTATAGGTTCAAAGTATCCTTGTAAACAGTCTTTCCCACAAAAATAATTACAATGAAAATTTCCAAGTAGTCAAAAAGATCAACACCAGACAGCAGTCCATTCATGTCAAGCAATATTAAATGCCATCTGGTTCAGGTGCAACCAAGAGTACAAACCATCCCTTGGAGATTGCTATGATAGCCCTTGACCTGGAACTCTATCACACTTCACCATGGCAGCCCTTATATGTAAGGGCTCCATAAAGGCAGCTCCCTTGGGAGGCTCACTGAAGCCAGCTTGCCCCTTCACACTGCCTGACCACATGGGGCCAAATCACCAAACAAAGGGTCTGGCTCCTCAGCCTTCCTTCTGGGATCACTGAGACCCTGCTGGGCCCTCAACTTCTATATGTTTGAATCTTATCCAACTCAAACTCTTTCACACTATAACCTGAGACTCCTAAATCCACTTCCCAGCCTGATTCGGCCTTTGAGTCACACTCGGCCCTTGTACCAGCAGTACTAAGCAGTTCAATCCAGCCAAACGTCACCTTGGCTCAACAGAGTGTATAATTATTGGACATGTTATTGCATTCTGCCTTTACCTTATATAAGTTACTGGAAAGAATTTAAATGTTGATATTGGTGCCATAGGAATGATCTTCACCAATACTGATGTTGGGGACTTTTCCTTCAACACCACTGCCTCTGCTCCCCCCGCCCACCAGTCATTAAGGAACCTAGCTTTCATTTAGGGGTCCTGACAGTATCCTGGGTCATTAGAAAAGGGGTGGCCACATATGGAAGTCAAAATAGAATATGGATCTCAGGGCCAGAGCAGACATCCCATGCACCTCATCCCAAATACTAATGGGAGGGACAATCATTACCTCTCCCTCAGCACAGGAGACATGTAAGGCTCCCTCAAAGGTCAGTGGAGACTGTACATGTATGGGGATAAAGGTGAATTCTCTGTACTTTCTGCCCAGCTTTGCTATAAATCTAAGATGCTCCAAGGAAATAAAATTTGTTGATTTTTTTAAAAAATCACGGGGAGGGTCTATAGGCAGCAGCTTGGCTCATATGGCTTCCCAGTGTGCACAGTGTACCAGTCCTGGGTCATCCCCCAATGCTAGCCACCTCCTCTCTTCTTCACATGGTTCCCTCAGTTTTGGTTCCCTCCATTTAGTCTTCACAGACCCCTAAAAGTATGCCACCACTGATGGTAGGCTGAAAAATGATCCCCAAAGATGTCCTAAACTCTGGACCCACTGAATATGTTGGGTAACATGCAAAAGGGAATTAAGATAGCAGCTGGAGTTAAGGTTGGAAACCAAATGAACTTAATACTGGGGTGGGCCCAATGTAGTCATAATGGGCCTTAAAAGTGGAAGAAGGAGGCAGAAGAGAATCAAAGGAAAAGTTGATGGCAGAAGCAGGGTCAGAGATGTGCTATGTTACTGGCTTTGAAGATGAAGGAAGGGGACCCATGAGTCAAAAAAGGGACAAAGGGACAGCTGGAAAGAAAACAGATTCTCTTAGAGCCTCCAGAGAGGAATACAGTCCCGACAACACCTTGACTTTAGCCCAGTGAGACCCATTTCAGACTTCTGAATTACAGAACTATAAGAAAATAAGTTTGTTGTTTCAAGCTGCTAAGTCTGGGGTGCTACAGCAGCAACAGGACATTAATACACCATCATTCAATCATTCCTTTGCTCCTTTGCAACCATTTCTTTCCCTTTGATAATAATCCTTCTGAGCAATGTGCATGTTTCTCACCAACTGGTTGGGAGAGGCAAGTGGGTCACAGTGAGTAATACATAAAGAGATTCTCTTGGTTCTCTAGTGATATAAAGTAGAGGCATCATAAGTTTAATATACCTGGAAGGTTTGCCATGCCAAAACCGGTGAATGAAGATTCAATTCAAATCAGAAGTCTCAATCAAATGCTTACTCACTCTAATACACAGCCAGGCTGTATATTTCATCAGTGCTTATTGATATAAAACCTTCATTAAAGAAATAGATGTACACTTCTTTAAGATAATAAAAGAACCCCTCCTTCTCCTTCCTCTTTCTCCCTCCCTCACTCCCTCAGTCTAAAAGCCAGCTTAATTAGGAAATACTAGAAGAATGCTCATAAGATCAGGAACAAGACAACAAGATCATCCACTATAACCTTATTTATTTAGCATTGTGCTGGGGTACTAGCTAATACAATCAACTAGTAGAAGAAAAATTGGAGGTATAAAAATTAGAATGGAGAAGATAACTATTGCAGATTATAAGACTGTTCACATGAAAAAACTAAAAGAACCAGAACTGTTATAAACAAAAATTCAGAGGTTCCAGTCCAAGATGGCAACAGAGAAAGCTCCTGAACTCACCTCCTCCCATGGACACATCAAAGCTACAGCTACACATTGAACTATTCCATCTGTAAAAAATCCAGAAACTAGCTCAGTGACTCCTACACATTCAACGAATGAGAAAAACCCGAATTGACATGAGTAGGGAACACTGAGACACACTCTCACCATAAACCCCACTCATGGCACAGCAACCTATAATTAGGAGGGAACACACAACTCCCAGCTTTTTCCTGAGTGAAGGGTTTGGACTCACATTTAGTCCTTTAGCTTTTAAGACTTTCACCTGAGGGATGGGCCCCCAAAACACCTAACTCTAAAAGCCAACACAATTTGCATCCACAGGGCCCATAGGACTGCAGCAAACAGTTAATATGTTTGAAAGAACTCGCCATGCTTATCTCATACCCCAGGGCTCAGGACAGTGACAATAGACAAAAATGCCCATCTCTCAGTCTTTCCTGGATATAAGACTACTTGTTTACTTTAAAAGCTGCTGCTTGAGGGTCAGGCATATATCCAGGGACAGTCTGCAATACTCCCTGGAAATTGAGGAGGCTGGCAGAAACCATCTTCATACGCTCTCTCCCCAGTTCTGGACTGCTGGTGTTAGCGTGAAAGGAACTTGTAAACACACCTGCTGCCCTTTTGTGGCTGCTGCCCAAAAGGTGCACCCTTTTATAGCCTAGCTGTGGTGACCAGTGGGACCTGAGTTCCAGATCCAACAAAATAGTAGCAAACAAACAAAGAAATACTTTTTAACCAGCTACACAGTGCTCAGTGCAGAGGAAAAAGACAGATATACCCAACATGCCTTTCCCTAAAAGAGATCTATTTGCATACTTTAAAAGTTGCTGCTTGAAGGTCTGGCTTCCAATCAGACTGCATCTAAGTGTTAACTGAGGTCCTCCTCTTGGAATACTGACAAACCTTGGAATACCCTCAACTATTGGGAGCCACTATTAACAAAGATGCAGCTTGGACAATCACAAAGTTTTGAGGAGGGGGGGAAGGAGCGATAAAGCCAGTTCATCTCCTACACAAGACCACTCCATCAAGACTGAGAAATGTGGTTGTTTTATGTAATGCACAGAAACCTATAGCGAGGGTTAAGAAAAATGAAGAAACAGAAGAATAGGTTACAAACAGAAGAATAAAACTCAAGAAACAAACCTTAAATGAAATGGAGACAAGTGATTTACTGATAAAGAGTTCAAAATAATGGTCATAAGAGAATGAAGTCAAGAGAACAATGAATGAACAAAGTGAAAATTTCAAGAAAGAGTTAGAAAAAGTAAGCAATATCAACAGAAAATAAAGAGCTGAAGAATACAATAACTGAAGTGAAAAATTCAATGGAGAGGTTCAACAGCAGACTAGATCAAGAAGAAAAAAGAATCAGTGAACTCAAAGATAGGACAGTGGAATCCATCCAATCAGAGGAGCAAAAAGAAAAAAGAATGAAAAAGAATGAAGATATGTTAAGGGATTAGGGACACCATCAAGAGGACCAACATTCTCATTAGAGGGATCCCAAAAGGAGGGAGAGGAAAGAACAAAAAGGATACTTGAAGAAATATGGCTAAATCATTCCTGAGCTGGGGAAAGAGACATCCAGATACCAGAAACTCTAAATAAGATGAAACTAAAAGATCCACACAAGAAACATAATTCAACTGTCAAAAGTTAAAGACAAAGAAAGAATCTTAAAAGGTGCAAGAGAAAAAAATTTGTTACATGCAACAGAGCCCCCATAAAATTATCAGCAGATCTTTCAGCAGAAATTTTGCATGCCAGAAGAGAGTGGCATGATGTAGTCAAAATGTTGAAAGAAAAACCCTGCCAATCAGTAATACTCCACCCAGCAAAACTGTCCATCAGAATTGAAGGAGAGTTTAAGACAAGCAAAGGCTGAAGGAGTCTGTCAGCACTATACCGCCTGACTAGAAATGTTAAAGGGACTTCAAGCTAATACAAAAGAATGCTGATTAGTAACAAAAAAAAATATTAAAGTATAAATCTCACTGGCAAAAGTAAATATATGTTAAATTCAGAATACCCTAAGGTTGTAATGGTGGTGGGTAAATCACTTATAAATCTAGTATGAAGGATAAAAGACAAGAGTAGTTAAAATAAGTATAATTACAACAATTAGAGAATACACAAGGTAAAACAATGTAAATTGTGACATCAATAACATAAGGCATGAGGGGTGAAGTAAATATATAGGCTTTAGTGTGTATTTGAACTTAAGTTGTTATCACCTTAATATGTACTATTATAAATATGTTAAATGTAAGCTTTATGACAACCACAATGCAAAGTCCTATGATACACAAAAGAGAAAGAGAAAAGTAGTTAAGCACACCACTACAGAAAATAAAATCACAAAAGCAGATACAAAAGAACAGAGGAAAAAAGAAGAAATTATAAAATGGCCAGAAAGCAATTAACAAAATGGCAAAAGTAAGTCCATACCTATCTATTACTTTAATTGTAAAATAGACTAAATTTTCCAACCAAAATATACAGAGTGGCTGACTGGATTAAAAAAAACAAAACAAAACAAAACAACCAACTAACCATATGCTGCCTACAAGAGACTCACTTCAGATTTAAGACCACATATAGACAGAAAGTGAAGGGATGGAAAAAGATATTCCATGCATATAGAAACCAAAAGAAAGGGTTGGAAATACTTATAGCAGACAAAATAGACTTTAAGACAGAATGTAATAAGAGACAAAGATCATTATACAATGATAAAGGGGTCAAAGCAACATGAGGATAACATAAATAAATATTTAACACTCAAAAGAAGAGCACCTAAATATATAAAGCCAATAGTAACAGACCAGAAGGGAGAAATAAACAGCATGTAATAGAGGACTTCAATACCCCGTTTTCAACAACATAATTCATCCAAAGAAATTAATAACACTGGATTTAAACTATACTTTAGACCAGATGGACCTAACAGATGTTTATGAAACATTCCATCCAACAGCAGCAGAATATTCATTCTTCTCAAGCACACATGAAATATTCTCCAGGATAGATCATATGTTAGGCCACAAAACAAGTCTCAATAAATTTAGGAAGACTGAAATCATATCAAGCATTTATCCCCAAACACAATGGTATGAAACTAGAAATCAATTACAAGAAGATTGAAAAATTCAGATTTGTGGAGATTAAATAGCATGCTACTGAACAACCAATAAATCAAAGAAATATTTGAACAGATAATTTTAAAAAATACCTTGAGAAAAATGAAAATGGAAATACAACATACCAAAATTATGGAAGACTGAAAAAGCAGTTCTAAGAGGAAAGTTCATAGCAATAAATACCTACCCTAAGTTAAAAAGAAAAAGCTCAGGACACCTGGGTGGCTCAGTCAGTTAAGCATCTGCCTTTGGCTCAGGTCATCATACCAGGGTCCTGGGATCGAGCCCTGCACTGGGGTCCCTGCTCAGCAGGGAAGCTGCTTCTCCCTCTGCCTTCTGCTCCCCCTGTTTCTGCACACACACACTCTCTCTCTGGCAAATAAATAAAATCTTAAAGAAAAAAAAAAGAAAAAGCTCAAATAAAAAAACCTAACTTTACACCTAGTTACACCTTTACAAGGACAAACTAACACCAAAGTTAGAAGGAAGGAAACGACAAAGATCAGAGCACAAATAAATGAGTTACAGACTAAAAGACAAAAGAAAAAAAAAAAATCACTGAAACTAAGAGTTTGTTTTTTAAAAGATAAAAAAATGAGACAAATATTTAACTATATTTAAAAAAAGAGAGAAGACTCAAACTCAGAAATTAAAGAGGAAACATTACAACTGATACACATATACAAAGGATAAAAAGATACATGAGACATGGAAAAATTATATGCCAACAATTAGGACAACCTAGAAGAAATGGATAAATTCCTAGAAATGTAAAGTTTACCAAGACTGTACCAGAAAGAAACAGAAAATGTAAATAGACCAATTACTAGTAAAGTGATTGAATCAGTAATCAAAAACCTCCCAAAAAATAAAAGTCCAGGACCAGATAGTTTTACTCATGAATTCTACCAAATATTTAAAGCAAAATTTTATACCAATCTTTTCCCAAACTCTTCTAAAAAAATAGAAGAGGAGGAAATACTCCCAAACTCATTTTAAGAGGCCAGCATTACCCTGATTCCAAAACCAGAAAAGGACACTACAAAAAGGGAAAATTACAGATTAATATTTCTGATGAACACTCATGCAAACATCTTCAACAAAATATTAGCAAACCAAATAAAAAATACATTAAGAGGATCATACATCATTATCAAGTGGGATTTATTCCAGGAATGCAAGTATGGTTCAACATCCACAAAATCAATGTGATAGGGCGCCTGGGTGGCTCAGTTGGTTAAGGGACTGCCTTCGGCTCAGGTCATGATCCTGGAGTCCCTGGATCGAGTCCCGCATCAGGCTCCCTGCTCTGCAGGGAGTCTGCTTCTCCCTCTGACCCTTCCCCCTCTCATGTGCTCTCTCTCATTCTCTCTCAAATAAATAAAAATCTTTTTAAAAAAAATCAATGTGATACATCCTATTACTAGAACCATCATATGATTTTCTTTCATCTCATTATATGTTGAAAAGGCATTAGATAAAATTCAACACATTCATGATGAAAACTCTGAAACTAAGTATAAAGGAATGCACCTCAACATAATAAAGTCCATAAATGGCAAGCCCACAGCTAATAACAGGAAAAAGCTAAAAACATGTCCTCTAAGATCAGGAATAAGACAAGGATGCCTACTCTTACTACTTTTATTTAACATAATACTGAAAGTCTTAGCTGGAGCAATCGGGAAAGAAAAGGACAAAAAGGCATAGAATTGGAAGGAAAGAAGTAAAATTGTCACTATTTGCAGACGACATGATTTTATATATAGAAAATCTTAAAGACTCTACCAAAAAACTATTAGAGATAATCAATGAATTCAGTAAAGTTGCAGGATACAAAACTAACATACAAAAACCAGTGGCATTTCTATATACTAACCACAAAGTATCTGAAAAAGAAAATGATCCCATTTATAGTAACATCAAAAAGAATAAAATATTTAGGAATAAATTTAGCCAAGGAGGGGAAGATAACTATATTTAAAACTATAAAACAATGATGAAAGAAATTTAACAAGACACAAAGGGGAAGGTATCCCATATTCATGGACTGGAAGAATTTTGTTAAAATGTCAATACTACCAAAAGTCATCTATAGATTTGATGCAATATCTATTAGGTTTCCAAATGCATTTTTTTTTTTTACAGAGGTAGAAAAATATAAAATTTGCATGGAACCACAAAATAACCCAAACAGCCAAAACAATCCTGAGAAACAAGGACAAACCTGGAGGCATCACACTGCCTCATTTCAAGCTAAACTATAAAGCTACAGTAATCAAAACAGTATGCTATTGGCATAAAAGACACACACACACACACACACACACACACACACACACACCCCAATAGAACAGAGAGCCCAGAAATTAACCCAAGCATATACAGTCAACTAATATTTGCCAAGGAAGCCAAGAATACTTCATGAAGAAAGGACAGTCTCTTCAATAAATGATGCCAGGAAAATTTGGATATCCACATATAAAAGAATGATACTAGACTCCTATCTTACACCATTCAAAAAAAAAAAAAAAAAAAGACTCAAATTCGATTAAATTAAATAACTTAAGTGGTAAGACCTAAAATCATAAAACTACCAGAAGAAAACATAAGGAAAAAAAGCCACTTGACATGGCTATTGGCACTGATTTTTGGGGGATCTGAAAATTAAACTACAAGCAACAGAAGCAAAAATAAACCAGTGGGGGGCACCTGGGTGGCTCAGTTGGTTAAATGTCTTCCTTCAGCTCAGGTCATGATCCCAGTGTTCCTGGATTGAGTCCGACATCAGGCTCCCTGTTCAGCAGGGCGTCTGTTTCTCCCTCTACCTCTCCCCATCAAATAAATAAATAAAATCTTTAAAAAGAAAAATAAGCAAGTGGGGCCACATCACACTAAAAAGCTTCTGCATGGTAAAAGAAATGATCAACAAAAATGAAAAGAACCTATAGAATAGAAAAAAAAATATTTGCAAGCCATTTATCTGATAAGGGGTTAATATCCAAAGTATACAGAAAACTCCTACAACTAAATGGCAAAAAAAAAAAAAAAAAGACCAATAAAACCCCCAAATAATGCAATTTAAAAATGGGCAAAGGGCCTAAAGAGAAATCTGTCCAAAGAGGATATATGAATAGCCAACAGGTACATGAAAAGATGCTGAAGATCACCAATCACCACACAAATGCAAATCAAAACCACCATAAGACATCATCTCACACCTGTTAGTATGGCCATCATCGAAAAAACAAGAGATAACAAATCCTGGTGTGGATGTGGAGGAAAGGGAACCCTTGTGCACCATTGGTCAGATTTTAAATTTGTATAGGCACTATGGAAAACCATATTGAGGTTGCTCAAAAAATTAAAGAAAACTACCATATGATCCAGCAATCCCACTTATAAGAATACATTCAAAGGAAATGAAAACTACATCAGAGGTATCTTCACCTCCATGTTCATAACAGCATTCTTTACAATAGCCAAGGCATGGAAGCAAACTAAGTGCTCATCAATGAATGAATGGATCAAGAAGTTGTGGTATATATTAATATATACACACAATGTAATATTATTCCACCATTTCAAAAAAAGAAAATTCTGCCTTTGCAACAACATAGATGGATCTTGAGAGTATTACACTTAAATAAGCCATCAGAGAAGACAAAAACTGTATGTTCTCACTTATATGTGGAATCTGAATTAAAAATATAACAAAATTCATAGATATCAGATATTAGGTTACTGGAGGCAGAGGGTGTAGGGAGGGGAAATTGGGTGAAGGTGGTCAAAATTTACAAACTTCAGTTTTAAGTACTAGGGACGTAATATACAACGTGATGGCTATAGTTAATGCTGCTTATGGTATATAATGAAAGTTAAGCGAGTAGATCCTAAGAGTTCTCATCACCAGATAATTTTTTTCTTTTTAATTCATATCTGTATAAGATAGAGGTTAACTAAACAACGTGATAATCATTTCATAATACATGTAAATCAAATCATTATGCTGTATACCTTAAACTTCTGCTGTATGTCAATTATATCTCATTAAAACTGGGGGAAACCACAGTGAGATCACATTTTTTTTTTTTTTAAAGATTTTATTTATTTGACAGAGAGAGACACAGCAAGAGAGGAAACACAAGTTAGAGATGGAACACAAGCAGGGAGAGTGTGAGAGGGAGAAGCAGGTTTCCCGCCAAGCAAGAAGCCCTATGCGGGGCTGGATCCCAGGTTCCCTGGGATCATGACCTGAGCTGAAGGCAGACGCTTAACAGACTGAGCCACCCAGGAGCCCCTGAGATATCACCTTATACCTGTTAGAATAACTATTATCAAAAAGACAATAGATAAAAAGCACTAGCAAGGATATGGAGAAATGGGAACCCTTGTGCACTATTGGTGGGAATATAAATTGATGCAGCTACTATGAAAACAGTTGCTCAAAAAATTAAAAATAGGTTCTGGGTTAAGATGGTGAGGTAGGAAGATCCTAAATGCCCCACCTCCACAGACACACCAAATCTACACCTATTTATAAAGTAATTCCTCCTGAAGAACTAAAGACGGACTGAACAGCTCCTACACACCAAAAGACAGACTATATAGAGAGCAGTAAGAGAGTCAGAGACACAGTAATGAAAGGAACCTCCACCCCAAGGCTGTGTACTGAGGGACCATGAACAGATTAGTCTGCCATGGGGCACAGAAAAAAAGCCACAGTATAAAAGAGCAAATATAGGGCGCCTGGGTGGCTCAGTCAGTTAAGCGTCCAACTCTTGATTTTGGCTCAGGTCATGACCTCAGGGTCATGAGATCAAGCCCTGGGTTGGGCCCCCCACTCAGCAGGGAATCTGCTTGAGATTCTCTCTCCCCCTCTGCCCCTCCCTGCTCTCGTGCTCTCTTTCTAATAATTTATTTATATTATATATATATATATATAATATTGCATATTTATATATATGCAATTAGACCAGCCCAAGAACCCAGTCAAATGGTGGGAGAGCTGCTTGTACTCTCTCCAGATGTGAGGGGCTGGTGAGTGCCATAATTTGTTTTCCCTCCACCTTGATAACATGCACAGAAGCAGGGTCTGGGTGTCCTAGTGGGCCTACCACCTCAGTGAGCCCCAGGCCCATAGCCCACACCAATCCCAGCCATCCCACTGAGGTGGCCCCAGTGTAGGGCACATCAGGACACCCCTGATCAGCACTAAGTACAGCTCCAGCCATCTTGCCAACATGACAGGTGCAAAGCAGCTTGCAACACTCCAGGCCCATACCACTTCAGCTCCAGACAACTTGTCAGGGCACCCCCAGTGCAGACTGCCCCAAAACCTCCTGGCCAGCAGCCATCTTGGCTCCAGTTACCTCACCAAGGTGCCCCCTGCGTGGGGTGCCCTAGGACCTCCTTGCCTGCACCCACTCCAGCTTCAGCTGTCCAGCCAGGGTGTCCTCTGTATGGAGAGCTCCAGGACCTCCTCAGTCCATACCCACTTCAGCTTTAGCAGTCCTGCTAGGCCACCCTCTGCATAGAGAGCCCAAGGATTCCCTGCCTTGCACCTACTTCAGCGTCAGTTGTCCTGCCTGGGTGCCCTCTGTGCAGAGAGCTCTGGGACCACCCCAGCCCATACCCACTTCAGCTCCAGCCATCCCACCAGGGCAGCCCCAGCACACAATTCCCCAAGGCCCCCACCCCACACCAGCCACAGCTCCAGCTCCCCACTCAAAGCAACCAGATACACACAGTTTACACAGGGGATGATTATACACAAGACCATTCCTTCCAGTTTAGAGTAGTAGTTGTTCTGCCTAATTCATAGGAACAAACACAAAGTCAAGCAAAATGAGACAGAGGAATATACTCCAAATGAAAGAATAAGAAAAGAACCTCACAAAAAGAACTAAGTGAAACAGAGATAAGCAATATATCTGATAAAGAATTCAATATAATGGTCATAAAGATGCCTACCAGACTGTAGAGAAGTAGATGAACTCCATGAGAATTTTAACAATGAGGTAGAATATATAAAAAGGAACCAAAGTTGAAGAATATAATAACTGAAATGAAAAATACACTAGAAGGAATCATAGATTAGAAGCCACAGAACAGATTAGCAGTTTATAAGATAGGAAAATGGAAAGCACCCAATCTGAACAGCAAAAATAAAAGACTTTAAAAAATTAGGAATAAAGGGATACCTTGAACATCATCAAATGGACAAACATTCACATTATAGGGGGTCCCAAAAGGAGAAGAGAGAAAGAAGGGGGCAGAAAGCTTATGAGAAGAAATAATAGCTGAAAACATCACTAACCTGAGAAAGGAATCAGACATCTCAGTTAAAAAAATAGAGTTCCAAACAAGATAAACCCAAGGAGGTCCACACTACAACATACAATTAAAATATCAAAAATTAAAGATAGAGAATTTTAAAAGCAACAAGAGAGAAGCAACTAGTTACATACAAGGGAAAACCCGTAAGTCTATCAGCTGTTTTTAGCAAAAAATGTGTGAGCCAGAAGACATTGACATGATATACTCAAAGTGCTGAAAGGAAAAAACCTACAACCAAGAACACTCTACCCAGCAAGAGCATCATTCAGAATTGAAGATAAAGAACTTCCCAAACAAAAGTTAAAGGAGTTCATCACCACTAAACAGGCCTCATGAGAAATGTTAAAAGGTCTCTTAAGTGGAAAAGAAAGGGCCATACTTAGAAGAAAATTAAGAAAAAATTACATGAGTAAAAGCAATATAAAGGTAGTAGAGAAATCACTTATTAAGCTAGTGTGAAAGTTAAAGATCAAAGTAGTAAAATCAATTATATATTAAAAAATGAGTTAAGTTGGGTGCCTGGGTGGCTGAGTTGATTAAGCATCTGCCTTTGATTCAGGTCCTGATCCCAGGGTCCTAGGATCAAGCCCCACATCAGACTCCCTGCTCAGCGGGAAGCCTGCTTCTTCCTCTCCTGCTCACCCTGTTTGTACTCTCTCTGTCAAATAAATAAAAATCCTTTTAAAAAAAGTGTTTTTTAAAGGAGTTAAGCGACTCATAAAAGATGTAAAATATGATGGCATATACACAAAATGTGGAGTGGGAAGTAAAATGAAGTGCTTTCAGAATAATAAGTGACCATCAACTTAATATAGACTGCTATATACTTAGGATGTTATACATGAATCTCACAACCACACACATACTACCCAAAAAAAATGTATAATAGATACACAAAAATAAAGAGAAAGCCAAGCATAACACTATGGAAAGTCAATCACAAGGAAAGAGACTAAGAAAAAAAAAAAATAGAATAACTATATAAACAATTAGCAAATTAGCAATAAGTACATACCTTCAATAATCACTTCAAATATAAGTGGTCTAAACGTTCCAATAAAAAAACACAAGGTGACAGAATGGATTAAAAAAAGATCTATAGATCTATCGATCTCTCTCTATAGATCGATAGATCGATCGATCTCGATCGATCTATCGATCTATAGATCTCTCTATCGATCTCTATCGATCTATAGATCTCTCTCGATCTCTCTCGATCTCTCTCTATCGATCTCTATCGATCTCTATCGATCTCTATCGATCTCTATCGATCTCTCGATATCTATAGAGATAGATCTCTCGATCTCTCTCTATCGATCTCTCGATCTCTCTCTATCGATCTCTCGATGTATCTCTCGATGTATCTCTATCGATCTCTCGATGTATCTCTATCGATCTATCGATGTATCTCTATCGATCTATCGATGTATCTCTATCGATCTATCGATGTATCTCTATCGATCTCTATCGATCTATCGATGTATCTCTATCGATCTCTATGTATCTCTATCGATCTATCGATGTATCTCTATCGATATCTATAGATCTATAGAGATACAGATATAGATTTATAGATCTATAGATATATATCTATATATATATATATCTATATATATATATATAGAACTACAGCAGACTTACTTCAGACTTAAAGACATACATAGACTGAAAGTGAGAAGATGGAAAAAAATATTCCATGCATTTGGAAGTGGAAAAAAGAAAAGCCAATACTTGTATCAGACAAAAAAAAA